>NW_006400127.1:890194-938664 GCF_000299155.1 Elephantulus edwardii
TGACATACTTTAGGCATGTTGCAAGGAGGGACAGGTCCTTGGAGAGGGACATCATGCTTGGGAGGGTGGAGGGACGGTGCAAGAGGGGAAGACCCTCTATGAGATGGATTGATTCAGTGACTGGGCTAATCGGCATGGGTGTGTCAGAGGCAGTGTGATTGGCACAGGTTAGAGCAGGGTTTAGGGCTGTTGTACATAGGGTTGCTATGAGTCACAAACGACTCGACGACACATAACAACAACAGCAACAACAACAATAAATTATCATACAGATCTCTCTTTTAAAAAAAATCAAACCAACTTTTACCTCTGCATGACAGATAAGCTTATGTGCTTGCCATTTTTCAAATAATTGTCGTGTTGATTTCTTCATAGACAGGTTAGTGGAGTCTATGGGACTTTTGCAAATAAGATAGACTATTAGGAAAGTTTAGAAGAGAATACTTAAATTATGGCAAGTTCTTATATGCCAGAGGCTTCCTGTAAATGGAAAATATCCAGACATACAATATAATCAGTGGGCTGCTAAAATACTGGCATCTGGGAAAGCATAAACTCAAAAGTGTTAGCTTAAGTTTCTCTTTGTTTTACTAGGTTACAAATGGTCTAAGAGTCTCTCAATGAGTCAACTATATGATTTTTTTTTAAAAAAAATCTGCTTTATTTTTATTCCTATTGTATAAAAGAAACACAAAACTCCAGAGAAGTCACTGTGGTTGAATCAGTTCTGACACTGTCCCCATAGGGTTCCCAAGCCTGTAATCTTTATGGAAACAGCACATTGTCACTTCTTTCTCCTGTGAACTGGCTTGTGGGGTCAAATTGCTGACTATTTGATTAGCAGATAAGTGTTCTAACCCCTAAACCACCAGGGATCTTTCCTATTCTATACCCAAACCAAATTCTTTTGCATTTGACTCATGTTTAACTCATGGTGAGCTCACAGAACGGAGTAGAATAGAACTCCACCATCGAGTTCCCAGGCCTGTGTTGATAGACGCAGGCTGCCTTACTGGGTAGCAGCTCTGTCTTCTGACTGAACCACAGGGCTGCTTCTTATTTTGATCTTACAAGACTGTGTGTCTTAATGGAAGGAGACTGCCCATCTTTGTCCTGTGAGGCAGCTGTTCGTTCAGTTTCAACTCAACAAATGCTTACCTACTACATTACCACCTACTGACTTGCACCAAGATGGAGCTCTGACCTTTCTTATGGAATGAAGTACTTTGGGTGACTTGTCAATTCCTAGGTGCTTCTATTTAAAGCTGCGGACATAAAGAGAAATTCTTGATAATAAGTACAGGGATCATGATTATACAATCATGGAATTAAATAATGGAAATTTAGAGACTTACTATATTATTAATCTTAATAAATAATTCTTTTGGATCAGGAGAGTTGGGGGAGTTTTTTGTTTTGTTTTTCCCTTTGGATTTCAGGGATAATTTTCTATAAGATTCGAAGGAATTGAACTTTTCTTTGCTCTACCGTAGTCTTCCCTTTGCTTGTTTAGATGAGAAGATGATTTAATTACTTGACTTTTCTTTGTGTTGTTGTTTGGTACCATCAAGTCAGAACTGACTTAAGAGTCGAGTCTCCTGTGGGTTTTCAGAGACAGTAAATTGCATAAGAAGCAATTACTACCTTGTTCCTGAGGAGCAATTGATGGATTTAAGCTATGTGTGATACAACAAAATAGTAAGTTTTCCTAACTTCATTCCTATTTTAAAATTTAGTAATTATTTTAATAGTTGCTTTAATTGTTGCTGTTGTGGATGTGTGCCGTTGAGTGAGAACTGATTCATAGCTGTGGGTTTCCGAGTTAGTAAGTCACTAAGGAGATTGCCCATCTTTCTGTTGGAGAGTAGCTGGTGTATTTGAACCACGTACTAATGAGGGACCAGTCCTTGGAGAGGGATTTCTGCTTGGGAGGGAGAAGGGACAGCATAGGAGAAGACGACCATCAATGAGATGGATTGACTCAGTGACTGGGGTAATGGGCATAGGTGTGTGGAAGACAGTGCGATTGGTACAGGATAGAGCAGGGTTTAGGGCTGTGTTCAAAGGATCTCTGTGAATTGCAGGTGACTCAACAGCACATGACAACAACCACCGTGACCACTTTTGCATTGGCAGCACGATTCCTTACCACTAAACCACCAGAGCTCCCTTGTTGCTTTTAATTCCAAGAGAATATGTTGTTGTTATGTGCCACTGAGTTGACTACAACTCATAGTGTCCCTATAAACTACAAATTGAAACCTTGCCCTATCCTACACTATCCTCAGCGCTCTAACATATTCAAGCCCCTTGTTACAGTCACTGTGTCAGATATATATGCATACATACATACATACATATATATATATAGTTCATTATATGTATTTTCATGTTAAAAATAAGTCAAATTGGGATTTATTACCTGTGGAGATTTATTACGAAATCCCAAGGACAGATTTATGACATGCAAGACTTGCATGTTTTCTTTTCTAGTGACAAATAATGACTATTTTGATTAGAAAGGCGAAAATACTTACAATTAGGATGAAAGGCATTGTAGTAAAATGTTTCTTTATGCATCTGCCTCTATTTCCCTTCCTTTGTGTTTCTTACACCCCTACCTGCCACATGTTCCCCTTCAAAGAGTGCCTCAGTGTGCCCAGTGTTCTAAGGATTGACTTTGCAGCTGATCCAAGTGGGCTCTGATCCCGCAGTTTATATTTCTCCTGGCATTTCATTCCAGACTCATTTGTCTTATCCTTCCAGCTCATTTGATCATTTGGCATTAGCATGTACAGCTGCAACTAATTGTATGGGAGGGTTCATAAAGTATCTGAATAATAAGTTACCATGACCTCGGCTCCTGGGTGGTTTCACTGGCTACTGAGCTGACAACTCTGTTAACAGCATCACAGTGAGAATGGGTAACTCTTACTTTCTCTGGAAGTTCACATTATAGAATCAGTGTCGTATTTTTCACTCCATTATTTTCATCAACAGAAATAATGCAGCCGTATTTAGAAGTTTGGGCAAATATTTTTTCTTTATTGGATTGTAGTTTATATATAACTCGATCCCTTCTCCTTTTTTGGAGGAGTGCAATTCACTATAGAGTTGACAGCAGGTGGAATTACTGGGTCACAGAATCGCATGTGCTCAACTTTAGGAGATGCTACCTAGATGTTTTACATGGTGGTTTGAATGTATGAATACAATTCCACTACTGGGAATATACGCTGAAGAGACCATAGCTGACATCCAAGCAGATATATGCACACCCATGTTTATTGCAGCTTTGTTCACAATAGCAAGGAGTTGGAAACAACCTAAGTGCCCATCAACAAACGAATGGCTAGAGAAGCTGTGGTATATTCGCACAATGGAATACTATGCTGCATTAAAAAACAAGGAACTCATGCAATATTATTCAAAATGGTTGACTCTGGAGAACATTATGCTGAGTGAAATATCCCAGTCACAAAAGGACAAATATTATATGCCACTGTTGTAGAATGGGACTGTCCTTGGGGTTGGGGAGAGACTGAGTAAGATGGGTTCAATAATGTATACTGCACTGAAACAGAGGAGGGAGAAAACTGTTTAAAAGAGATATATAACTAGGTATTTCTGTCATCACAGGAGACTAGAGCGAGGGCTACATGGTGGAGGGGGCCTGGGGGAGGGTTTGTAAAACAATGAAAGAATCTTTTCTTTTACTTTTCCATAATTTTTGGACTCATGTACTTATAACTTGTTAGTCAAATTTGTGCCTTCTTGGTTGCAACACCCCCATAATACATCTTCAAGGATATGAACATGTACGGCCAAGCACAATCAAGAAGAGTGCATCTAAATTCCAAAATCAATCTCCATAATAGTCTATGTGTTTCCTACTGCCAAAGGGGCCCTTTAGAGTAGTGAGAGAAGATCTTCACCCTGAAACCCACAGCGTCCCTTTTCAGCAGGAAGTAGCTAAGAGAATACGCCATCCCCCTTGCCTTATGACTCAGGGTGAAGTCTCTCTCAGGGAGGAGTGATAGGGAATGGCAAAGGACACACTGACAAAGAAGATTAATCAGAACTGGCTTTGACAAGCACTGTGGCATTTGGACAAGAACAAACTGGGAGGAGGGTAGAGAGAATAGTGCAACAATGAATGAATGGAAACCCAAAATCTCTGTAAATGTTTATGAAAATTAATAAAATATAATTATAGAAAGAATAAAAAAAAAGAATGTATGAATAGTCTTTCTAGTTGTCCTACATCCTAGCCAATACTTTATTCTCTTGTTTGTTTGTTTTTTAATTTTTGTTCATTTGCTAGGTGTTTCATGGCGTGGTTGCATGTCCCTGATAACTAATTAGGCTTAAAATGCTTATTGGATAGCCTCTTATGAAATGCCTTATCCAGTTTTTTGCCCATTAAAAAAAATTGAGTTGCCATATTGATTTGTCAGAGCTTGTAATCTTATTGTTGTTGTTAGGTGACATTGAGTTGAGTGCAACTCATAGTGACCCTGTGAACAACAGATCTGAATCTTGTCCTAACCTGTGATATCTTCAAAATCTCTGACACTCAAGCCCGTTGCTGCAGTCATTGTGTCCACCCACCTGGTTGAGGATCTTCCTCTCCTTTGCCCTTCCAACACCTTTCCAAGTATGATGTCCCTGTCTAAGGAATAACCTCTCCTAGCAACATGCCCAAAACTTTATCATCTTTGCTATCAAGGAGCACTCTGGCTACACCTTCTCTAAGACATATCTGTTTGTTCTTTTGGCAGTCCTTGGGATATTAAGCACTCTTCTCCAACACCACAGTTTAAAAGTGTCAATTCTTCTTCTGTATCTTACAGAAAGTAAAAGCATAATGGGAGATAATTATGAACAACTTTATGCCAATAAATTCTGTAAATTAGAAAAGGATAAATTCCATGAAAGAGAATATTAACAGTATAATACAGAAGGAGATATAGAACATTTGCATTAAGAGCAAAGATGTCAGTTTGAAAACTAAGGTGCATCTGATTTAAACCATGATCTCTGACTTGCTATGCATCTGAAATTGAGACAATAAATGAGTAAGACAGAATAAGAATCAATGCCTTTGAGTTTTGATGTTGGAGAAGAGTGCTTAATATGGACTACTGAAAGGACAAACAAGTGTGATGGAAAGGGGCAGCCAGCGCATTCTTTGGAGGTAAGGATAGTGAAGCTTGAGCTCACATATTTTGGACATGTTGTTATGAGATGTCAGTCCTTAGAAAAGGACATCTTGCTTGGAAAGGTGAAAGGTCAGTGAAGGAAGAGAATACCCTCAATGAGATGAATTAACACCATGACTGTAATGGTGAGCCCAGTGTATCAGATGATGAGTATGGCACAAGGTAGGGCAGGGTTCAGATCAATTGTTCATAGGGTTGCTGTGATTTCTAGTCAACTCAACAGCACTTAACAACATCTGCTAAAGAAATTGAATTGTCAGTTATAAGTCTTCCAATGAATGTCCTATGACCTGAAACTGTGCTTTGAGAACCACTCTTTTAGGTTGTAAGATCTATTAAGACAAGAAATAACTTCCAAGCCTCATAATATCATCTGCATACAACCTATCATTCTTGGTAAATTAATGGAGTTGATTATTGGCATAGTACTAAGTTGAGAAGGTCCCTTCCCTTTGTACCTATCATTCTTGGACAAGAGACATTTGATCTTGCTAATACTTTGCTGTAGGTGTGTCAAACACTATAATTAGCTATCAATTGTGGGTAGTGTTTGGTAGAGCTCCCACATTGATTCAGATTTGGAAGCAGGAGTGGCATCCACTTCCTAAACCACAAGCCTCTGGAAACTTTATGAGGGCTCTTGTATTTAAATGTTGGTTGGGCCTGAGGGCCTATTGCTATTGCTTTTATTTCATTTTGGAGGAACATTCTTCTAAGTTGTAGAACACTCTTCTATCAATTTGCTGACCTAAGGTAATCTGGGTTTGTTCTAAAGCTGAACCTTGTACCAGTGGGTGTCAAATGCCGTAGTGCCTGCCCATGGTGAACAGTGTTTGGTGGAGCTCCCAATTTTAAGACAGGTTTGGAAGCAGAAGTGGCATCCACTTCCTAAACCACATGCCTCTGGAAATTCTATGAATTTGGAGAAAAGATGATGATTCTAGAAAGGCTTCAGGCCTTTTGTTCATAGGGTTGCTCTCAACTCAACGGCAATGAACAAAAACAACAACAGCAACAACAATTCTTTTCAGAGAATATATTTACTTATTGATATGAGAATCTTAATTTTTCCACTTGCAAAGTTATTTTCTTTATAATAGGATTCAGATTCAGTAGTGTATAGGGAATTGTGTTACTAAACACTGAACCTCTCTAATGGTTCAAATCCACCAGAGGCTCTGATGGAGAACAATGAGTAATAATCTCCTGTGCAATTTACAGCCTTGGCAAACATCTGGAAGATTAGTTATGGTTTTGACTTTGATTTTTTATGTAATAATGGCTCATTATTTCTTGGTGAACAAATATGTTGGGTGTGAATGATCTATGTTATATTGCTAGGTATCATAAGTCATAAACCTTATAGTCTTAAATAAGTTAAGTAAAACTTAAGATTGAACCTTTTTGCAACAGTGGTAGTAGGTGGCTTTTTGGTAGTTTGGTTTGGTTGTGGAATTGTGTGTGTGTGTGTATTTTGTTGTTGTAGTTTTTTAAATACGTAGGAAGCTCTGGTGCTTTAGTGAAGGAGTTATGCCGCCGACCTGAAGGCATGTGGTTTGAATCCACCATTTGCTCCTTAGGATAAAGATGGGCAGTATCCTTCCATGAGATTTATTGTCTCTGAAAACTCATTGTAGGGGCAGCCATGACTTGGCTTTGACTTGACAGTACATAACAGCAACACATACACACACAATATTCTATGTAATTGTACTAAACTCAGCTGCCATCAGGTTAATTGCGATTCACAGTGACCTTCCCTCAGGTCTCCAAGACTGTAAATCTTTATCAGAAGAGACTACCCATCTTTTCCCCCGGAGCAGCTTCTAGATTCTAACCAATGACAGACCTTAAGTTAGCATCCTACCTCTCAACATGTTAAACCACCAGGGCTCCTTTTGTGCATATATACACATAAATGTGTGTTTTACAGATGTAAATATATGCACACATGGATATTATATAATACATATTATACATATATGTAAGTCAACAGAGTGTGGAAACTATAGAACAATATCATTGGTTTCACATGCAAGTAAGATTCTCCTGAAGATTATCCAAAAAAGACTGGAGCAGCACATCAGCAGAGAACTGCCAGAAGCCCAGGCTGGGTTTAGAAGAGGTCATGGTACTAGGGATATTGTAGCTGATGTTAGATGGATCTTAGTTGAAAGCAGGGAGTACCAGAAGAATGTCTATCTGTGTTTCATTGATTATGCAAAGGCGTTTGACTGTGTGGATTATAACAAACTGTGGCTGACTCTGAGAAGAATGGGAATCCCAGAACAATTGATCGAGCGAATGAGAAACCTATACTTGGACCAAGAGGCAGTTGTCAAAACAGAGCAAGGAAACACTGCATGGTTCAAAATTGGGAAGGGTGTACACCAGGGATGTGTCCTGTCTCCATACCTTTTCAACCTGTATTCAGAACAGATTATCTGGGAGGCTGGCCTCTATGAGGAGATATGCAGCGTCAGGATTGGTGGAAGATCTATCAACAATCTGTGTTATGCAGATGACACGACCCTGCTTGCTGAAACTGAGGAGGACTTGAAGCGCTTGCTGCAGAGGGGCAAGGACTGCAGCCTTCAATTTGGTCCGGCTTTACCTTCTCCAGGACAAACCTGTTTGTTTTCTTAGCAGTCCATGATATATTCAACACTCTTCTCCAGCACCACAGCTCAAAGACATCAATTCTCTTTCTATTACCCATAGTCACAGTCCAGCTCTCTGATGCATAGCCCACCATTGCGAAGACTATGGCCCAGATCAGGCACACCTTAGTCTCCAGGCTGATGTCATTGCTCTTCAGTACTTTGGAGAGGTCCCTGACAGCTGACTTTGCCAAAGCCCTTCGTCTCTGATTTCCTGGCTGCTGGTACCAAGAGTGTTGATTGTGGAACCAAGCAAACAAAAACTGTTAACAATCTCAATCTCTTCACCATCCATAATGATGCTGCCAATTGGCCCAGTGGTGTGTACATGTGTATATATAAACCAAAGCAAGCTAGCGGCCATTGAGTCAATTATAGACTGGAAGCAAACTATAGGCATCTAGGTCTGCTGACACTACTTCTTACTGATGCTTATTTAAAACTGACACTAGTATTTAAGATAAAAACTTCATGAATTAATCAGAATAGGGTTAGGATTTAGATGACTGCTAGTCCTAGGTCTTGATGTAAATTGTGAGTCAGAGCCAAGGAAAGTGACGATGCCACATCGAAATCGCTAGACAGTTTCTCTCCAGCTGCCCTGCAGGGTAGTATGAATGGAATTCCAAAATCTCTGTAGATGTTTCTTGAAATTAATAATAATAATAATATTTTTTTTAAAAAGAGAGAAAAAAAAGTAGGAATGTAGGGGATGGGAAGTTTGAAAAAAAAGAAAAAAACAACCCTAAGAGCCTTTCACCTGATTTGTAGCTTTCTAAGAATGGTGGTAGTGGTGTTAGTTGCTTTTGGAGGTCTTTCCAGTTTACAGCAATCCCCTGTGAGTCGGAGTAAACTTGTGCTATATAGTTTTCAGCTGCTGACATTTCAGAATTGTATCATTGGGCCTGCCATCTGTGCTGCCTCTGTGTGAGTTTGAACTGCCACACTCCATTAGTGGTTGAGCATGTAACCATTTGTACCACCCATGTGTGGGCCTCCCGTTTTTAGTTTCCCCCCCAGAAGGTATGTATAAAGCCAGGAGCCTCAGAGCTTTGTTCTCTCCTGTGCTGCTGAGCAACCTCCCTCTGTGTCTCCCTCACTTGTCTTGAGCGTGTGGTATCTGATAAGCCAGATTCATCGGTCCAGGGTCATAGACTTCTGAATGTTGATTTCTAGAAACTAGAGCACATACCTACCTGCCTTGACTTTTCCCTGAGTGGTTTTGCTGCAGTTGGTTCACTGACTTCTTACCCCTTTGCTACTATTCCCAGTATCTGAGATGCTTCAGTAACCATTTCAGTAACAAAATGATTTCGTGGGTAAGCCACCGTGGTGGTGTCCAGCTTTGTCTTCACTCATTCTCATCATGTTTTGTTGTCTTTCATTTCTTCTTACAACATTGAGTTAACGAGTGAAAGGAAAGACCTTCAGTGAGGTGGATTTACACAGTGACAACCACAATGGCTTGAGGAGGACAGAGATCATGAAGATGGCACAGGATGGGATGAGGTTCAGATCTATTGTTTACAGGGTCTCTTTAAGTTATAGTCAACTTGATGGTACCTAACAACAACAAAAATTGTGGGCCTAAAACTGAGGGTTTCTTGATGAAAAAGATAAAACCCTAGCTCTTGTGGGTTTTACATTCTAGCTGAAAGTGGCCTAGTGGCAAGAAGCTGTGCTGCAATCCCAAAGGCACACAGTTCAAGGCTACTACCAGCTGCTTCACGGAAGAAGGCTGGGCAGTTGCCTCCCGTGTGATTAACTGCCTCTGAAAACCTGCTGGAGGATCAGCTATGGGTTGGCTCTGACTACGGTTCACAAAACAACAACAATGAAAATGTATGACATTGGACAGCATTTATATGCTACAGAAATAAAAAAGAGAATAATAGAAAGGTGATAAAGAGGTAGGAATAATGCTATTTTGGATGGGTCTTGAGGAAGGAAGGCAGCCACAGTAGTGTAATGGTGGTTTGAACCCATTAACTACTCCTTGGGGAAAAGTATGGAAGTTTTACTTCTGTAAAGATTTACAGATTTGAAAACCCTGTGAAGCAGTTCTGTCCTTTACAGTGGCTATGAGTCAAAATTGACTTAATGGTGATGAGTTGAGTGGTAGAGAAAAAACCCATCTCAGTAAGTGACATCTAAATACAGACTTACATGAAGTGTGATATTAAAGGAAGCTGTTTGCTGCTGTTATCATTAAGTACCATCTATAGTGGGCTACAATTCAATGACCTTAACAATGAACAATGAGTAAACAATGAATCTAAAGAGGAAGATCAAATATTCACACAGCTGTTCGTTTGTTAAAAGATCAAGGGTGGCATGGAGATGGCAATACCTGACATCTCCTAGCTTTACAAGGAGGAACTGCCCCCCTAACAATATCCACAGCACAAGAACAGTTCATGAGGTCAGATATGCACCCACCTCTTTCTACTAATTCCAATACCAATCTTATTGATAAACTGGGTCGAAAGTCTGTTGCAATAACTATACAGATTTTATAGAAACATACTCACTGTTAAGGAGGTTTATTAGGGACATCAAGAGATTATAATTTCCAGACAGCTTCTCCACCAGGGTCACAGGCCCTTTGACCATCAGCCTCATGGCTTGGATTGGTGTTATTTAAAGTTCTTTTAGTCCTCCCTCAGTCCTCCAGTAAGCTTGGGTGAAGGCCTCTGGCTCTAGATACATGGAGCAGGAGTCTGAAGGTCAGTCTGTCTCACATGGGGTCTCTGCTGAAATTACTGCTGACGGGCACAGGAATTTCTGTCTCCAAAGAACGCTTACAGCTTCCTCTTCTTTCTTCATGTTGAGATTCTCAAATTCTAACACTGACTCTGTTCAATTTATTGGTGAGATTAGACAGTTCCCTTGTGAACGGACTAGTTCCCCATATCCTTGTGGCAAAGTTGGACTCAATGGCTGGGAAAGCTATTTTGAATAATAAGCCCTTGACATATCTGTGAATTAACCTGCCCTAGATACCAAGATAGTAAAATATTTTCATTTGACTCATCTCCAATTATAATCACTTTTAAGCTTTATCTTTATAGTTGTGTTGTTGTTGTGTACTGTAGAGTCAGAACCGACACATAGCTGACCCCCCGGCAGTTTTCAGAAGCAATTAATCATATGTGAGGAGATTGCCTATCCTTCTCCCACAGAGCAGCTGGTGGGATTTGAACCGTGTGCCTTCAGGATTGTAGTACAGCTTCTTGTCACTAGGCCACCAGAACTCCCTATAAGAGTAAAAACTTTTGTTCAGAGAGTATAATTCCATGTTTAAATGAATAATTGCTTGTTATATATTATATACTATGTCCTATATCCTATATACTATATATAGTATCTGAACATATTTATTTGTGATAATGGTGAATATTTTTTATCTTAGATGGGTTTTCAGATAAATGAGGTAATCTTATTGTTTTATATAGAAAAGATAAAAAGGTGGAGAAAGAGAAGAGACAGAGTTGTTGAGGAGAGAACCTGAGGATTGGGAGAGATGGAGAAGAAGAGAATGTCTGAAGGAGGCCATGGTCAGTGCTGTCGCATGCACCCGCGAAGTTGACAGGCATAAGGACAGAAGAGTGGCCCATGGCTTGGCATTTAGGACGTCACCACTGGCCTTAATGGGCATCAGTCACATCTTTGGGTCAGACAGAAGTGGGTGAGGGTGACTAAGATAATGAAGTAAAGACTGTTACAAGAGAATCACCACCCTTCTGAAAGAAGTTTGAATACAAAAGAAAAAAATGAGATTAACGTGGCAGGAATATGAGTGAAACCAAGAGGTTTTTGTTTGTTTTTGAAAGTCTTCTTTCTTGAGTGACAGGAAATCATTGTTTGCCATTCTTTGGTTCATGGAGTAAACAGTCTCCTACCACAAACATATTTAAGATTTCTTAAAGCTGTGTAGTTGTCCCATTATTCCAAGAGGTTTCATCTATGGGGTCTCACTGGGTCCTCTGATAGTCCTGGGGGTGGGGAGGGGGTGGGGGTTGGAGCACAAGTGCCAAGTGTGTGCATGTTTTTTAGATGAAGGATTCAATTCTCAGAGGCTGTAACTTTGAAGTTACTCAGCTGGTAATTCTTATAGGAATACCCTTTCCAGCCTAGAATCTGGACTCTTAACATTAACTAACCATATTTTGCTTTTAATTCAGTTTCTCAACTCCAGACATTTGGAAGGAAGAAATTGTGGGGATTGCTTGTCAGGGACTTTGTTTATATCACTGCTGCATACACTTTACCTGCCTGTCTCTTCCATGGTCGCTTGCTTGCTCTCACTCTTTCACAGGCCCCCGTTACACACGTCCCATGTGGTTTTCACAGTAGGATCCACGTCAGTCCAGTTGCAGGACCCTATGTATACCATTTGGATGCCCATGTTTTCAGTACTTTTCTTTCTGAGAAAGGCAAAGTTAGGTTAGAGAGAATTGATTTTATAAGACTAGTTGAGAGTCCGTAAATAAATGCCTGAGTGTCAACAATAGGAATTCAGTTGATCATTAAAATTTTACTGAATTTTCTTTCATGCTGTGCATATGAACCTTATAAACAGTAAAATTATTTCTGTATTATTTTCTTTTTTTATTTCTGTATTATTTTCATCTAAAGTTATATTGTGTATATACTTTGATCTTTCTGGATAATTTGTTTTGGCTTCAAGGCTTAACTTTTCAGCACTTAGTTTTATATTCACAAGATCTAGAGTGTCATTATTTTCTTTCTGCCCTAATCTCAGCCCCTAAAACATGAAACAGAAGATTCACAGTGTTGATATTTTTATTACTTTTGTGAAATGATATCTGTAAGTATCTGTGATGCTTACGTGATATTTGTCATTTACAACTTTATCATAGCAGGGAGCTCTGCTGGCTTAGTGGTAAGGAATTGGGCTGCCAACACAAAAATAAGCAGTTCAAACCCACCAGCTGCTCCTTGGGAGACAGGTGAGCACTCTCCTATGTTATTTACTTCCTCTGAAAACCCACTGGAGAGTTAATTAAGAGTCAGTTCTGATTTAATGGTTGTTGTTGTTTTTAGGTGCCGTTGAGTCAAGTGTAACTCATAGCGACTCTATGAACAAAAGATCTGACCTTTGTTCTATCCTGCGCCATCTTCATACTTCCTGACACACATGAGACCATTGCAGCAGTCACTGTCAGTTCAACTGATTGAGAGTTTTTCTCTCCTTCACTGACCCTCCACCCTTCCCAACATCATGTCCTTTACCAAGGACTAGCCCAAAGTATGTGAGGCAAAGCCTCATCATTCTTGCCCTCAAAGAACACTCCAGCTGCACCCTCTCCAAGACATTTGTTTGTTCTTTTGTCTGTCCATGGGATGTTCAGTGCTTTTCTCCAACACCACAGCTCAAAGCTATCAATTCTTTTTCTGTCATCCTTATTTGTTGTCTAGCTCTCAGATTTGATAGTATATAATGATTTTATCATAATAGTCACCATCTGCCTAACTAAAGAGAAAAAAGTTTTGTTTTCTCAGAAATATTAAATAGCCAGAAGATAAAAAAGGCCAGTGTCTCCTTTTCAGTCTGTGGAATCTGGAGTGGAACTTGCAAAATATTTAGAACAAAATTTATTGGACTTGTCTTTTTCCACTTGTCTAAAACACTCTTAAATGCTTAATATCAGTATATGCTCACACACGAACTCTCTGTGGGAAGTTCTCATGCTTAAATATTTCAGAAATTTTCTTAGACTAAAAAAAGATGGAAGAATGAAAGTCTAGATTCCGGTGATCTTTGGGTGCATTACTTCCTGAGAAATTATAGATGAGAGTGAAGAGTGGGGAAAGCAACAGAGTAGAGCCCAGATGCTCTTCCCTTAATATTCTCCCACCTGTGTTTTAGAATAAGTATTGAGGAATATTATTCTAGTAAAGATAGTAACAAAGGGTCTTTGGATGTGAAGAATGGTGGTTGGACTTTAATGAAAAAAAGATTAGTAATATGAACTTTCTGATGATGACATCCTACTCAACTCATGTTTTCTTGTGATGCCTATGTTGATGACTGAAAAGGCAAATCCTTTTAAAAAATGATAACACATTGTTGAGTCCTTGAGTGGTAAGAATGTTAACACACTTAGCTGCTAACCCAAAGTTGGCTGTTCGCGTTCACAACAAATGAGCCCTAAAAGGAAAAACTATCTTCTACTGAAATCCATATCCCCTAAATGAACCCAAAACCCACCACACCACAAACCACCCAACAAAACACAAAACCTTGCCATTGAACACCCTTGGGAATATAGTTCTACTCTGATACACATGTGGTTGCCGGGAGTTGGAACTAACTTGCAGGTAACTAATAATACAATGGTAAACACACCAAAAGAATGAATTTTGTACTTCCATCCAATCAGGCTGGACTCTTCATGATCTTATTACTAAAAAATGTCATTGTGATCAAATCCAAATTGACTCAAAGCTGAGGCTCTCTCTGATTTCTGAAATTGTAAATCACATTTGAGAAGACTGCTCATTTTTCTCCTGTAGAGATGCTTGGTGGGTTCACAGGTGGATTGGAACTGCCAGAGGAGCTTGGGTTTGGGGTTAGCAGTCCACTCCCTATAGCCTGCACTGCCAGGGCTCCCTGGGATCTCACTGGATCCTCTAATACTTATCTTAACCCTTACTAAGAATCTCTTACTACTCTTACTAATCAGAGAAGTTCTGTATATTTTGGCATGTTCCTTTTGTTGTAAGGCACTTCATATATATAAATATATTCTTGTTCTGAATAATTTTTATAAACTGTTTTCAAAAGCAAAAAAAATAAAATGAAATACTAATTAAAAAAGAAATTATTGGTGATGCATTGAAACATAGCTAAGGAAATGCCACATCTGTAAAGATGTCATGGTCTTTGCAATCACTTGCTATGCATCAGAGAGCTGGACAATGACTAGAGATGATAGAAGGAAAATTGATGCCTTTGAGCTGTGGTGTTGGAGAAGAGTTTTGAATATACCATGGACTGATAAGAGAATGAACAGGTTCATCCTTGTTGTTGTTGTTGTTATGTGCCGTCGAGTCATTTGTGACTCATAGTGACCCTATGTACAACAGCCCTAAACCCTGCTCTATCCTGTGCCAATCACATTGCCTCTGACATACCCATCCCGATTACCCCAGTCCCTGAATCAATCCACCTCATAGAGGGTCTTCCCCTCCTTCACTGTCCCTCTACCCTACCAAGCATGATGACCCTCTCCAAGGACCTGTCTCTCCTTACAACATGTCCAAAGTATGTCAGACGAAGCCCCAGAATCCTTGCCTCCAAGGAGTAGCCTGGTTTAACCCTCTCTAGGATGAATCTGTTTGTTTTCTTGGCAGTCCATGGTACATTCAATACTCTTCTACAGCACCATAGCTCAAAGGCGTCAATTTTCCTTCTATCCTCCCTAGTCATTGTCCAACTCTCTGATGCATAACAAGTGATTGCAAAAACCATGACCTGTATCAGGCAGACCTTAGTCTCCAGAGAGACACCATTGCATCCTAGAGAAGGTAAAACCAGGCTGCTCCTTGGAGGCAAGGATTCTGAAGCTTTGTCTGACATACTCTGGACATGTTGCAAGGAGGGATGAGTCCTTGGAGAGGAACGTCATGCTTGGGAGGGTGGAGGGATAGCTCAGGAGGGGAAGACCCTCAATGATATGGATTGATTCAGTGACTGAGGTATTGGGGGTAGGTGTGTCAGAGAAAATAAGATTGGCACAGAATTCAGTAGGGTTTAGGGCTGTTTTACATAGGGTCACTATGAGTTGCAGGCAACTCAACAGCACATAACAACAACAGTGTTCTCTTGCTCTGTTCATACAACAAATTCTTGGTAAGATTAGGTCTAGGCACAGGTTTCACATGAGTGAATTTAAGTGTTATGGATTCTATTTTTTTCGTAATGTTAGCCATCATTTGTTATGGTCCACATATCAAATGCTTTAGCATAGTCAATAAAGCAGCAGTAGACATTGATCTGGTATTCTTTGCTTTCAGTCAAGATCCATCTGATTATAGCAATGATATCTGTGGTGCCATGGCCTCTTTTAAATCCAGCTTGAACTGGCAATTCTCTAGGGACTGTTACAGCCATTTTTTAATGATCTTTAGCAGATTTTACTTGCACATGATATAAATGATATTGTTTGAAAGTTTTCACATTCTGTTTGGATCACCTTTCTTGAGAATGAGAAGAATTATGAATCTCTTCCAGTTGGTCAGCCAGGCAGCTTCTAGATTTCTTTACAAACTGGTGAGCACATCTCGGGCTGCGCTTGTCATTTGATATCAGTTGGTGATCCATTGATTCCTGGGGCTTTATTTTTTTTGCCAGTGTTCAGTCAGTTCCTTAGTTGGGTGTTGTTTAGGCTTACCTAATGTTTGATCTCCAATTAGTGTAGATATTTGAGGCTTTGTATTTGTCACATATTAAAACCCTAACAGTTTCCAATTATTTTGAAATATAAAGCATTTATAAAAAAGAACCTTCAGGAAGAGTAGAAAGAATGGAGACCAACAGAACAAGTAGCAGAGCTTGTGAAAAACTTACTCAGCATTTTTGGTGCTTCTTTATACAGTTGTCTTTTTACTTTGATATTTGGATAATAGCCCTTGCAAAATCCTTTCAGACACTAAGTATGCACCCAGAACGTTTCAATATGCTTTTCTTTCTTTAGGAAATACATAGGTTTGGTTTTATTTTTTATTTTATTATTGCTACACAGCCCATTTTCTTCTTCCTTTTCAAAGGTGTAAGAATGGGAATGATGTCATATTTTTCTAACATCCATTCTTAGTGTAAACTCATTACCATCGAGTGAATTCCAACTTCTAGCAACCGTGTAAGAGAGAGGAGAACTACTTCATAGGGTTTCCTTGTGGTAGCACACTGCCGTGAATTTCTCCTGCAGAATGACTGCTTTGGGATAGAGCCAAGCACTTAAAGACTTGCCACTGGAGTTTCTTACTCTTACTACAGATAACACTTGAAAAGAACTTTGAAGATGATTTAATATAGATACCTCATTTTGTGACTGAAGTGATTAGGACCGGGGTGGGGGTGATGTCAGTCATATGGTCTTGAAGGCTAGTCTACAATTTCTAAATTTATTTTTATGACTGAGACCTTAAGAACATTGTTCCAACTCATAAGAATGCTAGTTGCATGTTATTTTCAATATCTGAGGAAACACAGCAACATCCATAAAGCACTGTGCAAACTAGTAGGTCTAGGTATTCAGTTTTAATATTTGTTGATGTTAGCTGTCATTGAGTTAGTGTCTAACTCGTAGTAACTCCATCCTCAGCAGGAGTAAGTGCACCTTAGACCTGTATCATCCTCAGGATCAGTTGCAGATTTGATTTTTAGGATCCATAGTTTGTTTTTTTTTTTTTAAGTAGGTTGTCAAACCTTTCTTCGTAGTCTGTCTCAGTGTGGAATTATAAGCTGTTCAGCATCATATCTAGCAAGATGCAAGCCTCCACCAACAGACAGGTGATGGTGAAAGAAGTACTTGGTGAAGATCAACGTGGAACAGGAATTGAGAATAGTGATTTTCAGTATGCTCCTGTGAAATGAGACATTGTAAGTCATTATGCTTTCAGAATTAAATAAAGCACTAGTATTCCTCGAGGGAACTCTGGTGGCCTAGTGGCAAGAAGCTGTGCTGCAATCCTGAAGGCATGTGGTTCAAGGCTACCACAGGAATCCTGAAGGCATGTGGTTCAAGGCTCCACAGGAAAAGAAGAGCAATCTCCTCCTGTGTGATTAACTGCCTCTGAAAACCTACTGGAGGGTCAGCAATAAGTCAGTTCCGACTCTGTGGTACACACAACAAGAGCAGTGTTCCTTGTAGTCTGCAGGGAGTTGCGTTGCTAACCCAAAGGCCACAGAACATCTCTCTGGTTGTTTGACTCCACCAGCAGCTCTATGAAAGATTGATTTACAGTCTCTGTCAATGTGATTTACAGCCTCAGAAACCTGATGGTGGGTCAGTGATGAGTCTGTTTTCTCTCAATGACAATGGGTTTTATATTTTAAGACATGCTAAATTGTTACGTTAAACATACTATTAAGTTTTTTGTACCAAGCTACTTAGCAAATTAAACTACATAATAAATGGAAAATATCTCGTCGTTTGGGACATCGTGAGTCACAGAAAAATAATAAAAAAGAAAAGCCCAGGTTTGTTGGTAAGACAGAGAGCAGTATAGGCCCTAATACTGTGGCCTGTTGTCAGTCACTCTTCCTGCCTGGAAATGAAGTCACCCTTATGGTTCAACTTCCACCGGAACAAAGAGATAAGGGTGATCAATAACACCAGCGAGCAATGCAATCCTGAGAATGATCACCCCAATGAGATCAGCATTTATCAGGCAGAAAGCTCAGAAGGCAGGAAGGGACAGGAAAAAAGGAAGAATGATAACTAGAAATATGGAGCTTGTGGTGTTGTGGGACGGGAGGGGTGGCGGGGGTGGGGGACCGTTAGCAAAACAATTCTCTACTGACTGCGCCATGAGCTCACAGAAAAGATGTGAATAGTGATGTCACAGTGTGGGGATTGTAATCAATGTCCCGAAACACAATACACACAATATGTATGAATTGTTGAATGGAAAACCAACTGCTTTGTAAAGTTCCACCCAAAGAACAATAGAAATTTGGGGGCTTTTTGTTTGTTTGTTTAAAGGTAGGTCAGTCACTATAGCAAGTTGTGCTGCTAACCAAAAGTCTGTGACTTGAAGCTTAAATCTACTACTGACTTCTTAGGAGTAAGATAAGCAATCTTCCCACTTTATGGGTCGCTATGAGTTGGAGCCCACTTGATGGCAGGAAATTAGAGTTTGCGATGCTAAAGGTTTCATGATCCTAGAAGGCTTGGGAATATCTGGCTTAGAATATCTTCTTGGATAAAGCTTTTTACCAAGGAGAAGAGGAGGAAAGCATAGAAGTGGATGAAAAAGGACAGATTCATTACTAAGGGAGGTAGAGCAACACTCTTAAGGTTATTTGATCACTGCTTAGCTGGCATAATGACTTCTGTAACAAATATTCTAGGCAAGTTGCTGGATACTCAGTATTTGAGGAAGATAAATTATCTGCCTTCTCTGCTTCCTAAACCTGTTTTATCTCAGGAACCTTGGTGGGGATTATTGGCTCTCTGTCACGTGCAGCACTTCTTATGCCTAGGGGTGCTATTATTAGACTCCACTTGGTATGAAGAACTGTTGTGTCCAGAATGTCAGAACTCTCCGAGATGAACTTGGAGCTAAAGGACACTATTCCTACCATTTCCTTGCTTAGTTCTGCCACTTTTTTCCTTTCTGAATAGTTCCCAGGCAGTGAGTCTTTTTAAATCTTTGGCCAAGTTTTAAATTATTATTATTATTACTACTAGTAAGAAACCTGGTTAAACATTTGACAGCTAGCTGAAAGGTTTATGGTTCAGATCTACCCAGCAGCTCTGTGAGAAAAAGATGTGATGATCTGTTCTCATAAAGATTACCCAAACCACCCCCCCAAAAGAAAAAACCAAAAACAACCCAGTGCCATCAAGCTGATTCCATCTCTCAGCGCCCAGCAGACCTTGCAAGGCTGGAATCTTCACAGAAGCAGCCAGCCACATCTCTCTCCTGTGTAGCCTCTAGTGGATTTGACCCACAGATCTTTCAGTTAAGAGGTAAGTACTTAACTATGTGGCAGGGCTTCTTATCCCATCAGTATTGCCATCTAGAAAAGTATTCTGTCACTTGGAGTTGCATTGAGTTGGAATAGATTCTTTGTCTCCTACCAGCAACAGTTAGCCAGTCCACCCAGGGACATTGATGGGGTGAAAGTGAAGAACGTGTTATGTGTGGTGATGACGCTGCCAGTTGCTGAGCAGTCAGCCCCAACTCGCCGTGGTGACATTGCGTAGAGGTGCTGCCTGATTCTGAGCTCTCTCCAGCATCTTTCGTACCTTTCAACCTGTTGTCAAGACTCAGCATGATGTCAGTCTAATTTTATTGATTAGAAAAATGAATATTTTCTTTAGAAGCTCATGATATTTGAAATTTTGGAAAACATGAGAAAAGATTACCAACATTTATTTCTTACAATTCTTTTTAAAATTTGAGGAAGGTAATCCTTAAGCATTTATTTTTTTTTACATAGTTGCAAATGTAATATATGTTCATTTTGAGCTTTTATATTCTGCCCTTTCTCTCTCCTTCCAGCGAATTATAACACTGATTTAGACTCTAGTTTTGGTCCCAGAGAAAGTGGAGTTGTAGTCTCAGCAAAGAAGAAACCCTGGTGGTGTAGTCAGTAATGAGTTACGCTGTTAATCACAAGGGGGATGGTTCAAAGGGGGAGAGTTTTACAGCCTTGGAAACTTGAGAGTGAGTCAGTATGAGCCAGACAAAAAAAGAGGCTCAGTTTCCATACTTACAAAAATGAAGCAGATAATGTCCACTTCAAAGTTGCTATAAGATGGAAACATTTATGAAGTCCTCACTACATACAGTGAGCTCTGGTGGCCTAGTAGTAAGAGAGAGCACAGCAATCCCAAAGGCACTTGGCTTAAATCTACCAGCTACTCCGCAGGACAAGGGTGGACAATCCCCTTCCACGTGATTTACTGCCTCTGAAAACTCACTGGAAGGTCAGGTATGGGTTAGCTCTGACTCACCCAACATTACATATGGTGCCTAGCATGCACTGTGGGCTCACCAAATATTACACTGTTATTATACCAAAAGTATTTCCTTTTGCTACATAGTCTTTGTGACTATATTTTTAATAACTGAAATTTTATTGAGTTATTAGTATTTGCTTAACTATTGATCTATCAGTACATTCTTAAATGGCTTCTAAATCTCTAGAGTTGTTGTTCTTGTTATGTGCTATGGAGTCATCTGTGACTCATAGCGACCCTGTGTACAACAGCTTTGAACCCTGCTCTTTCCTGTGCCAATCTTATTGCCTCCGGCACACCTACCCCCATTATCCCAGTCTCTGAATCAATCCATCTCTTTGAGGGTCTTCCTCTCTTGTGCTGTCCCGCCACCCTCCCAAGTATGATGTCCCTCTCCAAGGACCTATCCCTCCTCACAACATGCCCAAATCTCTACTGGAACAAAAAAAAAATATTCTTTATTCACATTCAGTTTTTATTCATTCAGCAGATTCTTAAGTGCTTACTTTGTGTGAGGGTCACTAGGAACCCAAAGCTCAGAGAGGCATAATCCCTGTCTTTGAGGCTTGTGGTTGGAAGGAGAAGATATATGGTGATAACTCTGGTTTGAGGTAAACATCATCTCTGTCCAAGTTGCTGAGAAAGCACAGAAAACAAAAATGTCAGATTCTGCTTGGAGTAAGGGGGCTCAGATTTCACCCAGAGAAAATACAACCGAGGCTTAAAGAGTAAACTGGAATTCTTAGGCAAACATGTAGAAGGGGAAGAAGTGGCTTTCTTTCAAATTGTGGAAATACAGTTATGATTACTTCTAGAACAATGGCTTCCAGCCTGCTCTTCCTTTAACCCCTAAGGTACTCAGCACATTCCCCTTGGTATCACGTGTTTGTGGCTGTAGTAGTGTCTTCCAAGTTTGGGGCAGAGCTGAGCAGAACACATCAGAATTTCTGGGAGAGGCTTTTGAGACATTTAATACATACTTAACATAGTTATAAAGCAAGGACGTATAATGTGTAATATATCAAATGCATCAGGTATAATGGAGGAAAATAACACTTGAAAGAAGGCCATAGGAAGTAAGGGACCAGTGAAACAATTTTAAAAATGTGGAGACAAAGCCTCTGGGGATGAAGGGAACTACCCATGAAGATAGCTGACAGGAGAGTTCTAGACAGGAGTCATGGTTGGTGCAATTACCATTTTACTCAACTGCTAACCAAAAAGTTAAGTGGTCTAAATTCAATTAGAGGTCTCTCAGAAGAAAGCCCTGGTGATTTGCTTTAAAAAAATAATTCAAAACCAGCCTTTTAAAACCTTCTGGAACACAGTTCTACTTTGGCACATGTCTCCACAACACAAATAATGGTGCTGCTGTTGTGAGGTGCCATCCAGTGCACTATGACTCATAGTGACCTTGTCAAAAACAGAGCTGAACCTTGCTCTGACCTGCAACAGCCTCATATGGCCAACATGTCCGAGCTCCTTTTTACAGGCCTTGTGTTAATCCCTCTTTTTCCAGGATCTTTTCTTTTGCTGACCCTCCAACTTTCCCAGCACGATATCTCCTTCCAGGGACTGGCAATATGTCCTGACAACATGTCTGAGGAATGTGAGGTGACGGTTCTCCATCCTTGTCTCTAAGGAGCACCTTGGTTCCACGAATCCAGTAGACTGTTTTAGTTTTTTTTGCATTCCATGAGATGTTGAGGACTCTTCTCCAGCACCAAAATTCAAAGGCATCATTTTTTCTGTCGTCTTTTTTTATTGTCCACCTTTCCAATGCCTTGGAAGCAAATGGAAACACCATGGTCTGAATCAAGTACCTTTTAGTCTTTAAACTGACATCTTGCTCTTTAGCACTTTGGAGAGGTCCTTGGGTGGCAGTTTTTCCCCAATGCAACACATCTTTTTATTTCCTAACTTTTGCTACTATGAGTATTGACTGTGAATTAAAGTATGATGAGTTTCAAACTTCAATCTTTTTCCATCTATCATGATGTTGCCTATCAGTCCATTGTTGAGGATTTTGGGGTGGGGTGTTTTCTTGTTGTTGCTGAATGTAAACCAGATTGAAGGCTGTAATCTTTGATTTTCTGCAGTAACTGCTTTAAGTCCTCTTTACTTCTGTAAGCAAGATTGTGTCACCTGCATAAATCAGGTTGTTGCTATGACTTCCTTAAATCCTAATATAATATAATCAGGTTACTTGATTTGCTCAGCATAAAGATTGAATTGTTGTTATTATGTGCCGTCGAGTCGCTTGCGACTCATAGCGACTCTATGTACAACAGCCCTAAACTCTGCTCTGTCCTGTGCCAATCGCACTGTCTCCAATACACCCATCCCAATTATCCCAGTCACTGAATCAATCCACCTCATAGAGGGTCTTCCCCTCCTGCGCTGTCCCTCCACCCTCCCAAGCATGATGTCCTTCTCCAAGGACCGGTCTCTCCTCACAACATGTCCAAAGTATGTTAGACAGAGCCTCAGAAACCTTGCCTCCAAGGAGTCACCTGGTTTAACCCTTTCCAGGACGAATCTGTTTGTTTTCCTAGCAGTCCATGGTATTCTCAATACTCTTCTCCAGCACCACAGCTCAAAGGCATCAATTCTCCTTCTATCCTCCTTGGTCATTGTCCAACTCTTTGATGCATAACAAGTGATAACAAAGACCGTGGCCTGTATCAGACGCACCTTAGTCTCCAGAGAGACACCATTGCTCTTCAGTACTTTGGAGAGGTCCCTAACAGCAGACTTTATCATGGCAGTGCGCCTTTTAATTTCCTGGCTGCTGGTGCCAAGACTGTTGACTGTGAAGCCAAGCAAACTAAAGCTGTGTACAATCTCAATCTCTTCACCATCCATCCTGATGCTGCCAATTGGTCCAGTGGTGAGAATCTTTGTCTTCTTGACATTGAGCCTCAATCCATATTGGAGGCTGCAGTCCTTGACCCTCTGCAGCAGGTGCTTCAGGTCCTCTTCAGTTTCAGCAAGCAGGGTTGTGTCATCCGCATAACACAGATTGTTGATAAATCGTCCCGCCAATCTTGACCCCACATTTCTCCTCATAGAGCCCAGCCTCCCAGATAATCTGTTCTGCATATAGGCTGAAAAGGTATGGAGATAGGATGCATCCCTGGCGTACGCCCTTCCCAATTTTGAACCATGCAGTGTTCCCTTGCTCTGTTCTGACAACTGCCTCCTGGTCCAAGTATAGGTTTCGCATTAGCACGATTAAGTGTTCTGGGATTCCCATTCTTCTCAAAGTCATAGATATGGAAAAAAGGAAACGACTCCGACACATGCCTTTCCAGGTTTTACACAGTGCTGTGTTCCCTTGTTCAGTTTAGACAACTGTTTTTTGAGCTATGTATAGGTTTTGCATGAGCACAATTAAGTTTTCTTGGATTCTTATTGTTTTCAATACTCACTATAATTATTTATGATCTGCACAGTCAAACACCTGTGTGAATCATAACAAATTTCAGGCAGAGAGAAAAGTATAAAGGCAGGAAAACTAGTTGGCAAGTTGACGATATCACAGGTGAAGGGAATGCAGGAGAAGCTTGTAGGAAGTGAGAAAAGTGAGTGAATTAATTGGAGATGGTGAGACACAGGTTATCGAAGGCTTTATAAATCATTGTACTGTTTGGGACTTGCTTTTCAGTGCAAAGGGGAAGCCAGTTTTGAGATGAGAAGTCCCATAACTGATTAAGTTTCATAGACCGCAGGAGACAGGAGTCTTAGAAGGAATCCCACTAAGAGACTATATGGCCTCGACCAGGTTAAGAGTATTAGCATGGTGAGAAGTGGCTGATTTGGAACAAATAACCCAGAAAATTTGCTGCCCACGTGGATATGGGTATTGGAGAAAAGAGTCATGGATAGGCTCCTGCACATCAAACTGATTCATTGAAAGGATGAAGTCTCAAAACAGTTTGGGAAGGTAATCAGGAGGTGTGTTACATTTGAGATTAAGCATTTAGTCAGGTATGTCTAGGAGGCAATCATCAATCATATGCAGTACTCTGAGGTTAGGAGGAGAGATTTCTCCCAGACTATAAATTTGAGAGGTATAGACTGCAGCCTTCAATAGGAATTGCATCTCAACAGCAAGGAAACAAAAGTCCTTGCCTCTGGACCGATAAGCAACATCATGATAATGGAGAAAAGTTTGAAACTGGAAATGACTTCATCTTACTAGAACTCAGAATTAATACGTTTGATACTAGCAGTCAGGAGATGTATTTCTTTGGGAAAGTCTATGGTCAGGGACCTCTCCAAATTAATGAGGAACAAAAAATGTCAGTTTGGGGACTGAGGTGCTCCTGATTCAAGCTATGATCTTTTCAGTCACTTGCTCTGCATCTGAGAGCTGGACAATGAATAAGGATGGCAGAAAAAGAGCTTTGAGCTTTGGTGTTGGAGAACAGTACTGAACATCCAGTGGACAGACAAAAGAGCAAACAGATATGTCTTGAAGAAGGTGCAGCCAGAATGTTCCTTGGGGGCAAGGATGGTGAAGCGTCATCTCACGTAATTTTGGCTTGTTGCTAGAGAAGGCTATTTCTTGGAAAGGGACATGAGGCTTGGAAAGGTGGAGGGATGGAGAAGACGCTCCACCAAGTGGACTGACGCAGTAACTGAGGCAGTGGGCTCATTGAATGTGTCAAAGATTGTGAGGATGGTACAGGTTAGGACAGGGCTCAGGTCTGTTGTTTATAGGGTCACTATGAGTCGTACTTGACTCAGCAGCAGCTAACTAACAACAACAACAACTTTATCTGTACTAGGTCTAAGTTTTAAAACTTTAGTGCAGATAGCTACTTCTCATTTCAGACAGAGTATATCCCTTAGCATTTCTGGGTTTTCCCCCACAAAACACCCAAATATACGTCAAAGTTAGTTTTCTAAATTTGTTAAAAATGTGTTCGAAATATAGCTGGTTGTATATGTGGTAAATCATAGAGTTAATATCTTGAAAATGGATCTTTCTGTGTAAGAAACTCATTATGTTTTTACACTTAGTTTATCTTTGCTCCTTCTTGTAATTATCACTTTTCCACACAGCTCATTTTAATTTCTAGATAATACTATTTCTATTTGTTTTGTGCTTTTTGTTGTTGTGATTAGTAAATTCAGCTTCATTGATGTTCTGATACTTTCTGCTTTCTAAAAAGAATTACATTGATATGTTTGTATTTGATCATTTTACGAAATTGTCACTATTGTAATATCCTACTTGATAACTTTGGTTCTCCCCCCCCCCCGCATTGAAATAGTATCCTATCATTTGAAAGTTTTATCTTTTTCATTATGTATGTTTCATGTCTTGCTGTGAAGGCCAGTACTCCCAGATTTAAGACAGAGAAGTAATTCTCAAGCCTCAGAGTCTGCTCACGTTTATAATTTTGCTTGGTTTTATTCTGAGATTATCTTAAATTTCCCCCTAGTCCTTTAAGAAAATATTTTCAATGCATGTTAATTCTAGAAAATATAATGAATGGGAATGATTGTATGAAACACAATGTGAATGAAGGATAGTGTGAAACACAATGTATGTGAACTTTGCAACCAAATCAGTATAAGAGAAGAATTTATTTAAGCAAGCAAGCAAACAAACACATGCTCACAATTAGTTAGTATCCCTTTGGTCTCTAGCCAATTTGCTTTTCCAAGGATCTCTTCTCCAGTTCCTTAGTCACTGAGCAGCAGGGACTGAGGGCCAGCTGCTTCTCTGCTGAATCAGCAGTGAGCCTTCATGGATGGAGACACAAACCAAGTAGAATAATACCAAGAGATTTCAGTTCTGTGACTGGCTAAGGCTCTTGATAAAAATATTTAATTATCAACAGTTAATGCAACTGTTTTATGAGTCCATTCTCCCCTCCCCCCCAAGAATGATATTTTAAAACAAATTATTTTAAGAGTATGATTTTATTTAAACTGCTAATTTTACTGTTAAGTATAACACCCACTTTTACTTTTGGCATAAATGACACATCAGAAAGGAACTTAGATTTCTGGAATGCTTCAATCTGAATTTTTCAGTTAACTTTCAAGCGTTATCCTGTTTGTCAAGTTAAGTAAGCCTCTTGTGACCTTTCTCCCTGAATGAACAAGTCTATGCTATCTGAAATATTAGGACTTAGTACTGCCAAGGTTAAATTCACTGGAAAGCTTTTAGTTGTATTGCCTTGCCTTGTTTAAATAGCCAAACACCTGCTAGGCAGGCCCTGCGCATGTGAGCAGCTATATGTTCTTTCCTTTAGGATTTGCAAGCCTGGAGCACAAAGACAGCGATTGTTACCCAATAAGCAGTAGTCACACACTCCTACCAATCGCCTTAGGAGGGCTGGTTACCATGGAATCCACCATCTGTTCACTCCCCGCTGGAATGTGATTATCCGTGCTGGGCTAGGAACTGGGAAAAGCAGGAGAGCGTGTGCTGTGTGAAATTATCTGCAATGGACTGGGTTAATGGGAGGCTAGGTTTGGTTTGCTGGAAGAACGAATGAAGGGATCTTTTACTGCAACCATTTATGACTTCTAACCAAAAGGAATAAATCCAGCTTTTATACGGTAAGCACCTCTACTACTATGTATTCAGTTCATACTACATTTGATAAGGCATTACCCTCTGTATGGTCTAAGGATAGGAAGCTATAAGCTCTTTTGGGAGAAACTGTCAGTATTACACATTTCTGTTGTATCGATTGTAAGCAGTTCAGTTATGCCTGTACAGTCACATGTTGATGTGGAAAATGATCTGGAGGGGTGTGTGTGTGTGTGTGTGTGTGTGTGTGTGTGTGTGTGTAAAATTGTTCTGTGACTCCAGAAAGTGGCAAAAAAAGACAATGATTTGTAATGGTTTCTCCAAGTGAATAACACCGGCATTCTTTCTGAAATACGCCTATGGCTACGCCGTGTTCACTGTCCTTATTATCTGGGAAAGTCTCAGGTCAGGGACATTTGTAGGTTATGATTTAGTTAGTGATTATTCTGGCCCTCATGACTGGCCTACCATAACTCGCGTGTGTTTTGAAATGAGATCTTTATGCCGTTTTAATTTTGCAAGGCTTTTACACAAGTTTCAAGGGCCAGAGCATGTGGAAACAATGTGACAGTGCCCTTACAGCAGGCTCAGTGAGCAACACAGAGGGGAAGCTGGAAAGATGGGCTTCTATTTCAAGGGTTTCCTTTGTTTTTCTATTTCACCAGCCCCTTAAAATGTGTGTTGCATATTGTAAGCAGTGGAAGGAGATTTGGGTCCTAACAAATGGATGGCTGACATTTTTCTGGGTGATTAAGAGGTTGGTAGCAGAAACAAGGAACCTCTCTGTCCTTTGTGAAGCAGCATATTGTATCCCCTTCCCCAAAACTGCCTAAAATATAAAAGTGAAAAACAAAAAGAGCGCTGTCTATACTCTGTGATACTTCTTTTGTGCAAGTTCTTTCCACCATTTAAACCATAGTGCCAGTGCTGTGGGGCTAGCCAGGTCTGCCATTTTTATTTGATAAAGGAGAGAAAGGCTTTGCCTATGCAGCTTTCATTCTAATTGTGCCGTTCAGCTGTCACCTTGGACATGCATGTCAGTGGGTCACTGGCTGCCCAGAGAGCTAGAAAAGGTCATTGCTAATAGGCTTTACTGTTTGACTTTTTTTTTTTTAAAAAAGAAATGATAATATGAAAATGAGATAACCTTGTATTAGTCAAGGGCTCATGTTTCTACTTCAAGATCGAGTTTTTAAGCAAGATTGCTGGTTGTGGGTTCTAGGTATTAATTTTAGTTGGCTTTAAGATTCTTAAAATCTTTTACCTTATTAATCTTTTTATACGAAGGGTTTTTCTTCAAACATGCGTATAGAATGGAGGACACACTAACTTTTAGAAACATTTTTCAGTATTTATTATGTCTTGATATCTAAACACTTATTTCTTTAGCATCATTATTTCTAAATTAATCCAACATTAATTGGATGGAGTTTTCATCCATGGAAACCTTGCATTGTAAGCATTATAAAGGTTGAGAGGAAATGAGGTCATTTAAAAGCATTATGTACATTCAGGATGTTCATATTGCTTTATTTATCTTGTGTCTTGGAAACCTGAAAGAGGGACTGGATGAGTGTGAAAGATTTGCGCATCTGTGTGTCTCTGGGATGTGGCTACTTCCTCCAATGTGGTGGGCTGGATAAATGTGTGTGCTGCTCAAGTTCCCTAATGCTTATGAATTTGCTTAGTCCTCCTATAATTACAGAGTTAAAGCTATAACATTTTTATATTTTTAAGGGGGTGTTCATGCCAAAATTCTACACTAGCATTTAAGAGATATTGACATTTGCTTATTTTCACTTGTAAGGGTATTTATGAATATGTTCTTCATCTACATTTTTGAGAGTGACAGTAAAACCACAAGGTTTTCCAAAGTGTCTGTAAAAAACCCCAAAACATGCTCAATCAACTTTGCTTCCATTAACTACTGAAGAAACACTTAGTGGCTCTGTAGGGTAGCCCTTTATGAAGTTGATACAGAGAAGTGGGCAGCAAGAATAGCCTCTGAAAAATGTCTACGACTGTTGCTGAGGGACAGGAGGGCATGGCCTCACGATGTGTGTGCTTCAGATGAGGGCTTGTGGTTCTGGACCTGGTGTTTCTTATTGCCTGTTGTAAGGACTTCTTTCACAAATTGTTCTTGGCAATGCTTACAACTTCTGGTGGATTTAAGTTTAGTGTACTGAGTTCTTAGGTCTGCTGTGAAGCCTTGCTTCCTGGTTCTCATGCTCTTACCTGTGAAATGGGAGAAGGGGAGGATATGCTAGATTTTACTGATTCCTGAGTCTTCTTCCAACTTTTAAAACCATTTCATGGCTTGATGCTTTTCAACCCTTTAATACAACTTAAGATTTTACTAAATGTGCAGCTTACATGTCTGTTGTTTGTAAAGTAACTCTAGCCGTACTCAGTTATTTCTCATTAAATTATTACATATTGTTGCTGCTGCTGCTGTTGCTATTATATGCTGTCTAGTCACTGTGACTCATAATGACTGTATGTACAATTCTGTGCCAACTTTATTGTCTGACACATCTACCCGCATTACCCCAGTCACTGAGTCAATCCATCTCATTGAGGGTCTTCCTCTCCTAGCATGACATCCCATCTTAATTCATGCCCAAAGTATATCAGACGAAGCCTCAATCCTTGCCTCCAAGGAGCAGCCTTGTTTCACCTTCTCCAGAAAGAACTTGTTTGTTTTCCTAGTAGTCCATGGTATATTCAACACTCTTCTCCAGCACCACAGCTCAAAGGCATCAATTCTTTCTATCATCCCTAGTCATTGTCCCAAATTATTATATAGATGACAAAAATAAGAGTCTGACTGAAGTGTTTTGAGTGACTCAATCCATAAAAATCTGCAGACAGCAAGTCCAGTCACAAGTATCTCAGCACAGGCAAGTCTGTTTGTTTCTTCCATTTGACAACTTATGCCTGCCTGACTTACTGCAATTTTTTTCTACAAATAAAGCATATGTTGGGTTTTGCGTTTGTTTGTTTTTTCCCAAACGACAGCCCTTCAATGCAGTTTCCTTATGTCCATTATGCAAGTTACATCTTTGAGTGCAACATTTTTGCAGTTACATTTATGAGAAAAAAACATATTTAGAGAAGTTGACTAGAGGCCTAATAAACAGTAGTTAGATTTTTATGTTTTTTTTTTCTTGCCATGTTTATTGACATGCTGTCTTTAATTCCCTAATTACTTTTGTCTCTCAATTTTTGAAGTTATTGTTTTTGTTGAGTACCACGAAGTCATGACCAACCCGTAGCTAACCCTCCAGCAGGTTTTCAGAGGCATTTTAATTGCACAGGAGGAAGGTGCCCTTCCTTCTCCCATTGAGCAACTGGTGGATTCAAACCGTGTGCCTTCATGATTACAGCACAGCTTCTTACCACTAGACCACCAGAGCACCTTATATACATACATAGGAGCCTGCATGTATATATCTGTTTGTTTTGTTTAAAATTTAAATATACCATAACAATATTGAAGTAGAGATTTAGAATTCTTATTTTCAAGTAAATCCATTTGGCCATGGATTGTCTGAGATATTGGTAGAATTCCATAGATCTGAGAAAGAGCTCTGATAACATAGTGCATTACAAGTCACATTGTTAACATAAAGGTCAGTGTTTCAAATCTACAAGTTGCTCCTTGGGAGAAAGATGGGTAGTTACCTCTCATTAAAATTTACGGCCTTGGAAACCTGATCGAGGGTCACTGTGGATCAGCACCTGCCGATTTTGTCACTGCAGAAGAACTGATGCCTTTGAGTTGTGGTGTTGGAGAAGAGTACCCCAGGGGCTGCCAAAAGAAGTCTTGGAAAAAATACAGCCAGAGTGCTCTGTGGAAGCGAAGATGGTGAAGCTTTGTCTCACTTCATTTGTGCCTGTAGCTAGAAGAGGCTATTTCTTAGAAAGGTGGAGGATCAGTAAACTAGAGGAAGACCTTTTAGAATGCATTTACACAGCAATGGCTCTATTACATGTCACTGCGCCAGTGAGCTCAAATGTATCAGAGATGATGAGGACGGCACAGGATGGGACAGGATTCAGATCTGTTGTTCATAGGGTTAATATAAGTTGTATTCTATGGCACCTAACAACAACAACAATGCTACTTTGAGCCCTGGTGACATAGTGTATGATATATTGGGCTGCCAATGAAAAAATGCCAATAGTGTGAATGCACTAGACATTGTTTAGAAGAAAGGTGGACAGTCTACTCCCCAAAAATGGTAGTGACACTGGGGAGTTCAGTGCCAAGACTTGGAACAACGCCACCTTGGAAGCAGGAGCTGTCATATTCTCCTTTTCTCTCTGTAGCCACCAATAAAGACCGTTGGTGCCATAGTAAAAAAAAAAAAGAAAAAGAAAAAAAGATTTAGTGCCTTGGAAACTGGATGGAGGGTCATTATCTGTCAGATCCTAAAAAAAAGCAGTGAAGTTTTGGTTTTGAATGCTAGTGTGTTCACATGTTCTTGTTAAAGTTGTAACTTTTAAAAATAGGTGCACTGGAAAATCTTTTGCCCTCTTTCATAATTGCATATCGACATGGTTTTAAAGAAATTGTTTGGACTGAGCTAATGGTAATATATCAGTACACTTCTGCTTTACTGTGTTGGGTGGGAAACCTATGTTGTTGATATGTTAGCTGTTACTGAGCTGGTCTTCACTTTTTGGCATCCCAATGCATGGTGGAATGAAACTGCCCCTCTTATGCAATCCCCATGACTGACTGTGAATTGGCCTGCTGTGGTCCCTTACAGTGTGTGGATCAACAAGAAAAATGCACACAAGATTGAGACAAAAGCTACTCCTTACATTTCGTTCTCTTTGGCAAGGTATTTTCCTCTCTATGTGTGCCATAGATTTTTGAGTCCCAGCAGCTGTTTCTTCTAAGATACCCTCTTCTTCTGTTTTTATAACTGCTCTTGTGCTTCCAGAAAATAAAAGGGCAGATTTTCCATACCTTGGCAGTGGATGGGTCTATGTAGGCTGCAACAGATCCATGGAACAGATTTGTGTACGACACTAATCCCTTTCTCCTTCATTTGCTTTTACTTTCACCCCAGGGATTACTTGATGGAGACACATGATGATACCTAGTAGTACTTTATTCTTAGAAAAGTTCCATGTTTTACAAGTAAGCCCCACTCTGTAGAACTAATTGTTCTTTTGTGATCAATGTGTTGACTGAGCAACTTCCCCTTTAAGTACTTGTACCCATCCTTCTTTTAGTTTTTTTCTCACCTACCCAATTTCTGCATTCTTTTTTTCATCCTAATTTACTCATCCTGAATAAATGAAATCATGAGAAAAGATACATTCTAGTAAAGCAACAGATTAAACCTGTTGGAATTTTTAGATGTTTATAACACATTCTACCTTTCTAATTACACATTCTGCTTATTTTCTTGTAATTTAAAGATAGGATCTATCAGGATCATCTAGTTTTAAATGGCATTTTACAAAGGTCAGTCTGAGAACCATAAAGGTCACAAAACCTGTGAGTTGCAGAAGCAGGTAATGCTGAATGCTGCAGGTTGAATGCAAAGGCATGCCTCAAGGACAGTCACCTGACTTCTACCCTGTTGCCCTTCTGAGGAGCAGAACACTGAGGTGTCACCTTCACATTCCACAGGTGCAATTGCCAGTATGCCCAGAGGGAGAGCAGCCTCCAACAGTGATTCTCAGTAACCAAATTCTTAATGAATTGGTTGTTGTTGTTGTTATGTGCCATCGAGTCACTTGCGACTCATAGCCACCCTACGTATAAGAGCTCTAAATGCTGTTCTATCCTGTGCCCACCTAGCCATCTCAAACGCACTTATTCCCACCACTCCAGTCACAGAATCGATCCTTCGCCGCCCCTCCACTCTGCCAAACATGATGTCCCTCTCCAAGGACTAGTCCCTCCTTGCAACATGCCCAGAATATGTCAGACGAAGCTTCAGAATCCTTGACTCCAGGGAACACTCTGGCTCCACCCTCTCCAGGCCAAACCTGTTTGTTCTTCTAGCAGTCCATGGTATATTCAACACTCTTCTCCAGCACCACAGCTCAAAGGCATCAATCGTCTTTCTATCAACCCTATTCACTGGGTGCATTTCTTATTAACACAAACTTTTTTAGTAAAGTAACTGGAGAAGAGTATTGAACATACCGTGGACTGCTAGTAGAACAAACAGATTTTTCCTAGAGAGGGTGAACCCAGGTTGCTTCTTGGAGGCAAAGATTCTGAAGCTCTGTCTGACATACTTTGGGCATGTTGCAAGGATGAACCATTGCTTGGAGAGGGACATCATGCTTGGGAGGGTGAAGGGACAGCACAAGAGAGGAAGACTCTTGATGAGATGGATTGACTCAGTGACTGAGGTAATGGGGGTAGGTGTGTCAGATACAATTAAGTTTGGCACAGGATAGAGAAGGGTTCAGATCTGTTGTACATAGGTTCGCCATGAGTTACAAGTGACTCGACAGCACATAACAGCAGCAACAACTGTCAAGTCAGCTGGTACTTACGGTCTTAGTTTGAGAATCCTTTCATTCATCATATTTATATGGAAAATAAAATTATAATCAGAATGATCACTGGTAACTATGGAGCCCAGAGAAGGTGAACGAATAAACATTAAAAAAAGATAGTCTGCAGACTGAATACACTTTTACTGTATGTAGTGTGTGCCTGTCATGTGATATGGGTAGTAGATTCTTCTTGTTCTGTGTCTGTTGCTGCAGAGATTCAGTCTGAGCTTACCTACCCAGGCTCGCTTCCCTCTGATTTGTTCACCTGCCCACCTTGCCCAGGGCCACCCTCCTCCCATTGAGATATTCATTCTTTGCTTTTGCAACTAGTCTCAGTATGAGCTGTTGTTGCATTCATCTCATATTTATTGAACATTTACTCTGTGCTAGACACTGATACCAGGTGTGGAGGATGTGACACTGCACACAGTGAGTACAGCCTTTTCTTTAGTGAAACTTACATAGTGGAGTGAAGGAGACATGACACACAATTAGATGAGTAAGTGCACAAATAATTTACAGTGGCAAATATGTTAAAACAAAACTTGATGTATTCATGTGGGAGGCACAGACAGTAAGACCTAGCTTGGGTCACCTGGTCGGGTGTGTGTGTGTGTGTGTGTTGGGGGGTCTATTCTTGTTATGCCTGTTTTATAAAGGTGAAAACTGAGGGAAATGTACCACTAGAGTCATACTGTTGTTGTTTGCCGTAGAGTTGAAGCTGACCCATAGCTGACCCTCCAGTGGGTTTTCAGAGGTAGTTAACCACACAGGAGGAGATTGTCCATCCTTCTCCTATGGAATAGCTACTGGCCTTGAACCATATACCTGAGGGATTGCAGTGCAGCTTCTTCCCACTAGGCCACCAGAGCTCATTCCGTTATTACCAGACAGCCATACCACATAATTTCTTAACTTTTCTTTCAGGTACAGTACAAGATATGTGTTGTTTTTCAAAGCTGAGTTTAATGTGAAGTGTTTTTTTTAATACAGTGGTTAAGAGCACCAGCTTTAAAGTCAAGCAAACCTGAGTTTACGCATCTCATACACTTGCTTCCTGGAGGTCGCTGAGCAAATGATTTAACTTCTGTAAGCCTTGGCTTCCTGTTTTTACTTAGAGCTCATGGAGTGGTTATAAGTAATAAAGGAAACCATAAACACTTTTCACAGAGGAGGACATTCAGATGGCAAACAGACACATGAAGAAATGCTCCAAATCACTGGCATTAAGAGAGATACAAATAAAAACCACAATGAGTTACCATCTTACCCTAGCAACAGTGGCAAAGTTTAGCAGGGTAGCAAGTATTAAATGTTGAAGAGGATGTAGCGAGATAGGACCATTGTTGGTGTTGTAAAAGGGTACAACCAGGCTGTAAGTCAGTTTTGTGTTTCTCGAAAAGCTGGACATAGAAATTCTGCATGAGCTAGCTATTCCACTTCTTGGAATATACCCTGAGAAAATGAGAACTGAGACACAAAGACTTGTACACCAGTGTTCACAGTAGCATTATACACCATCACAAGAACATGGAAGCAACCACAGTGGAATGGATTGAGAAATTATGGTACATTCCCACGATGCAGCACACAGGAGCAATGATTTTGTAAATGACTACCTAACCTGGGAGGGGCTGGAGAGCATTAAAGTAAGTGAACTAAGTCGATCTCATAAAGACAAATACTGATAGAACCATTATTAGAGTAGATTGTGTATGAAGATCCAAGGAGAGGAGAGGGAGCTTTAAACATAGGGTTGCCCAATTTGGTGGGTGGAGGGAGGGATTGGCAAAGGAAAGGGGAAAGGTCTGGTGAAAAACAGTATATGTGAACTTCATGAACTTTGTATGTAAACCAGTACAAAATAATTTTTTTTAAAAATGAGGTTAGCATTAAAGATAATGGTGATGATTGTCATGTTCCTTAGGGAGCATGAGTAATAATACCATGAACATTAAAAATATTTGCTCTGGCAGGCAGTAAAAGCCAGGAAGTACTGTTTGCCCTCTCTCAGAAAAATTTTGCCTTCACACATCTCTTCTATCCTCACATTTATTTAGGAAACAATTCTGAATGTCTACTCTGCTGTAACTGGATTCTAGAAGACACACATGACTAGAAGGGACATGTTCTTTGACTCAGTGGTACTCAGTTTATATTTTTTTTTTTTTACAAAATTGATATTAGTTTGCTTACAAAGTTTGTATACATTTCACAATATCCTTCATTCACATTCTGTTTTATACAGTCATTCAAATTCACTATATTTTATGAAATTACTCAACACTGCTGTCTTTCCAGATCCCCGCTGAATCTTTGGCATTTCCTTTAGCTTATAGTCTTTTTACTAGTAAATAAGGTTTAATGTGATAGAATAGACAATGGAGGAAATGTGCCAGATACAAAGGGGCTGGGCTATCACCTGTGCAGGTGAGTTAGAATCAGGAATTCAAGTCAGAGAGGGCAAGAGGCAAACGCAGAGAGGCATAAGGTTGTATCACTGCTTTGGGAAGTGATAATAACTTATTGCAGATTTTGAGGTAAGACAGAGCGGTATATGAGAATGAAGATAGCTTGCATAGAAGTTTTTTTTCTGCGTGATACAATGGTTAGAGCATCTAATTGCTAACCAAAAGGCTGATGGTTCAAACCTATCAGCTGTTGTGAGAAAGAAAAATGAGACAATTTGCTGTGACAGATTTACAGCCTTTAATACATTATGCACAATCCTTCTCTATTCCTTAGTATCACTGTGAGTCATAATCACATCAAAGGCAATGGGTAACATTCTATTGATTTTCCTTATTTATTTTAAAATTTAAATTTCATATTATTTGCCTATAAAGTTTGGATACGTTGTGTTTCACACTTCATTCACATTGTGTTTCATACAATCATTCCCATGCATTATATAACATAAAATTAATCACCACTGGACTGTGCCCACTATGACCCTGTCTTTTTGGGTCCCTACCGGATCTTTCTCTTTCCTTTGCCTCCTCTCTCCCTCCACCCATCAAATTGTGCAGCCTTGTGATTTCGCCCATACCCATTCTCTCCTGATCTGTACCCCTCTGCTCCCACCCTTTCCCCCTTTGGGTCCCCATTTATGTTTTACTAGTTATTCTTCTACTTTTACAATAAGGGTCTAATGTAGTATTTGTCCTTATGAGACTGCATTAGTTCACACAACATAATGCTCTCCCACCTTTCCCCGGTTACCTACTATTTTTTAAATTGTTGCTCCTAAGTCCTGAATGGAGAGGTGAGGATAGGTAGGGGAGAAATCACAGGGTTGCACAGTTTGGGGGGGAGGGGATGAGGGAGGAAGAAATTGGAAATATCTGGGCAAAAATACAGGGTAATGATGGGCAAAGTCCAATGGTGATTAAGTTATAAAACATAGTGCATAGGAATGATTGAATGTAGCACAACGTGAATGAAGAATTGTGTGGAACACAATGTATGATGTATGCAAACTTTGTAAGCAAACCAATAAAAAATAGGAGGCATGAATGAGACCAGAAAGGGGAGGGTGGGAAGAAATGAAAGGGGAAAAAACCACCAAACATCCAACCCGCCAGAGTATGAGAGTTTGCTTATTGTCCTTGTTCCTTTGTAGAATGTAAACACCCTTAGTGTGGAGATGTCTGGTGGATTCCTTCTCTATATATCCTCAGCCCATGGGAGAAAGATGTGGCAGTCTGCTTCTGTGAAGATTTACTGTCTAAGAAACCCTTCCAGGCAGGTCTGCTCTGTCCTGTAGGACCACTGTGAGTTGGAACCTATTTGACAACAATGCTTTTCAAAAGAATGAGGGGCCATTGAATAGTTTTAAACATTTGGAGGATAGAGCTTCAGTTTTATATTCTGAAAAGATAGCTCTTATCAGTTGAAATGATGGAAATACTGCAGAGGGCAATATCCAAGGCAGGGTAAGTTTTTCATCCTTGACAGGCAGGAATTTTTATTCTGTCACCTTCAAAATATAGCAAAGCCACACTTAATATTTATATTCTGAAGACAGCACACAAGATAAAACTTTAGTATAGTTTGGGTTTTTTTTAAAAAACAAAAACCCAATCTTTGAAAAATTCCATAGGAAGTGATAGCTTTGGAGCCAACCTGTTTTCCAGGACAGTGTGCCTCCGCGCCCTCTCCCCCTCCCCCCGCGCCCCCATTGGAACAGATTGTGGTCATTCTGTTTGGACATGGAAAGAATTCTTGGCTTGCATTTAGGAGCCACGCTGTATGAAATACAGAGACTCAGAATCAAGGGCAGTGTGTTGAGAGACCCGGAGAGAGGTGAGAGTCACAGCGAAGCGAGACCGACTGCCAGAGCGGCAGGTTCATGTTCACTGTCTCTCACTCACCACGGGACACGTGGGCATTGGGTCAGATTTCCTGCACAGCTTCAGCTGTTGCCTGCGTTGGTGTTTGCTTTCTCATAATACCTGTGTTTTCTTTGTGAAAACATAAATCGTTCACTGTTAGCAAGTTTAAATAGATTTGTAGAATGACTCCACGATCATTGTAATAGTTCATTTTTAGTGCTTCTCTATATCAGGCGTTTCAAAGTATAATCATCATATCATTTAATCTTTAATAGATATCTGAAGGGTGGACGAACAGTGTGGGAGAGGGAGACCCAGGTGAAATGGATTGATATAGTAACTGGAACAATGGGGGTTGGTGTGTCAGAATTAGTGAGACTGGCTCGGTGCACAAAGGGTCATTATACATCGCATGCAACTCAATGGCACATAACAACAGTGACATCCTCTGACAGGTTTGGAAGCAGGAGTGGCATCCATTTCCTAAATAACATGCCTCCGGAAACTCTATGAACTTTGATAAATGTTGATAGTTGCAGAAGGGATAGGGTTGCTATGAGTTGTGCTTGACTGAAAGGCCATCAGCAACAGTGTGTGTGTATGGTACATACTTTTCCAAAGTTCACCAGTTGTTACCCAAGGAACAAGCATTCAAATCCTGATCCAGTCTACATTTAAATTGTTGCTTCAAGGTTTTCTACTTAGTTTTCTCTGGGTAAAAAGAAGACTGTTGCATTAACCTGGGCAAAAGATATAGGAAACTTAGCTATTGCAGCAGCAGAGGAAGTGTTGAAAAGAATTGTCAGAAGACTTAAATTTATTTCTTCACAAAGGAAGGAATACAAAGTGTGACTAATGAAAAATGCTTTTTTCTAGAAATTAAAGAAACAGAATGATTATTCTTGCTTATGATATTGTCAGGAAAATTCTTAATGGTTATAGTCTGAAATAGCACTCTTGTATAGATCAGATGACAGTGAAAAAGCAATTCGGTACTATGTCTTAACTAGATAACGTTTTGCTGCAAGAAATAGAGCTCTCTTACAGTTTAAGAAAGAAGAGGAATACATTGAAACAGTATAAAACAATTTGGTAATGTGCATTATTTTAATGAATGAACATTTTGTTGCAAAAAAGTCGATTTCCACCTTAGTTTTAAAGAGAAGTGAGGAATGTATAGAGACAATATTCAGGCACAGCACTACTCTTCCAGGAGTCTGGAAGGAGGAGCTGGAAAAGTCATTGGGAACTAGGACAGCTTCTCTTCTGTCCCTCTGTACATCTGATCTCGCATCTCCAGTACTTTGTGTGCTGTATTCTCTTGGTTTGGCTTCACCTGCTTTTCTGTTTGGATGGCATAAAACATGTCCACCTTCACTGCCATATTATAACACTTCCAAGTTCCAATACAAAACAGAAACTCAGCAATCTAGTTACAGATTGGGATTCCAAAGTGTTCAGCTTTGGCCAGCATTTGCTCTTGGTCCCCACAGCTGAGACTGTGTAATATAAGGATGGCTATCCACGAAACAGATCTATGAAGCAAGGGACCTTTGAAAGGAAAAGAAACAAGCAAATGGAAGAATGTTTGCTACATATACCATTAAAGTTCAAAATATCTCTTGAGCTCATAAACCCATTGTTAGAAATTGACTACTAGTCACTTACTGAGTGATCTAACTAATGATTGATCATGTCACATTAGCAGTCTCGTGGGATTAGGAAGAAATGGGAAACTACTAGAAGGTTCAATAACTCAAAAAGTTAACTGAACTATGATACATTCTTGGGGTCTGTGTTGCACAAATACTAAAAACATGCTTTCACAAAAGTAAAAGCTCATAATGAAATAAATTTTATATGTTGTTGGTTTTGTTGTTATGTGCCCTCAAGTTTACTATGACTCAGCAACCTTGTGAACAGTGGCTATGAATCTTGCCTTATCCTGTTCAATCCTCATCATCTCTGATATACTTGATACATGCATTGTATCAGTCTATCTTGTTGAGGGTCCTCCTCTCTTTTGCTAACCAAACATGATGGTTTGTGTTTTTTTCCCCCCAAGAACTGGCCTCTCTTAACATATGTCTAATGTATGTGGGATGAAGTTTCATAATCCTTTCCTCTAAGGAGCACCCTGGTTGAACTTTCTCCAAGAATATTTGTTCTGTTGATATCCAATGGAATATTCAGTACTTTACCCAAACACCACAATTCAAAGATATTGATTCTTCTTCTATTATCCTTAGTCATTGTCCAAATTTCAGATGCTTAGCAAACAATTGAAAAAACCATGGCTTGGATAAGGTGCACTTTAGTCTTTAAAGTGACATTGTTACTCTTTTGCACTTTGGTGAGGTCCTTGACAGCAGATTTTCCCAGTTTGTTTGATTTCTTGACTGCTAGTACCCAGGGTGTGGATTGTGGATCCAAGTAAGATGAAGTTGTTGGCAATCTCAATATTTTCTCTATAATGATTTTGCCTGTTGGTCCAGTGGTGAGGATTTTCCCCCCCAGGATATTGAGATATAATCCATATTGAAAATTGTAATATTTGATCTACAAGTGTTTTAAGTTCTCCTCACTTTGAGCAAGCAAGCTTGTGTCATGTGCATAGCACAGGTTGTTGATGAGGCTTCTCTAATACTGAGGCCACACTCTTCATAAGGAATGGTTACTGAATCTGCTTCTTGAATGATTTGCTCAGAATATGGATTGAATAGGTATGGAGAAAGAATATATCCCTTATATACACCTTTCTTGATTTTAAACCCTTACTCTATTTGGACAACAGCCTCTTAGTCTACATATAGGTTTCACATGAGTGCAATTAGGTGTTCTTATTAAAATAGATGTTGTAGTTGTTGTTAAGAGCTGTCAAGTCGTAGGCAACTCATAGCGACTCTATGAATAGAAGTCCTCAACACTTGCGTGACTTTCATCCTTTCTCCAGGTTCATAGGTTTTCCGGAGGCAAGCTATTTACAGAAGTGGATACCACTCCTGCTTCCAAGCTTGTTTTAATTGGAGAGCTCCATCCGACACTGTCCGCCATTGGTAACCATTATCACATTTGGCACATCAGTGTCACAGGGTTCAGCTTTACAGCAACCACAGGTTACCTCTGTATGGCAAGTGGACACACCAGGGCTATATGACCTAGAAGAATGTTTCACCAAAAACAAAAGACAGGCCTTAGGGCTGCGGATTAAGTCACCCACCTTTAACTTGGTAGCATCACTTTCTGGAAGGAAGGAATAAAAAAATAATTTAAAAAAAATACAACCAAAATAAACAAATAAAAAATAGAAGAAGATAAAGGGAATACATAGATTCTCTGTACCCAAAGAACTGGCTGTCACAGAAGCTGAATTTCAGGAAGTAGCATATGATCAAGAACCAACAGTAATAAAGAAGTTCAAGGGGCACTGAAGGCATTGGCAAAAAATCAGGTCCCAGGAAACGTTGGAATACCAGTTGACATATTCCAACAAACTAAAGCATCCCTGGCTCTGCTCACCAAGTTATGCCAAGAAATTTGGAAGACAGCTACCTTTCCAACTGCCTGGAATAGATCCATATTTGTTCCCATAGCCAAAACAGATGATCCAGCCAAATATGGCAAGTATCAAACAACACCATTAATAGCACTTGCAAGCAAAATCTTGCTAATGATTATTCAAAACCAGCTAGAACAGTACATTGGTAGAGAACTACCAGAAATCCAAGCTAGGTTTAGAAGATGCTGTGAGACCAAAGTAATGATTCCTGATGTCAGATTGATCTTGGCTGAAAGCAGAGGCTACCAGGAGGATGCCTATCTTTGTTTTCTTGGCTATACAGAGGCATTTGACTGTGTGGATCACAACACATTATGACATGCTAGATATTGTTGTTGGAACCATCTCACAGCTCCAAACCTCCAACAGGTTTTCAGAGGCACTAAATTGCACAGGATGAGATTGCCCATTCTTCTCCCAATGAGCAGCTGGTGGATTTGAATCATGTGCCCTTAAGATTGCAGCACAGCTTCTTACCACTAGGCCACCAGAACTCACTATAAAGGTATACTTTTTGTAACAGACACTGAAAAAAAAAAAGCTGGAAGGAATGACACCAAACTCTTGTCTTTAGTTAATTTTAAGGTTGCTGTTTTTTGTCTTTACAAAATTTCCATATATTTAAAATTATTAATAATGACATTATAGGAATTTTACCAACTTGTAATCTGCTGTAGAGAACATGGCCTGAATCAGGTGTGCTTTGGTCTTCAAGCCGACATCTCTTCAAGCTCTTAAATATTTCACAGAAGACCCTAGCAGCGGACTTGTTGACTGCAATATACATCTCCTGATTTCCTGACCGCTGATTCCACAGATGTGATTATTGACCCAAGCAAGATGAAATCATTGACCGCTTCAGTCCTTTCTCCATCTATTATAATGTCTGTTGGAGCTGTGGTGAGGACCTTTGTTTTCTTGATGTTGAGATATAATTCATACCAAAAGTTATATACAGTCTTTTCCGTTTCCTGCCATGCAGCTGAGAGTTGGGCAATGAATAAGGATGAGAGAAGAATCGATGCCTTTGAGTTGTGGTGCTAGAGAAAAGTACAGAGCCAAAAGAACAAACAGGGATGTCTTGGAAAAAAATGCAGGCAGTATGCTCCATGGAGGCAAAGATGAAGAAGTTCCATCTCTCAGACTTTGGACAGAGGCTGCTCCTTAGAAAGGGATATCACGCTTGGAAAGATAAAGGGAGGCCACCAACAAGATCTATTGGCACAGTGACTGCAGGGATGGTCTCAAATGTGTCAGAGATGATAAGGATGACACACTTATTCTGTGTCATTGAGTCATCTGTGAATCATAGCAACCCTATCTACAGTAGCTCTGAACCCTGCCCTATCCTGAGCCAGTGTCACTGATTCCGAAAAACCTCATCTCAGGTCTGTTGTTTCTAGGGTCACTGGGAGTTATACTCGATGGCTCCTAACTACAACAACAGAGAACAAAAAACTTGTCCTAAGTAAAGCGGTAGGAATGGACATAGTTGTTTGTTGTTATGTGTCATTAAGTTGGATACAGTGTACTAAAGATAGGAACTCTGCCCTGGCATGCATTACCCTCACTATCACCACTCAACCCAGTGTTACAGTCATTGTGTCAGTCCATCTTGGCCAGCTGCTGCTTCTCTTTCTGTGACCCTCCTCCTTTCGAGTATGATACCTTTTACAAGATTTGCCCTTCCTCACAACATACCCAAAGTGCATCAATGTCTCACCAACCTTGCCTCTAAGGAACACCCTGGTAACACTTTCTCCAGGGCAGATTTGTTCTTTTGACAGTCCATGGAATGCTCAGTATTTTTTGCCAAGCCATAGTTCAAAGGCAGTAGTATGCATTTCTCTTACCAAATTTGTAGTATAAGCTTGAAAATGAACTTTCAAATCAATACAACTGTTTTTATAAGTGGAACAAGCTATTCAATAGCTATTTTCCAATCACTTATTGATGTTGATTGTCGTTGATTGCCATCAAGTTGAGCATGACTCATAGCGACCCTATGAACAAAAGGCCTGAAGCCTTTTTATAACTATTGTCATTTATCAAACTTCATAGAGTTTTGAGAGACATGTTGTTTAGGAAGTGGATGCCACTCTTGCTTCCAAACCTGTCTTAAACTGGAAGCTCTACAAAACTCTGGCCACCGTGGGTAACTGTTATGACATTTGACACCCCAGTGGCATAAGGTTCAGCATCACAGCAACCCCAGTTTATCTCAGTACAGCAGATTGACAGAAGAGTGCTGTACCATTTAGAAGAATGTTCCTCCAAAATACAACTGACTTTTAAATACAAAGGCCCTCCCAGATGTCTTGTTGATTTTAAACTAGAGGCTTAAATAAAACTACCAATATAAAATGTTTTTGTTGTTATGTGCCATTGAGTCACCTGTGATGTATAGTGACCCTCTATATATTCAGATAGAAATTAGACAAAACTAAAAAATTCATTCCTGTTAACTCTTAACTGACTCAGCTGATTCTCCAGTGGGTTTTCTGATGCTGTAAGGTGCATGAGTGGAGGTTGCCTATCTTTGTCCCTCAGAGCTGCTGGTGGATCCAGATCACCAGAGAGATGTGTACTTTGAGTTAGCAGGGCACTAGCCTATAGATAATACCAAAAGAGCTCCAAAATTAGACAAGTGTTCATAAATGATATTATAGACAATCTTCTACCTGACGTGTAGGATGAGAGGACTTTTCAAATAATTTTCAGCCCTGATGTGCTGTTGAAAAACCACAATGTGCTTTAGAATGACTGTTTAAAAAAATTATTGCTTAAGTAAAAGGGTTGTTAGATGATCAAGCCTTGTGTGTATTGTAATTCATGCTATGGAACAAAAGTGTACATATTGAATCACCAGCGCATTCACATACGTACACACACACACACACACACACACACACACACACAATGCTTTGTAAATTTTCACACAAATCACAATAAAAGTTTTTTATAAAAATATGGGATGGTGTGTAAACACAGGTCATATCTTTTCTGTGAATGGGGCATGTAGAGATACAGGAGTCATCAAAATCTGTGGGGATTAGACAGAAGGCAATGATTTAGAGGCAGATCTTGAAGGAGGTGACAGGGAGTTGTAGGTGATGACAAGTTTGAACTATCCTCCAAAAGTTGGTGATTTGAATCCCCCCAGCAGCACCGAGGAAGGAGATCCCAGCTGTCTGTTTCCATAATGATTATAGTCAAGAAAGTCCTGCCGAGTTCACTTCCACTCCCAACATTGAGGGTCACTGTGAATTGTGATCAACTCAGCTGCAGTGGGATGGAGCTTTTCTTTGTGGTTTTTGAATGTTGCTCCTTAATATAAAATGCCTTCCTTCTCCAGCTGGTAGATCCTAGCTCACCCTTCCGATTCAGGGCAGAGGTCAATGAAATGGGCACATGCGTGCTTGAATGCTGTCAGGCACCGCTGAGTTGGCTCAGAGTGAGCAATCGTGCACACGGGAGAAGGAAGCACAGCTGGACCCTGTGTGGTTCTCAGGGTTGATGCTGAGCTTGAAACCGTTGTTGTAAGCCCTGTGGATTGACCCTTGAGGGTCTTTCAGCTCTCTGATGGATGAAGCATGCCATCTTTCTTCAGGGACTGGCCTCTACAGGAAACACGGCAAAATATGTGAGATAAAGTCTCACCATTCATGCCAATAAGGAGCACCTTGGTTGCAATTTCTTCAAGACAGGTTGGTTTGTCCTTTGCTCTTAGCAGTCCATAATATATCCCATATTCTTCACTGCTACTACAACTCGAAGGCATCAGGGTGAGGGGTTTTTTTTGTTGTTGTTGTTTTGCTATTTTGGTGGTGCGTTTTGGTGTGTTTTTTTTTTTCTTCTTTAATAATGGGTTGGCTTTCAGATGCACCTGGAGCAACTAAAACTACCCTGACTTCAGTCAGGCGCACTTTAGTGACATCTTTGCTCTTTGACATTTTAATTTGGTTGTTGAAAGCAGATTTGATCATTGTAGTTTGTCTTAATTTCTTGACATTAGTCAGACAAATACTCCTTGGTTTCTGTATTGTTTTTTGTGGTTTCAGAGAATTTTAATGTCTAAGAGTTAAACAAGTTGAATTTATAGTGCAACTGTTAGTGTGTTATAGTGGTAAATGTTGATATTTGAGACAAACCCCAGAATGTAAAAATAATGACTGCACTCGGTTTTGTCTCCGAAATGTAGGTAAACACACAAACAAACCTTCTTTTACTGTTCTTGGTACAGTCAAAATTCCTTCACTTTCAGTGAACAAGAACAGTTGCTCTCACCTAACAAACTCATTTGACATTATTCTTTTCCATACTTGTTTGGATCATAACTGCGTTACCCTCAGAAACTAAAACTCACTGCAGTTGAGTTGGACTAACTCATGACTGAGCCGCCAGCAGGCTTCAAGGGCTATAAATCACATGGGAGGAGACTTTCCGCATTTCCCCTGCAGAGCCACAAGTGAGTTCAAACCACCAGAGGAACACTGTCCTTCAGATAGCAGCATGCGACTATCACAAGCCCCAGTTATCATGTCTGTCCTGCAGAGGGTAAAACCAAGTCACTCCTTGGAGGCAAGGATTTTGAGGCTCCGTCTCACATACTTTTGGCACATGGCCAGTAGCGACCAACCATTCCATGGAGGACATCATGCTTGGAAGGGTGGAGGGACAGTGCAAGAGAGGAAGACCCTGAATGAGATGGATTGACACAGTAACTGGGGTTAGGGGGCCAAGTTAGTGGCTAAGGATAGGGTAGGGTTTAGAGCTATTGTGCATAGGGTTGCTATGAGTCATAGTCAACTTGATGGCGTGTTACAACAACAGACAGAGGCAGAATGCCTGCATAGGGTTTCCTAGTCTGTAATTTTTGTGGGAGCAGAACGTAGGTCTTTACTCCTGTGGAGTCACTGGTAGGTTCAAATTGCCAATGTTTTGGTTAGTAGATGAGAACTTAACTCTTGTTCGGAGGGCTTCTTGGGAGAGTGAATATCACATGGAGTTCCAATGTGTCTGTTTCTGAAAAGAGCCCAACTCTCAACAAGGAAAAGCAAAGGCTATCCCTGAAATTCTCAGGGTTCTTGGTCCATTCTTGTTCAGTTCTCCCTAATTAAAGTAGGTGCTCTTTGAGCTAAACGGTTTTGACTTTGACTTGATGATTTTTATGTCCCCGAGTGGTTGACTGTACAAAGTTCAACAAATGTCATTATATGCTATTGAGTCAATTCTGACTCTGATCCAACAGGACAGATTTCACTCTTCCTCAAAGATTTTCCTGGTAAAAGGTATCTTGCTTGGCATAGTTGAGGGTCAGTGTGAAAAAGATGCCCTTCATTGGGATGGATTGACAGTGGCTTTAACAATGGGAAGAGGCTGAAGGACCAGCCAGTGTTTTGGTCGTTTATAGGTAGGGTGACTGTGAGTTGGAACCAACACAGCAGCACCTAACAACCTTTATAGGAGTTAGATCACCAGGTGTTTCTTCTCATTGAAGGCAGTGGTGAATTTGAACTGCTGACTATTTAGTTGTCAGTGAACACTTAACCATTGCATAGCCAGGGCTCTTACTAAGCAAGGAATTAAAGGTGGTTGAAAAGAGCCAATGACTTTGAACTGCAGCTATGAAGGGCACTGAATAGCTCATGGATTCCAAAAAGAACACTGATCTGTCTTGGAGGAAGTGCAGACTAGGCAAAATCGGTGGAACGTCATCTCACATACTCTGGGCGTGTTGTCGGGAGAGGCCTGTCCTTGGAAAAAGAGGAAGATACAGAGTCAGAGAAAGAGAGGAAGATCCTCAACAAGGTGGACTGACACAGTGACCGGAACAATGAGCTCAAGCATATGATAGACTGTGTGGATGGCACAGGTTAGGACAAGGTTCAGATCCTGGGGGATAGTCATTTTGACTACACTGAACAACAACAATCCTTGAAATGGTCCTACACAGGTACAAATTGGTCAGTGCACTCAGCTGCTAACAAAAAAGTTTGGAGACAGACTTGGTATCTGCTTCTGAAAACTCAGCCACGGAGAACGCTGCAGTGCAGTTCTGCTCCCAGCATGTGGGGTTGCCCACGAGTGGAAGTTGATTCATAGGCAACTGGTACTGGTTATGGTCTCAAATTAGTATGTGAAGTAATAAACTAAAAACTGTTAAAGGCAAAAAATTAAATCTTTCTCAGAAATCAGGAGGGGGGAAAAACCCTAAAATGTAAGCAGAAAAGAAAAGATAAAAGCTCTTTGAAAACTGAAATGAGGTGACTAACTAATTTCCCTTTTTTTTCCAGTTGTGGTTAGCAACTTCGGCGTTTTCGCTTTGCCTGGAGTGTGTGCGCTATTTTAATAGGAATAATGGTGAAATTGACCAAGATGGGTGTTTACATTATGGTGCACAGTACACTGTAAATGTGCAAATAACAAAGGGAACTTCTAGTATGCAAACATTTGAATTTAAAATGAGATCAAGGTTATTAGAATAAAGGTCTTCTATAATCAATCTAGGGAGCTCTGATAGCCTAGTGGCAAGAAGCTGTGCTGCAATCTCAAAGGCAAGAGGTTAAATCTCACCAGCAGCTCTGAGGGAGAAAGGTGGGCCGTCTCCTCCCGTGTGATTAACTACCTCTTGAAAACCTCGTGGATGGTTATCGATGGATCAGTTTCAACTCGATGGTACATAACAACAATCCCATAATCAAACTACTCTTGTAGAATTGAACCTCCTGACTCTGGGTTGATAGCACAACTCCTTATCCACTAGGTCACCGGACCCTAAACAGTAGCCGTTGGGTTCAAATGACTGACCTGGGGGTTGTTGTTGTTGTTGTTATGTGCCATCGAGTCGTTTCCGACTCATAGCGACCCTATGCACAACAGC
>NW_006400127.1:941691-952625 GCF_000299155.1 Elephantulus edwardii
TGTTCTGTTGTGCATAGGGTTTTCAGAGGCCTGCTATTTCAGAAGTGGGTGGCCAATCCTTCTTCCTAGTCTGTCTTAATCTGAATGGTTAGCAGTGCTATATACACTGTTGTATGCCACCTGACCTCCCTGACCATGTCCTAGTTGTTGTTAGGAACCATCAAGTCAACTGCGATCCATAGAAACCCTATAAACAGCAGACCTGTACCCTGTCCTGTTCCGTCCTCATCATCTCTGGATTACTTGAGTATGTTGTTACAGACACTCTATCAATCTGTCTTAAGGTCCTTCCTGTCTTGCACTCACCCTCCACCTTACAGCCGTGGTGTCTTTTTCCAGGGCAACATGCTCAAAGTCTGTGAGAGTAAGTTTCACCCTCCTTGCCTGTAAGGAACACCCTAATTGCACTTTTCCCAAAGAAAGTTGCTGATGTTTAGACAAACCATGGGATATCAGTATTGTTCTCCAACACCACAATTCAAATGTGTAGGTGTATTATAGCTAATATTAGATGGATGTTGGCTAAAAAACGAGAATACCAGAGGAATGTTTATCTGCAATTCATTGACTATGAAAAGGCATTTGATTGTGTGGATCACAACAAACTGTGGCTGACTCTGACAAGAATGGGAATCCCAGAACACTTGATTGTGCTGATGTGAAGCATATACTTGGGCTAGGAGGCAGTCATCAGAATAGAGCAGAGAAGCACTACATGGTTCAAAATTGGGAAGGGTGTATACCAGGGATATGTCCTATCTCCAGTCTTTTCAATCTTTATACAGAACATATCCAGGAAGCCAGGCTTTATGAGTAGCAATGTGGCATCAAGATTGGAGGAAGATTCATCAACAATCTACGTTATGCAAATGACACAACCTTGTTTGCGGAAACTGAGGAGGACCTGAAGCACTTGCTGCAGAAGGTCAAGGACTGCACCCTTCAATATGGGTTGAAGCTCAGCATCAAGAAAACAGAGATTCTCACCACTGGGCTAATGTGCCACATCATGTTAGACAGTGAATAGATTGAAATCATTACAAGCTTCAATTTGCTGGGCACCACAATCCATTCTTGGTACCAGCAGCCAGGAGTTGCATTGGGAGTCCACTGTCAGGGACCTCTCCAGAGTACTGAAGAGCAATGATATCAGTCTCGAGACCAAGATGCACCTGATCCAGGCCATAGTGTTTGCAATTACTTGCTTTGCATCAGAAAGCTGGACAGTGATTAGGGTTGATAGAAGGAGAATTGATGCCTTTGAGTTGTGGTGCTGGAGAAGGGTGTTGAATATACTGTGGTCTGGCAGGAGAACAAACCAGGTTCATCTTTGAGAGGGTAAAACCAGGAGGCAAAGATTCTGAGGCTTCGTCTGACATACTTTGGGGATGTTGCAAGGAGGGACCAGTCCTTGTAGAGGGACATCATTTTTAGAATGGTGGAGGGACAGCACAAGAGAGGAAGAGCCTCAGTGAAATGGATTGATTCAGTAACTGGGGTAATGAGAGTAGGTGTGTCACAGACAATAAGGGCTGGCGCAGGATAGAGCAAGGTTCCGAACGGTTGGTTGTACATAAGATCATTATGAGGCTACTCAGCATCACATAACAACAACAACTTCATCATTAGTCATTGTCCACCATTCAGATGCATAGCAAATAATTGAAAGGCCCTGGATTGGATGGAGCACTCCTCAGTCTTTAAACTGATATTATTGCTCTTTAGAATTTTGGAGAGGTCCTTGACTGCAAATTTCCTCAGTGTGATATATCTTTTGATTTTTTTTGACTGCTAATACTGAGCATGTTGATTGTGGATCAAAATAAAAGTAAATAGTTGATAATTGCAAAACTTTGTCTGTCATGATGTTGACAGTTGGCCCAGTGGGGAGAATTTTTGTTTTCTTGATGTTGAGATATAATCCATATTGAAGGCTATAGTCTTTAATCTTCTGCCTTTGTTGTTGGTGTGATTACGTGTTGTTGAACTGACTCACAGTTGACCCCATAGGATTCTCAGAGGCAGTAAGTTGTATGGGAGCTGATTGCTCCTCTTTCTTCCACAGAGCAGCTTTTGGATTTGAACCGTGTGCCTTTTGGTAGGCAGCACAGTTCCTTACCACTAAGCCTTTAAGAGGGTATAAAATGATAAGTGTAACGATGAATTACTGGAAACCCTAAGTCTCTGTAAACTTTCATTAAAATTAATTTTTAAAAAATGTTTAAAAAAATACTAGGGCGCCACAAAGAAGTTCCTCACTGTTTCTCACATCTTGGTATTCTTATATCCTAGTATTCATATTTTTTTTAAATAAAGGTTTTATTTTATACTGAAAAAAAATATCCCTGGTGGGTAAACATTGGCTGCTAATTGAAAGGTTGGTGATTTTAGCCCTCCAGCTGACACCATAGAAAAAGGTGTGTTGATCTGTCTCCGTAAAGATCACAGCTTGTAACTCTGGGGCCGTTGTACACTGTCCGCACAGGGTTACTGTGTGTGGGAATCTACTAGAGAGTAAAAGGTTTGGGTTGTTTTTACAAACATATTTTTGTCATTGTTAGTTTGCTTCTAATGTCCCCTGTTATAAAGGGCATGGTATTCACCTTTGTAGGTAAAATTTTTATTTAGGATAACTGTTCGAAAGTGGTAGAGTTAGATGACGTGCTTTAAATGGTATTGGATGTGCATGCTGTCTTACCTCCTCAGTCCCTCATCTTCTTGCTGCTGATAGTGCTTGAAATAGCATTTTCTTCAGCACTGGAGCTTATCATTGGAAGACATTTATTCTAAAGGTCTATTTCCCCCACCCTATCTTATTGGGCTGAAGAAAGGGGAAGTTTCTTATTTTAATTTGGGTATTTTGTTTTGGAGATTATTTTTTACCCATAAATTTCTTTGCCAGTGTTATTTGCTTTATTCTTTTGGGCTATAATTTATTGGCACCCTTAATTTGATGAAACTTTCTTAACTTTTCAGTTGCACAACTGATGTCATTACATTGTTATACTCTTCATTTTTCACTTCTGTAGAACTAGATGGGTTCTGGTTGCATAGTTTACAGGGAGTTGGGATGCTAACCAAAAGACTGTGTGCCAAATTTTATTTTAAAGAAATATAGACTGTGTGTCTCATGTGGTTTGACTTTACTAGTGGCTCTTTAGGGGAAAGATGGGTGACCTCCCATGAAATCTACAGCCTCAGAAACTCAGTGGAAGATCAGCGATGAGTCAGAACTGACTTGATGTCAGTGAGTAAACTGAGATCTAGAAAACATGATTAATGTTTTAAAAGAATTCGACTTCAAGTCACTTTGGAGATTTTTTTTTTTAAAAATCAAATTACTTGATTCTATATTATTTGCATGTAGCATTTATTATTTATGCCCCTTGCTTTCTGCACTCATTGCAACTGTAACATTAATATCACAGCGTTTATGTCAGCTTTATGGTATATTTTAATCTCCAGAATGAATAACTTGAAAATGGCATTGTTTTTAGATGAAATATCCTAGGTCCCTGTGAAACACTGCTTTCTAGGAACAGAAATAAATACTGCTTATCTTCTAGGCATTGCATTCACTAGGCAGTGGTCTGTGAAGGATTGTCTGCTCCAGGAGCTCCAAAGAGGAATCCTTGGAGTGTGAAAAGCTGATATTTGAATTTGTAATATTTTGTCTAAGGAATACACACACACACACACACACACACACACACACACACACACACATCCATCCCTAAGTATTCCTAAAATGGATTTGTTTTAGCACCTTCATTCAGTCCACTCTTTGAAAGCATCTTGGTGCCTGCACAGTGGTAGAATTCTCACTTCCCCTGCAGGAGTTGGTTTGATTTCCAGCTGATGCACTTCACGCACAGCTACTGTTCTCTTGTCAGTGGAGGCCTGCAAACTGCTGTGATGCTGAGCAGGTGTCTGCTAAGCTTCCAGGCTAATATTTCCTAGGAAGATGGGTTTAGTACTCCCCAAAATCAGCCAGTGAAAACCCTTTGGATCACCACGGTCCAGACTGCATTCGGCCGCACAGGATGGTGAAGAACTATGTAGGGCTTTGTTCCTTTGTGCTTGGGGTTGTTTTGAAAGAGGAGCTAACAGCAATGTATCAAGTCCAGGAGAGGCATTCTTAGGAAAGTGTGGATGTAGGCAACAGCAAGTTCATTGCTCTCCTCTGTGCCCATAGCATTTTGGACATGACTAAGGAGAAAGATTACATTACTGTTATAGAATTCAGATAATATTTGGTAATACCATCAAGTTAGGTCCTACTGCTAAGGACCCCATGTGGAACACAGTGGAGCTGTGGGCCTTGGGTTTCAGTGGTTGATTTTGGAAGTACATCTCTTTGCCTTCCTTCTGAAGTGTGTCTGGATGGACCTGCGCCACAAAATCTTGGTAAGAAGCTGAGAATGGTTTTTCGGGTTTTTTTGTTTTTTGTTTTTTTTCACTCTAACCATAAATTTGTCTTTTATACCACATATAGGTTTGTAGATTCTATAAAGGCAAAGTACCTCAGTGAGTTGTCAGACTTTTCTTTAAAAAAAAGACACATGTCGTACATTTGTTCACATTTCAGGTGAAGACAGCTGTTTGCAGTAGTTTTTTAGCAGGTACATAAAACAGGTACCGAGAAGATACCTTTTAAAAAAACACAATTTTTCCTATGATGTAAAGGTGGCACTTGGATGAGAGAGAGTAACTGCTACGAGGAGCAAGAGAAGGATCAAGTATGAATAGAATATTTTGAAATGATTATTTGGGGATGTTTCTTTCTACTTATTTTAGTATTCTGTTTAGATGGAAAAAAATTAAATATATCATCTTTTTAAAAAAAATTAATATCCACACATGCAGAACTTTTTCACCTTGTTCAGAAATATTTGAAATCATTTTAGTAGTTATTAGACAAAGGAGTTGTTTTTTTTTTAAAAAAAAGAAATTTGCTACAAGAATGTAAGGAAAATCTTTGCTTAATTGGTAGATGAGATTTACAATGGGCTATCATGTTTGTTGTTGTGTACCATGGAGTCGGGACCAATGGGTTTTCACAGACCAAAAATCACACAGCAGTTGATTTATCTCTCACAAAAGTTGGTGGATTTGAACTGCATGCCTTCAAGTTGGCAGCACAGCTTCTTACCACTAGGCCACCAGAGCTCTGTCATGTTGAGTATCCAATGATGTACTTTGCTTTGGAGCTGCAATTATCAGTACAGTCACTAAAACCTAGCGTGGAAGTAAACTGAACATAAGTAGTACATTCTATTTTTAATTAATTTATTTTTTTGGTTAACAATTTACACAGAGAGAATGTGGGACCTTAAGTGGTGGTATTGCTCGTGGACGATTCCTCAGCCAATCGCAGTGTCATCTCATACAGGTGTTCCTCTTTCTTCATATGTTGAAGAGCAGGGATCCAAGCTGATTCAGAAAGCTAAATGAGGGACCATTTGTCCCCAATGAGATGGTGGGGTTTGCAGCAATCATGGCATATGAATTATACAGACTGAGAGCAGGGGCATACCTGATCTGCATGCGAGTGGCAGCCCGAGCCGCTATAGGAACAATGACTGTTGGTGTGATGTAGTCCATGTATCAGGAACCCTGGGCAAAACCTAATAAGCCTTAGAAGAAGGGATGCAGTCTCCATCTAGTTCATGTTGCTTGATTAGACACTTCCTTCTGAGGATACGTGTTTATGTTAAAAAGATATCGTTTGAGTAGGTTCAAATAAGAACACGGTACTTTGAATATAGGTTATCTTTAGTACAGCCTTGACTTGCCTTGTGCTGCTTGGTGCCTTGGTCACTAACGAGGCTACCCAGGGGAGTCAGGTTAGCAAAAAGGAAACAGGCCACCCAAATTCTTAAATCCTCAGGGTGAAATTATCTTTAAAAAAAATACAGCAGGCTAACACTGAAGTACTTTCAGAGGCTACAGTCCATCCTGTGTATGTGGTATGTTGGGTGGCCCAGTAAATTTAACTTTTTTCTGCCTGCCTTGTGGAATGATTGAGCACCTGAGTTACTAGGTGTAGTAACTTTCAGGAAAGAAGATGGAATATTGTCTTTCTCAACTGAAAACATGTCTATGTTGAAATTAAACCTAAGAAACTGGCAACAGCTGCTTTGAAGTAGTACTTATTTTAGCATTACACCCATGAGGATTGCTTAATTATAAATTCCTACTTTGCTCTTTTGTGGTAGTAAGATGATAATTTTTGCTGCTATTGTGTTAGAGTAACTTTTGTGTGTATGTGTGTTGGAGTAACTTAAATGTCATGTTGAACAGACGTTATATATTCAAATTGCTAATACAAAAGTAAACAAAGATCACTCTTTAAAAAGTGTATGTAGAAAAATATACACTAATTTTTCCAAGTACAGTTCAGTGGCATTGTAAATCTATCTTAAAATTGGTGCATTTTTCCAACAGCTAGGAAATCAAAAGACGAGTTACATTGGGAAAGTCTGCTATCAGGGTCTCTCCAGAGTACTGGAGAGTAATAATGTCAGTCTTGAGACCAAGGTGTACCTGATGCAGGCCATCTTTTTTGCAATCACTTTCTATGCATCGGAAAGCTGGACAATGACTAGGGATGATAGAAGAATTGGTGCCTTTGAGCTGTGATGCTGGAAAAGAGTATTGAATATACTGAGGTATGCCAGGATAACACAGGTTTGTCCTTGAGAGGGTAAAATCAGGCTGCTCCTTGGAGGCAAGGATTCTGAGACTTCGTCTGACATACGTTGGGCACGTTGAAAGAAAGGACCAGTCTTTGGAGAGGGACATCATGCTTGAGAGGGTAGAGGGACAGTGCAAGAGAGGAAGACCCTCAATGGGATGATTAATTCATTGATTGGGGTAATGGTGGTAGGTGTGTCAGAGACAATAAGGTTGGCACAGGAGAGAGCAGGGCTGTTGTACATAGGATTGCTATGAGACACAAGTGACTCAACGACACATAACAAGAACCATAGTCATTTGTATCACTTGAGTCCTAGAATGCATGTATTTAATAAATTATTGTGTCTTAAAAACTGAGTACTTTAACATTTAAAGCTGGTTTGTCTTTCATAATTACTGTAAGTTTACAAGAGGTAGAGTTACAGGATAGTAGTATGATCATTTCAAGCAAGTAAATTTGTAATTTACCAATTATTCATCACATATAACCCATATTATGGAAATGGCTGGGGTTTTGTTGGTTTTTGTTTCCTTTTACCTTGATCTTGTTTCTGCCACAAAGAACAGTAAACTTAGAAGAAGTGATGCAAGCACCAGCTTAAGTGTGAATCGACTATTCTTTCTTTGGAATTTTCTTTATTCCTGAAAGTTGGAGGGTCAAAGAAGAGAGGAAGACTCTCACCTAGATGGATTAACACAGTGACTGTAACAGCTGCTCAGGCATACACAGGATAGAGCAAGGTTTTGATCTGCTTTTCATAGGGTCCTCATGAGTTACAGTTGACTCAGCAGCACACAACACAACAGTATATTCTTTGGAGGGACCTCTGGTGACATGTTGATTGCCAGCGAGTTGAGCACAACATGTAGTAACCCTCTGAACAAAAGACATGAAGCCTTTCTATAACTATTGTCATTTATCAAAGTTCATAGAGTTTCCAGAGGCATGTTGTTTAGGAAGTGGATGCCGTTCCTGCTTCCCTGATGGCATATGTAGTCCATAGTATATTTCAGCAATAATCAAAGTTGTTTGAATCCATCAACTGCTTCTTGAAAAAAAAAAAAGAAAGAAAGAAAAAGATGGACATTCTCCTCTTGTTAAAAATTACAGCCTTGGAAACCTGAGGGAGAACATTGCCTGTCAAAGTTTTGTGGGGGAGAGAAGTCAACTAGATGCAAATACAACAAGCCCTGTCTGTGTTACATTTAGAGAGATCTTTTCCTAATACTCAGACTTTGAATTTATGAACTTGTTATTAGTCTGTCATTCAAAATGTTAAGATCTTTGAGAATGGAAGGCAGTAACTAGAAGAAAAGGATCCCTGGTGGTACAGTGGTTAACTGCTCAGTTGCTAACCTAAAAGTTGCTGGTTCAAACTCACCCAGTAGCGCCATAGAGGAAAGACGCAATAGTCAGCATCTGTAGAGATTATTAAAAAAAAACCCAAAAACCAAACACCCCTATGAGCAGTGTCATTCTATCATAAGAGGTCATTTTGAGTCAGAATGAACTGAAATGTATCCAGTAACAACAGTGATTAGAAGTAATTTGGATCAGGCAATTGATCAAAAATGAAAAGAGAAAAATGAAAACCCTCCCTCATCTTGCCTGAGTTAGTAGCTGTGCTTTATTCTGGGCGACCTGGCTCGGATAGAGTCCAAGTTTTGCTTTCTTAAGGTCCCAGAGGAGTTCTTTTTTGGGGAAGCTCCATGGTTATTTGAGTATCAGGGGGAAAAATAGGCTCCTGTGGGAGTTTTTGTAATGGAAACATTTTTCTTGACTTGCTTCTCAAAACCAGTTGATTGATAGAAGGGAACATGGTTTAGGACTGTTCTGTTTTGAGAGTCAAATAGCAAGAGAGAGTGGTGCAAGGGCAGAACCTGAAGGTCTTGTAGAGTCTGAATTCCTCTATAGGTTCAGTGCAGATTCACCTGGGGCTGACGGGCAACTCTCTAAACCGCAGGGAAGTCTGCACACCTGCTATGGATTCCTGTGCGACCAAGCCTGGATTAATGTCCTTTCCATGTTTTGTTACCTATGGAAATCTTCCTTGTTCTTCAAGATTAAAGCTACTCTTTCCCCAGTGAGGGGAGTATTTTCCAGACATGTATGAATTAGATACTTAAGCTGCATTTAAATGCTGGTTATTACTGGAAACAGAAATTTGGGCATCTTCTATGTAGAGGAATAGTTGCAGTCTTCAACCGGATCGGTTATCCACAGGAGTGTATTTGATTATGTGTGAGGCTGTCAGTGGAAAGGTCAGTAATTCAAATCCACTAGCTGCTTCTTAGGAGATTTTGTGGCCTAGTGGTAAGGAGTTGCTCTAGTAGCCTAAAGATGTGTGGTTTGTAATTTTTTGTTCAAATCACAATTAAAATGAAAAAATTTCTTTTTTAAAAAAATTACAATGTTGTTATAAAAAGTGTGGTTTATGAACTGATCTGCAGGAGAAAGATGGGCAGTCTTCTCCCATGCAATTTACTGCCTCTGAAAATCTGCTGGAGGGTCAGCTGTGGGTTGGTTCTGCCTGGATAGTACACTACAACAGCTGCTTCTTAGAGAAAGAGGCCATCTCCTCCCATTAACATTTGTAGCCTAGGAAACTTGATGCTAGGAGATATAATTGTCTCCAGGTTAATAGAGGGGATATCGTACTTGTCCAATTTTATTTTGGCTTTGAGTTGATGTAGCATAAAGCACCTGGGATTACTTAGAAAGCAACAAGGTTACCCCGACATACACACTCCACACCTTCTCAAGTACCTATAAGAACACTTTAATAGTTAACAAACTCTCAAGGGAAAATATTTTGAAATTGTGACCTTGGAGATATTGGGCATGATTTGCATCGAGTTTTCTGCTAGGGAGTCTGCGCTATGGAGTCCCTGCAGGGAATCAGTTGCAGCAGGGAGCAAGCTTTGCAACTCCACCTCCCCTCTGCCAGGGTCTCCACACATACACAGAGTGGTTGTTTCTTCCTAGAGACCAGCTGATATGCCATCGGCAGAAAGCCCCTAATGTGATACTCTCTTGGAGGGCGTTGACTGTTTCATTGTTATCTTACTATAATGTTTCCCTCATAATCTTAATGTTGTTAAATGGAACATGTTGTGTGGAAATGCTGAAAGCAAAGAAATATCAGAAATTTAAAGTTTGTTTACATTTGAACTCTATGTGTATTTAGGAGACAGTGATTTTATCCTCTCAGATTATGTAGAAGCAAATTATTAAAGTCAGATGATGTGTAGTCAACATCAGCTCATAACCTCATTGGGTTTTAAAGGCTATAAATCACATGGGATAACATTGCCCATCTTTCTATCACTCATGGTGGATTCAAATGTCCAGAAAAGTGTTATGTTTAGGTTTGTGGTGCAGCTCCATGTGGACTATACCCATATCCACATGAAAATGAAAAGACATTGACTTTCCCAGATCTTTCCAAATAGAAAAGTGAAGGAAATGATTTATTTAAAGTCCATAATGGCTAGTGTTTTAATCTGGAATTTTGTTCTCTTAAAACCTTAGTTTAGAGAGTATGTCCTACCTTGGTAGCACTGTGTGATTGGAACTTTACCAGGACACTTTGCTAAAGAAGTTACAACATATTTTTATTATTTACAAAGAAAAAACCCAGATATTTGAGAGTAAGTTTTATTTTGAGAGCTGTGCAAAGACAGTTCCATATAAAACTATTCACAGGATTTACCTGGTATATAATCAAGAATTTCTAGAACTCACATCATTAAAGCTTTCAGACATGCAAAATGAAAATTGTGTGCCATTGTTAAAATTACAATATGTTGTTCTTTCTACCTATTAAAGATATACCTTTAATATGAACTATTCATGACTTTAAAAAAAAACAAACACACACACTAAGGATTGTAACCAGATTAAGATTCAGATTAGAGTGGGTATAGTTGAATAACATTAGGGAATAGTCTGTAGATTTTCCTCCAAGTAAATAATTGGACGTTTTGCATTCTTCATGTGTAATATTCTTCATATTCTCGCACAGCTCATCTGGTTTTTGTTCATTAAGTGTTCAGGGTGTCAAACCTGCTCTTGAGATAGCTTTATAATTCAGGTAGGACAGACTCAAGGTCAAATTTTTGTTCTTATGAATTTGCTTTAATTTTCTTTAGCTTCAGCTTTAACTTGCATATGAGTAGTTAATGGTCTGTTTCAGCATCAGCACCTGGCCCTGTTCCCAACTTTTGCATTCTTT
>NW_006400127.1:954405-961749 GCF_000299155.1 Elephantulus edwardii
ACTTGAAGCATTTGCTGCAGAAGATCAAGGACTGCAGCCTTCATTGTGGATTGAAGCTCATTAAGAAAACAAAGATTCTCACCAATGGTCTGATTGGCAACATATTGATAGATGGAGAAGACACTGAGATTGTTAACAGCTTTAGCTTGCTCAGCAGCCAGGAAATCAAAAGACGAATTACATTGGGAAAAATCTAATGTCAGAGACCTCTCCAGTATACTGAAGAGCAATGATGTCAGTCTAGAGACTGAGGTCCGTCTGTTTCAGGCTATGGTCTTTGCAATTACTTGTTATACATCAGAAAGCTGCATAATGAATAAGGATGATAGAAGAATAGGTGCCTTTCAGTTGTGCTGGAGAACAGTACTGAACATAACATTTTGTCCTGGAAAGAATGAAACCAAGCTACTCTTTGGAGGCAAGGATTTTGAAGCTCTGGCTCACATACTTTGGGCACATGGCCAGTTGAGACCAGTCCTTGGAGAAAGACATCATGCTTGGAAAGGTGGAAGGACAGCACATTAGAGGAAGACCTCAGAGGAGATGGATGGACACAGTAACTTGTATAATAGGGATAGTTGTGTCAGAGACAGATTGGTTTGGGATCAGGCAGGTACAATAGCTAATCAGAGTTATAGTACATAGGGTGACTAAGATTCATAGTCAACTCAAATGGCACGTACAGTCACTATAATTCATAGTTGACTCAGTGGCACATAACAACACCACCACACGAAAGACCATCAACTATTCATATGCAAGTTCAAGCTAAAGCTAAAAAAAAAAAAAAAATTAAAGCAAATCCATAGAAATCAAATTTTGACCTTGAGTCTATCCCACCTATTTCCTCTTCTTTGGCTCTGGTTGTTGATGCATATATTTGAATAATACTCTTATTGACAGATCTTCCTTGTTTATGTATGGTTATTATCCTGTTGCTCACAACATTGTTTTTCAAGATGGATCTAGAAATGATGTTTTTTCCAAAAACATAAATTTTTTGTTTTATGCTGGTTTACTTACAAAGTTCATATTATTTTTAACTGACATGATCCTTTTGAATCTAAATATGCCCCATTTTCCTCACTTTTTCATTTCAAGTATAGCAGATCATATGATTGATTTATGAGAGATGGAGAGGAGATTGTTAACAATTTCAGCTTGTTTGGATCTACAATCAGTGCTTTTGGCACTGGAAATCAAAAGATGAATTGTGTTAGAAAAATCTGTCAGGGACTTCTCCACTGTGTTGAAGAGCAACAGTTTCAGTCTAGAGATAAGGTGCACCTAATCCAGGCAGTGATGTTGGCAGTTACTTGCTATATGTCAGAGAACTTACTAATGATTAAGGATAACAGAGGAAGGATCAATGTATTTGAGTTGTGGTGCTGGAGAAGAGCACTGAACATACCATGGACTGCCAAAAGAAAGAAGTCTGTCCTGGAGAGGGTGAAACCAAGTTACTTCTTGGAGGCAAGGATTTCTAAACTCTGTCTCACATGCTTTGGGCATGTTTCCAGGAGACACCAGTCCTTGCAGATGGATATATCATGTTTGGAAGAATGACAGCACAAGACAAGATGGCCCTCGATGAGATAGATTGACACAGTAAGTGGAGTAATTGAGGTAGGTGTGTCAGAGACAGTGAAATTGGCTCAGGACAGGGCAGGCTCAGAGCTATTTTGCCCAAGGTCACTATGAGTCGTAACAGCAACAAATAATTGGAGGTCAGAAAGCAGAAAACTTTAGTGCTGTTGAGTCGAAACTGGCTCGTAGCTCACTCTCCAGCAAATTATCAGAGACTATAAATCACATGAGAGGCTAGAACCCATCTTTTCCATGAAGCAGCTAGTGAATTCAAACCATGTGCCTTTGGGCTGGTCATTCACTAAGCCATCAGAGCTTCCAAGCTTATTCCCATGAAATCAAAACAAACTCCTTGCTGACTCTCCAAGAGATAAGATTTCTCATCTTTCTCCTGAAGGGCACCCAGCTGGTTTGAACCACTAGAGAGGCATCAACTTTGGGTTAGCAGCACAGCTTCCTATTGGACCAGAGACATGTTCTGCCCCATGTTCTTGTCTGAACAAAATGAAATACTAACATTTAGCCAGTTAATTGTTTTTCTATTTTATTGCCAATATAGATTTGTTTGTAGGAACCTATGATAGCCAGCACTGCCAGAATATTTTGTTGTTATCTGCCATTCAGTCTAGTATAACTTATAGCAACCTTAAGAACATCTGAACCCTGTCCGATCCTGTGCCGTCCTCATCGTCCCTGACACACTGGAACCCATTGCTGCTGTCATTGTGTCAGTCCATTTCGTTGAGGGTTTTCCTCTTGTTTGCTGACTCTCCACCTTTCCAAACATGATGTCCTTTTCCTGGGAATAGTCCCTTCTAAAAACATGGCCAAAGTGTGTGAGACAAAGCTTCATTACCTTTGCCTCCAAGGAGCACTCTGACTGCACTTTCTCCAGAACATGCTTGTTTGTTCTTTTGGCAGTCATGGGATATATTCACTATTCCATTCCAACACCACAATTCATAGGCATAAATTCTCCTTTTGTCCTTCTTATTCTCCAGTTCTCAGATGCATAGCAAGTGATTGAAAGGAAGACCATAGATTGAATCAAGTGCACCTTGGTCTTTAAAGTGACATCATTGTTCCTCAGTACTTTGGAGAGGCCCCTGACAGTAGATTCTTGTATTGCAACACCTTTTTAAAAATTTCTTTACTGCTGGTGACAAGGGTGTTGATTGTGGATTCTAGTAAGAAGAAATAGGTGACAAGTTGAATCTTTTCTCTATCATGATGTTAGAGAGGACTTTTTGTTTTCTTGATGTTAAGATGTAATCCATATTGAAGGCTGTATAGTGTTTTAGCTTGTGAAGCAAATGCTGTAAATCCTCACTTTCAGCAAGTAAAGTTGTGCCATCTGCATAGCACAGGTTGTTGATGAATCTTCTATCCTGGTGACACATTCTTCTTCATAGAGTCCAGCTTCTCAAGTGATTCCCTCAGAATATTATTGAATGGGCCAAAATATATAAATGCTTATTATATTACAGACACTGAGCCAGTTTATCCTAAATGAAAATGCTATTTATTTCCCCACTCCAAGCAAACAATATGGAGTGATATATTTTAATTCAGGAAGCCAAAATTGCCGACTGAATTATTGATGTTAGATCATTTTCATTTATGTGAGGTCATTTTCGTTTCTGTTAGATCTCTTAGTAAGTTTTTGGAAGTAATATCAGTACGCTTTAATAAAAAGAAAACTAAGTTCAGTACAATGAAAACAAGTTATTATAAAATAGCAGATGAAGGTTTGGCAGAACTATACAGATTCCTCATTCAACGGAATTTGTACAGAAATAACAGCTGTACGAAAAGAGGGGGACAAGGACTGGTGACTGTCCACTAAGTCGTTAGTGTTCAAGGTTTTTGGTAAATAGCTGTGAATTTGTAGCTTGAATTTTGAGTATTTTCTCAGAGCTGATATCTCTGATAAATAATGTTAGTAAATGAAAGTATCTAAATGTATCCCAGGAACCCATTAGAAGGAACACATCTATCTTGAAGGAAGTGCAGCCAAGGTGCTCCTTAAAGGCAAGGGTGGTGAAACAACCTCTAACATAATTTGAACATGTGAGGAGCCAGTCATCGGAAAAATAGATACTGGACACTGTGGAGGGCCGGTGAAAGGAAGTCCCTAAAGGTGATGGATTGACAGTGGGCTGGAGGATATCGGAGATGATGAAGACTGTGGAGGATAGGGTATGATTCAGTTTTATTGTTTATAGGATTGCTATGAGTCATAGTCGCCGTGGTGACACATATCAAGTCCTTTTCAGTATGCTGCAATAAACTTAAGAATTCACAGAATCACCTTGTGTGAGGAGCTGGGTTTTTCACTCCTAGAATATAGGAAGATTAACTAAAAGCACAAGAAAAGCTGTATCGTTAACTAGACATTATCTCTACTTCTGAGTGTGTGAGAGGTCATGAATGTACAAAAAAAGAATTTATTTCTTTTCACTGTTTGAGACAAACCACCTATATGGGATTATTTATTTGTTTTTCTTAAAGAATAATTTTTTTTTTTGCATTTTAGGTTTGTTTTTTAAGGGAAATTTATATCCACAGTAGGATTTACTCTTTTAGTGCATAACTCTCTGAGTTTGACATATTGATAGCATCATGAAATCATCATCAGAATGAAGATATAGAATAGTAATATCACTTTCCATGATTACAGGGCATCAAACCAGTTCATTCTGCTTGAATCCCCTACTATGAATTTTAGTTTTCACATCTGAAATACTGAATCTACATATAGGTAAGAATCACCAGAAGGATCTTGTTCAAAGGAAAATTCTAACTGAGCATACCCGGCGTGGAAAGGCAAATTCTCCAGGTTGAACCAGAATGTCTATTGTTGTTGGGTTGTTGTGTTCCATCAGGTCATAACCGACTTATAGCTACCCTCCAACAGGAGGCATGTTTTTGTTGGTATTTAATTTTGTTCAGACAAAAACATGCCTTGTTACCGTGCCCTTTGTAATCAGTGCCTCCCTACAGCAGCCATCCTGGGCAGCCATCTAGACCAAGTGTTGTCCTTGTTAGTTTGCCTTTTTCCAAATGTGACACAGGATCATGTTATGTGTCCTGGTCCAAATGTGATATAGGATCATGTTATTTGCCCTAGTGCTGAACTTCCAGCAGGCTTTCAGAGGCAGTAAATTGTATGGGAGGAGATTGCCCATCTTTCTCTTTGGAGCAGCTGGTGGAATGGAAAGAACCACATGACTTTGTGTTGGCAGCACAGCTCCTTACCACCAGGCCACCAGAGCTCCGTATATAGAATCTTAAATGTTGTTGTGTAATGTCATGTCAAAACCGACCAATCGCTGACCCTACAGTGGGTTTTTCAGAGGCACTTAAACACGTGAGAGGAGATTTCTCATCCTTCTCCTTTGTGGAAAGCTGATGGCCCCGAAAAGTGTGCCTTTGGGATTGCAGTGCAGCTTCTTGCCACTGGACCACCAGAGCTCCCTGCATCTTGAATGAGTTTTTGTTGTTATGTGCTGTCACCTTTAACTCATAGCGACTCAATGTACAATAGCTCTAAACTCTGCTCTATCCTGTGCCAATCTTACTATCTCTGACACACCTACCAATTTACCCCAGTAACTGAATCAATTCATCTCATCGAGGGTCTTGAAGAGTAAAATATTTTCCCCCCCTGAATGCATATACTGTGTCCTTAGTTCATTTAATTTTATTACGAAGTGATACGCCATTGTATAAATGTCGGTTTATTCACCAATTAATGAAAAATTGGGTCTTTACCAGTTTGGGGTGATTTTGAAGAAAATAATCAAATATAAGTCATCATGTGAGTTTATTCTGTTCACTTTGACGTGTAAATTTGCTAGATGACATTGTAAGTGCATCCTTATACTTAATAGTAACTGTCATGCTACTGGTAGCTTAGAATTTTCATTTAACCTTCGAGTAGAACAGCATATAGCTGTAGATTATCCACGTGTGCACAATTGAGAACCATTTTTAATGGTTGCGTTTTATTTTCATTACTTCTTAGGGCAAACCAAGTTTTGATGTTCTGGCTTCCATCTATAAAGATTGAAAAGTGAATTCCATCACATCTTTCTTTATGGAAAGGTGAATTCAATTTCTTTCAGGCTATTATTATACTAGTGTGATCAAGATTTGTTGTAAAGCCTACCCTACGCCGGAAAAAAAAAATAAAAAGAAACAAACAAAAAAAAAAAAAGAGTTGTTGTAAAGAAGAAAAAAAACAACAGAAAAAAAAATAAGATTTGTTGTGATCTTTATAAAATGATTGTGAGAATTCAGTGAAATGCTGCATATAAAGTGTTTAACATTGCACCTGGCACAAAAGAAATGTTAGCTATATATTTGTTTGAAGATCAAAGGCAACATTATCATTTAAGTGTTGCAATCAAAAAGCTAGGAAGCACTAAAGTCCAGGTATTTTTCTGACAGAAACATTCTGCTTTTTAAATTACTGAAATTTGCCAAGGCTAACTAGTCTTGGAAAAAAAAGTCTTAATGGGTTTTTGACCATGGTAAAATTTAAACATGTATAGATGGAGTTTGGGGAGAAAATAAAAGCTAATTTGGGCTTCTCTTTCTTTGACTCCTTATCCCAGTGTTCTCATTCTCAATTTTTCAGATTAGTTATGAGATATATTCCTAAATTACATGCAAACAAGTTAACAAAAACTATTCAATTGATAATTCACATTCTATGGGAGAAAGTACACAAGACCACAAGTCCTGTGTGAGCACACTTGCATTTTGTTAAAATTGGTTTGCATATAATAATTCATATACATTGTGTCTCGTTCATGTACATCATTTTATACAATGTTTCATACAATTATGTATATACACTATACTGTATGAAACTACTATTGATATATGCCTATTATCTCATATTTTCAAGTCCCCATTGAATCTCTCTTACTCCTTTACCCACCCACCCCCATCTGCCCACTAAACTCTGATATCCTAGTGCTTTCTATCCTTCCCCCTTTCTAACTCCCATCTCAGTTCCCCCATCCTCTTTTGGACATCTATGCACATCTTCCTAAGTTATCCTTCTATTTTTACAGTAAGTCTAAGCAGCATTTGACCTTATATGAGACTGAATTAACTCAGTGTAAAGCTCTCTAAACTCTCCTATGTTATATAGTATTTTAAGAAATTGTGATTTCATAGTGCTGCATAGTATTCCATTGTGTGAATATACTACAGTTTATCAATCCATTTGTTTGTGGATGGACATTTGGGCTCTTTCAATTTTCTTGCTATTGTGGATAATGATACTATGAGATTAGGTGTAATTTTAGAGCTTGTCCTGAGCACTGTGTTCTGGCTGTGACTTTCAGCAATTGTGCTTTTAGCAGATTTACAGTTGAGTCAGTGCTTTAAGTCAGAAATGAAGCAAGACTTCACCTCTAATCCAATGTTTCTCAAAATGTAGTTCTCATACCACATCTGTGAGTTTGTTAAAAATGCATGCTGTTGTTGTTGTTGTTATGTGCCGTCGAGTCACTTGCGACTCATAGCGACTCTATGTACAACAGCCCTAATTCTGCTCTGTCCTGTGTCAATCGCACTGTCTCTAACACTCCCATCCCAATTATCCCAGTCACTGAATCAATCCACCTCATAGAGGGCCTTCCTTTCCTGTGCTGTCCCTCCACCCTCCCAAGCATGATATCCCTCTCCAGGGACCGGTCTCTCCTCACAACATGTCCAAAGTATGTCAGACGGAGCCTCAGA
>NW_006400127.1:962264-993778 GCF_000299155.1 Elephantulus edwardii
GACCCCACATTTCTCCTCATAGAGCCCAGCCTCCTGGATAATCTGTTCTGCATATAGGTTGAAAAGGTATGGAGATAGGATGCATCCCTGGTGTACACCCTTCTGAAAAAAAAAAACAAAAAACACAAAACCATGCAGACTTTTGGCCCCACCACATATCAACTAAATCTAATTCTGGAGATGCTAAAGTGTCTTCCAACAGCCTGGCCAGGTGATTCTGAGATACCACCCTACCACCCTAGCATTTATCAACCACTGCATCTGGACACACACACATCCGGAAGAAAAGGAAAAGGGCAGTGATCCCCTGTGAGGAACATGTCTACAGCCTGTTACTTCACTACAATTTTAGAAATATTTTAATGTCAATGTTTTCAAGCCTGTGATATTTTTAAAAGCACTGACATAATCATATCAACTTAGTTTATGTTTAGTTTTCCCTTTTTGTTGTTGTTGTGCTCCCTTGAATCGGATCCTCAACTTAGAAAGACTTAATGAATTCTATTTTGCCACTCAAGTAATGTTCTGAAATACATGCAAAATGCAGTTTTCTTGGGAAAATTTATGGGCACCATTTATTCATTGAAGTCAGTGAGCTGAGTTGTGCTAGGAAGGAAATTGATAAATGGTAAGTAGTGTTTCTAAGATAATGAAAAATGAGAAGTTAGCAATCGTAAGTCTCTCAATCAGAAACTATAAGTTCTTGGATTCAATGCCATGACCTAGTTAAAATGGAAATAAACTGTTTTCATGTGAGCTATTTTTTAAAGTATTACTAGTATTTCAGGCATTAGTCATTTAACCCCCAGTCACAAATGTCTTTCTGGTGCAGTTGAAGATTCTACAAGCCTCATTGTTGTTTATTTTACTGTAATGAATAGAGGTTGCTCTATCCCCTGTGGACACTGGAGCCTCTGAAAGATTGACGGCAGCTCTTTCTCTGAGGAGGTGTGGCATTTTATGTGGGAGGTTGTCTTTGAGGAGCAGGGTCTGAGAACTCACTGAGATGACATTGCACCGGTCAGAGCTCCCGGCTAATCCTGTACAATTGCAACTCAGCTGGAGTTTATAAAAGCAACAAAAACGATTTATGCCACATGAACTTTAAAAGCGTAAAGCCTGCTATTGCCTATTCAAGTCAGATTAGAATAAGCATCCGTAGATATGAAGTTATGTCCACTGATAGAGGTAAGTGGTTTCATTTTCTAGTGTATTGCTTTCATGGTGTGTGTGGGTCAGTTTATAATATAGCATGCTAACAAGGCCAGAGGAGTGATAGAGTGATTCTGTTGTATAGTTGAGGAAAAGGATCATACCGTTTTTCAGCTTTAACAGTGAAATGTGTTCTGTTTATGGTTTGAGGATCTTCCAGGCTCCTGGGCTAGATAAGTGCACTTTGCTTAATAGTTCTGACTCATTCTTACTAGCTGCAGTAAAGTTTGAAAGTCCACTCATTAAAGGGAAGAATGAAAAAGAAACAAAAGGAAATGGTTGTGGTTTTTTTTTTCTTCTTTCATTTCTGGCATGAACACTATTTAAGCAATTTCATTTTACTACTAATACTTTGCAGTGCTACTGCATGGAGCACTACCCCTTTTTGAAACTGGCAAAGGAGAGAGAGAAAAAAAAACCCTTACTGCCTTGTTTTGTTTTGGCAATGAAATTCAAGGGAGTGGACATTGTTTTTCCTTAGAAGATAATGTTGTAGAGAAAGGCATGAGTTCGGTTGTAGAAATTAATACTGAGCCATTATGGTTTTCTGGAATATCACAAAGAGGACATTAATGAAAAGTAAGGATGAAATGAAATGAAATTCCTCTGTGTGGTAGACATTTAATCATGTGACAGGAAATTTCTGCTAAAAATATTTTTAGAACTAAAAGGGCTTCATTTTGTGTAGCTGTTTTCACATTGTTTCGGCCAGGGACTTAAAACTCCCGAAGAGTGTTGATTGCTAAACAAAATGACCTGGAGATCTTCATTGCCATTAAGATTCTCTTCCTGTGGTGTCACACTTTCATTCTGCCCTCTGCCCTCCAGAGCATGCACAGTGAGCCCTGAGGACCAGATGGGTGGGGCTGGTCATACTACTCAGCTGTGGAGGCAAACCTCAGCCTTCCCGCAGCTCCACTGCCATGACTGGCCCACACCTTCTTGACCCAGCCCCTGCCCCTGCCAGCAATCCAGGGAGAAGCAGCCTGGGTTCTTTTGTAGGATTCCCACAGTCCTTGCACAAAGTTTGGGATTTGAGCAGACTTTTTATGGATTAGCCTTGTACTCTTGAGTATGAAATTGAGGTGTGGGGGAAGGGAGTGACATAAGAGAAGCATTTTCTCAATCATTGGAAATTCCTTTTTTCTTAAGTAACTTCTGGCCCTTCCTAGTCCTCTGGTGGTTCCGTCTGGAGGGAGTTGCCCCACTAAGCACGAGGCAGCAGCCTCTCAGTAGGTTCCCATCCGCCAAGGGCTCCATGGAGAAAAGGAACAGGCTCCTCCCATGCAATTTACAGCCTCCAAATCCCACTGGAAGGTCAGCTATGACTTGGTTCTGACTCGAGGACAATGAGATTGTTTTCTTTTTGAGACAATTGGTCTTTAAGGTTAGAGTCAGACTGATACCTTTCAAGTGGAGAAAAACAAGATGATGAAGCTAGAAAGAAGGCAGATAAAGGTAAGAATCTATTCTTCTTGCCTACTCTCTGTTCTCATGAACAACTCCTGGTAGTGAGTCTACAACCATGTAGCTTTGGAAGTCATTGTTGAGGGTTTTAAACCAAAGATGGTGATAGAACACTTTCTGTGATTTTCATGCCATGTGATGCTTTGTTGTAATTAGGTCAACTGAGAACATTTTTAGAACAGGCATTGTTAGTGTATACAATGTTTGTAAAATTTTCGTCTTTTTATAGTGACTTAAGGGAGCATTTATCTTTTTCCTCATGAAAACCAAAAAGAGAATGAATGACTCAGTATGAAGTATTTTGCAATTCTTGAAGCAAGGATACATCTTTTTTTATCTAACTCCTTATCCTTCCTTCTGTGTTTAGGGTAATAAATAGGGGGAAATACATGGTCCCTCTTTGTTCATTAAAGGAGCCAAGGGTAGAGTCTGGAGGAGGCAGGCAAGCTCTTAGAGAAGGAACTGAGATATGGAGAGCCACCAGCGGTCACCCGATCAAGCTAGCCTGTAAGGGCAATTCGTGAGCCAGTGCTGCAGGAATCAGATGGAGCTCAGGAGTCTTTTCTTTCACAGAACCTTCTCTGCTACCTCTGCAGCCTCTACAACCCTAAGTGACTCAGACTTGCTTGCCACAGGCCAGAGCTGCTTGCAACCCAAAGATCATGATAAAGCAGGAAAGTGGAGGGGTGAGGCTTGGAGGGGTGGGTGGGGGTGTGCGTGTGTGTGTATGTGTGTGCGCGCAGGATCCTCACCACCACCCCAATACTCATGACCTTTAGGGTCTCCAATATGGTTAAAGATGAGGGGATACATTCCAAAAACACTCCAGGGTCAGTGAGTGACTAAGGGCAGGAAGAGCAAAGGACTAAAGATGAGGTGAGGTGGTTATTGTTATATGCCCTTGAGTCAGAACTGACTCATAGCAGACCCTCCAGTAGGTTTACAGAGGCTGTAAATAAATCCCACAGGAGGAGATTACTTATCTTTCTCCCTTGGAGTGACTACTAGATTCAAACCTCCTGCCTCTGAGTTGGCAGTGCAATTCCTTACCACGAGGCCACAAGAACTCCCTACTCAAGTGAGGAATAGGTGTAATTTAGTCTTTACTTAATGTACATCCAAGCGTGTGCCTATCTGAATTTGTCATAAGATTTTCTTCCTGGTTTTGTTGTATCCTCTGACTTATTCTCAACTTCTCCACAATACCTGTAAAACTTTGACTACAATAGGTCTTTTATTTTTCCCTCTTGATTTCTCTTGTTGTCTGACCTACCCTCTTTATTTGCTTGGAGGAGGAAGAAGAAAACACCTATAGAAAGAAGTTAGTTGTTCCATTTGGTGTTATATTAAAATCTGGCCTGGAAAAAAATTTTATCCAGTCCTTTATGGGGGTAACACTCTATTTTTAATTAAAATAAATTTTTCTTTGTTTAAATCACAGTATTACTCAGTCTTCTCTTTATCTACATAAGACAACTATTCTTTCTTTTACTCAGGCCAGACAGCTTGACAACCTTGAAACTTTTTCTTACCTACATCCAATCTGTCCCAGCCTTCTGTTTTAAAGTGTATATCATATCCTCTACTGCTATTAGTCTGGTTCAAGCTACATTTAAATGTTTTCCTAGTTTATTCCAGTAGTCTGCTGGCTAACTTAAAAACTAACAAAAATGGTTTGTTGTTGTTTTTTATTTTTGTTGTTCTTATGTGCTGTCGGGTCAGAACCAACCCATAGCTGACCATCTAGTGGGTTTTCAGAGACAATAAATTGGGAGGAAATTACCCATCCTTCTCCCACAGAGCAGTTGGTGGATTCAAATCACTTGCCTTTGGGATTACAGCACAACTTATTACCATTAAGCCACTAGAAGAGGGTCTAACCACTAGAATTCTATCCTCTTCCCAGCAATTCAAGTGATCTCTCTCCCCCACCCAGTTTTCTGTTAAAACAGATAACTGTCCCTCCTCCACCCACAAACCCTAAGTAGATTCCCATCTCTCAAAAGAATACCTTCTGTGTTCTTTCTACATGACCTAGCCTCAACCTCAGCCTGTGAGCACAACACCAAATATAACCTCTGCTATAGTGATACTGTTTTTTCTGTTTCTCTTTGCACATATCAGGTATGCTCCTACCCTAGTATTTCTGCAGTTTTACCCTCTGACTGGAATGTTCATCTTCTAAATATTTGCATACCTGATCACTGTCTTCCATGAGACCTTTCTTGACCTCCTTGTAAATAATAGCAGCTCCTTACCCAGCAGCATTCCACAATCCAAATTGAATTTGCATGTCATCCTTGTGCAAGGGCCGTGCTCATTTTCTCTGTATTGTTCCACTTTTTGTATATGTGCTGCTGAAGCTAGAACTATTTTCTGCAGTTTTGCATGACTTCCCATCTAAACTCTACCTCTAATACTCTAGCTACTCACATTCCTCTGTTGTTCATAGGGTTTTTGAAGTCCCATTATTTCAGAAGTGGGTGACCAGTTCTGCTTTCTAGACTGTCTTACATTGAGAGCTCTGCTATGACCTACCCCCCAAGGTCAACCTCCTGGCATTTGAAATACTGGTGGCATAGTTTTCAGCATCACAGCAGCCCACAAATTACACCAATACAGCAGACTGGCAGACAAGTACTGTACTAGTAAAAACAAATTATAAACAAGCAAGCATATACACAACAAAAATATAGAAGTAATTGGGAGCCTACAAAGAATTTTCAATGTAACAAACTGGCAGATAGGTGTTGTACCATAAAGTAAACCATAAGGACAATCAGGAATACAAAAATGGTACAGGATACCATTTTTTTTTTTGGCTCCAGCTGAGGTCTGTGGTGGCACAGCAGGATGGATTCCTGGATGGAGGTATTTGGCACAGACAGTGGCTCAGCTAGATCTTTAGTGGTGGTACTTGGCATATGGCCCAAGGGCTGCTAGACATGAGGGCCCAAAGGCATCTCTAAAATACTGAAGAACAATAATGTCTGTTTGAAGACTGAGGTGTGCCTGCTTTTCAGTCGCTTGCTCTGTGTTTGAGAGATAGACAATGAAAGGATGACAGAAGAGTAATTGATACTTTTAGCTGTGCTGTTGGAAAAGAGTGCTGAATATCCCGTAGACTGCCAAAGGAACACACAGATATGTCTTGGGAAAAGTACAGTCAAATTGCTCCTTTGAGGTAAAGACGGTAAGCTTCATTTCTCATATTTTGGGCATGCTGCTAGGAGAGGCTATTCCTTGGAGAGAGACATCATTCTTGGAAAGGTGGAGGGTAAGCTAAGGAGAGAAGTCCTCCCCAATGAGATGTCAGTTGTGAAGACTAAGGTACATCTGACTCAGACTATAGTCTTTCTGATTACTTGCTGTGCATCTGAGAGCTGGACAGTGAATAAGGATAACAGGAAAAGAATTGACTCCTTTGAGCTGTAGTGTTGGAGAAGAGCACTAAACATTCGATGGTTGGCCAAGAGAGCAAACAGATATGTCTTGGAGATGGTGTAGCCAGAGTGCTCATTGGAGGCAAGAATGATGAGGCTCCACCTCACATACTTTGGTTATGTTACTAGGAGGGTCTATTCCTTGGAGAAGGATATGATGCGGGCAAAGTGCAAAGGTGTACAGCTCAAATCCACCAGCTGCTCTGTGGGAGAAAGATGGACAGTCTCCTCTGATGCAGTTCACTAGCTCTGAAAATCTGTTAGCGGTTCAGCTGTAGGTTGGTTCTGACTTAATAGAACACAACAACAGTGACTAAAAATAAAGAGCAAAGAAGATATTTTGGGTACTGTTTTTATTCTCAAATTGCCAATTTATTTAGATTAAAGACAATGATAATGACATACTTACGGAGTATGCCTTTGAGTTGACCCCAACTACTGTTAACCTCATGTGACAGAGAAGTACTGCACCCTAGTATTTTGGAGGCCATAGTCTCTATAGTCTTTTTTTACTGTGAAGATAGGTTGCTTGGTAGGTTTGAACTACTAACCTTAAAGTTAACAGGCTAACAGCTATGGTACTTCCTTCCAAGCATGGCTGTATTCAGTATACTATGCCAAACCTTACAATTTTATACTTTGTCCTGAAAAAAAATCAAGTCTGTCTCCCTCATTAAACCACCTTTAAAACAGTAACTTTGCGTGACAGAGGCCATAGAGGTACAAAGGAGCAAACACTATGGTGGTGGGGGGAAGAAGAGTTAACTAGTAAATAAAAGGAAATTTCCTCCAAAAAAAGGTGACAGCATTTGAAGTAGGTATTAGTGAACACATAAGGATGTTTAAAGAAAGACTGTCAATGAAGGGAAGGCTATGTAGATATACATATGTGTGTGTATATATATATATATATATATATATTTATAATATAAAAAGATATAAGGATGTGATATGATCAGGAAAAGAGACCATGGGATTGTGACTGAAGCATTAAAACCCAGAGCTGTGAGTAAGTGAAGTTGAGTTCTGACTGGTTGCTTGATTCCAAAGGTGAAAAGTCACTCCCACAACCTAGAACTGTTTTCCTAAAGGCATAGTTATACCTTTGTTGTTGTTGTTATGTACCCTCACATTGCCTGTGACTCATAGCAACCCTATGCACAAAAGCTCTGAATCCTGCACTAACCTGAGCCAATCTCACTGTCTCTGGCACACCTAACCCCATTATCCCAGTTACTGTGTCAATCTATCTCATCCAGGGGCTTCCCCTCTTGTGCTGTCCCTCCACCCTGCCAAGCATGGTGCCATTCTCCAAGGACTGATCCCTCTTGGAAACATGCCTAAAGTACGTGAGATGGAGCTTCAAAATTCTCATCTCTAATGAGCAACTTGGTTTCACCCTCTCTAAAACAAACATGTTCTCTTGGCAGTCCATGGAATCTTCAATACTCATCTTCAATGCCGCAACTCAAAGGCATCGATTCTTCTTTTTATCTTTGGTCATTGTCCAGCTCTCTGATGCATGACATGCAATTGAACATAGTCTGAATCAGGCACACCTTAGTCTCTAGACTGACATTGTTGCCCTTCAGCACTCTGGAGACGTCTCTGACAGCAAATTTTCCCAATGCAATTCATCTTTTTATTTCCCGAGTGTTGATGCTAAGGGTGTTGATTGTGGAATTTAAGCAAGCTTAAATTGTTAACAGTCTCAGGCTCTTCTCCATCTATCACAGTGCTGCCAGTTGGCACAGTGGTGAGAATCTGTCTTCTTGATGTGGAGCTTCAATCCATATTAAAAACTGCAGGATTTTTTTTGTTTTGTTTTGTTTTTTTTACCTTCTACAGCAAACATACAAGGCACTCCTCATTTTCAGCAAGCAAGATTATATTATCTGCATAATGCAGGTTGTTGGTGCATCTTCCTCCAATTCTGATGCCACATTCCTCCTCAAAAATCCCAGCCTCCTGAATGATCTGTTCTGCTTATAGATAGAGAAGGTGTGAAGTTAGGACACATCCCTAATGCACTCTTTTCCTGATTTTGAACCATGCAGTGTTTTCCTTGGTCTGTTCTGATGACTGCTTTCTGGTCCAGGTTATGCGTGAGCACAGACAGGTGTTCTGGAATTCCCATTCTTCTCAAGGTCAGCCACAGTTTGTTGTGATTCACACAGTCAAATGCCTTTGCATTATCAAAGGAACACAGATGACATTCTTCTGGTACTCTCTGGTAAGATTTGTTTCATTACTGAATGACTAAAAGTGGTCACATTTTATCTTAGTTGGAATAATCATGTTTGAGATAACCAAACATGGCTTCAGTTAATGCCCCTTTAAGATACAGAATCAGAAAAGAGTTTATTATTGGTGAATTGGTTTATTTTTTTCCTTCCTAACTTCCTTCTTTTGCTAGCCAGAAAAAATATTGGAAATAGTAGATAAGCAAGTTAAATAATTGCTTTTTAAAGTTTGTCTTATTTGAACAATCCTTTGAACTGTTAGAAGCTTCACACACAATGCTGTTGTGTTCTGGTTGAGAGGAAAATGTGAAGCCTGCTTGTCTGACTACCCAGAGTGAGGACAGCAAATACAACCATAGTAGTTAATATTTAACTTTGAAAACAGTTAAATATTAAACTTCAATAGTCTGATAGTTCCATCAATGTTATGAAGATTTATGAATAGAAAGAGTACAGGTGAGATACATGCGGGGCTGTTGACAGAAAGGTCAGTGTTTTGAATTCACTGGCAGCCCCACGAGAAAAAAGATGGACAGTTTCCTACTGTAAAATAAAGATTTGTAGCCTCAGAAAAACACAAGGGAGGGTCACTCTGAATTGGAATTCACCAGTGAATTTATAAAGCCTTTCTTCAGACTCCTCTAATTTGTTTTATATATAATTTTTATTTATATTTTTATATTTCTTTTATATATATATATAGATATTGTTGTTGTTGTTATGTGCCATCAAGTTCCTTGCGACTCATAGCGACCCTATGTACAAGAGTTCTAAATGCCGTTCTATCCTGTACCAACCTAGCCATCTCATACGCACTTAATTCCCACCACTCCAGTCACAGAACTGATCCATCTCATCGAAGGTCTTCCTCTCCTTCACTGCCCCTCCACCCTGCCAAACATGATGTCCCTCTCCAAGGACCAGTCCCTCCTTGCAGCATGCCCAAAGTATGTCAGACGAAGCTTCAGAATCCTTGACTCCAAGGAGCATTCCGGCTTCACCTTCTCCAGGACAAACCTGTTTTTTCTCCTAGCAGTCCATGGTATATTCAATACTCTTCTCCAGCACCACAGCTCAAAGGCATCAATTCTCTTTCTATCATCCCTATTCACTGTCCACCTCTCTGATGCATAGCACATAATTGCGAAGACCATAGCCCATATCAGGCGCACCTTAGTCTCCAGCCTGACGTTGTTGCTCTTCAGTACTCTTGAGAGGATCCTGGCAGCTGACTTTCCCAATGCAATTTGCCTCTTGATTTCCTTGCTGCTGTTGCCAAGAGTGTTGATTGCGGAGCCAAGTAAACGAAAAATGTTAACTATCTCAATCTCTTCACCATCCATACTGATTCTGTCAATTTATATATATTTATTTAATTGCCAACAGATAGGTTTGTGAGGTTCACATCCAACCACCTGTGTCCTAGGCCTAAAGAGTGACACTAGAGCAGTGAGATATTTCTCCAATTTATAAGGAAGTTATGTAACTTTCCCATGGTCACAAAGTAAATAAGTAACTCAAAATTTTGACCTTTTCACCTCTAATTTTACTAACTTACCCTGTTCTCTCCTAGAGGAAAAACAGCCCCACCACCCCCCACTTCCTAGATAAGCAGAACCTTGCTTCTCACAGCAAAGCTGGCACATCCTGACCCTGGGACTGCAGAGACAGTATCAAAGCATTTACAGCAGTCCCTAAGGAACCCCATCTTCTTCACAGAACCAGTGTTACCCATTACTCAATGAAGTTAAAATTCATTTTAAAAACAAAGTGAAAGAACAGGGCCAGAAACTCTAAGATAGGTTTAGCACAATGGGCTGAGAAGTGGAAATTGGTGGCTAATTTTAGGTAGAGAATATAAAGTAGATAGAAAGTTATAGAAATTAGTTCACAGGAAAGGCTAAGATGCTGTAGCAGCTGGAACTTAAATTCTGAGAAATAAGCTCAGAAAAATGAATCAAAAAAAGAAGAAACACATTGATTAAAATTAGCAATGTCTGGAAAGATATTCATAGAAAAAGAATGTATTTTTCCTATTATGAAGAGAGACAATAGTCTTGGTTATTTCTAACTGAGATACAGGCAGTCTCTGGGTTACTTTTTATGTGTAACTTATAGTTATGGAACAACCTCTACTAACCTATTATATTCAAAATTTAGAGGACGTGCAAAATTTATAGTAACAAATGGGCACTACATTGCAGTGTGCATTGAAACATTATTATTATTACTAATAATGTTATTATTAAAGGTATTTCTTTCATGTATCTAGAAGTGTTTCTTTAGTAATTTTCATATAGTATATGAAAATGAATACTATATTAGAAAACAAATATTTGACTAACTGGCCGTTATACAAACCACCCCCAACTGCATTTACACACAGATTTGATTTACAGATAGAATTAGGAATGGAGCTCATCTGTAATCCCAGGGTGGCCTGTAATTAAAACAATTCTCTTTGTTTTTAACTGATCCTTGACAAGTCTTATGCAACACTGTCCAGTTTGATTTTCCTTTTCTCTCTGAACCTGCACATAATTTGTTGTGAATAAATGGAAAATAGTTTGACAATATGGGTAAAGAGAAGAAGAAAAGCCAGGATGTTGGTTAATTTATAAACCAGACATTTGAATAAATGAGTTGGCCATGGCTCGCAGGGAAAAAAAAGCAACCCATTTTGCCCCTCAGGTTCCTTTCTGACATCTGTTTTTATTTCTTTCAAAGTTTGTGAAGTCGATAGGAGTTTTTTTGTTTTTGTTTTTTTTCATTTTATTACTTTAGAGCTCTCCCCTTTCAAGAGCAGAACTTTTCATGCCCTTCATCAAACAGAAATAATCCCCATGTTTTGAAACTCACTGGCTTTTTAAATATAAACTGACAGAGATTCCGAGTTTTTAAAGTTATTGTGCACCACGGAGTCTATTCTAACTCAAAACAATGCTATATGAGCTGTCCCATAGGATTCCCAAGGCTGTAACCTTTATGGCAGCAGCCTGTCAGATACTTGCTCTGGAGAACACTCATGAGTTTGAGTCCCTGACTTTTTTTTTTTTTTTGGTTAGCAGCTGAACACTTAACCATTGTGTCACCAGGATTGCCCCTTTTTAAAAGCCGTTGAGTCGAAAGTAAAAATTCCGTTTTTATCAACAACATTAATTGTGAAAGGGGCCTCAGATTTGACTCTGCTTCAGAATCATGTGATGGTATGAGCTTTGAGCATTTCTGTTAAAATGTGCCATTTGTCACGGTGTCCCCATTCTGTGATAGTTGATCCCGTGAACAATCGATCTGAACTTTGCGCTCCGCTGTGCTGTCCTCACGATCTCCCATGTTAGTCCCCACTGTGACAGTCCCACTCGTTGAGAGCCTTCCCCTCTTGCTCTGACCCTCTGCCTTTCCCAGCATGATGTTGTTTTCAAAGGACTGGGCTCTTCCTAACAACATGGCCCAAAAGATGTTAGATGACGTTTTACCAACCTTGTCGCTAAAGAACACCCTGCTTGCACTTGCTCCAAAATCGACTGAAGGAATTCCTTTTATACGGCTCTTATTAAAAATACTTATTCAACCTAAATTTAAAAAAAAAAAATACTTATTCACACCTGTTACCATGACCATAAGAACAAAACTTCTCAACCTTAACTGCACATTGTAGTCATGTGAGAGATTTTAAAACATACCAATACCTGGATGCCAACCCCAGAGGTTCTAATAGAGTTGGTCTGAGAAGCAGCACTGGTCTTGTGGTTTTCTTTTTTAAAGCTCTGTGGGTGGTTCTAATGTGTAGACATGGTTGAGAAGGACTGACCAAATATGATTTTTAGAGAGGTGGTTAACCCATGCTGGTCTACTGGTTCACATTCAATGGCTACTTTGTGAGATAATTTTTGCTAAAAATATTAAGAAGGCAATTGGCTCAGTAATATACTAAACATGTAGGGTTTAGATTATTAAAAAGTTAAAGATCATACACAATAGCATTATTAATTAACTAAAAGCATGTCAAATAAGCTTATAAAATATTTTATAAGCTCAGTTATGGTAGATCAGTTGTACCATGATGATGTCACCGAATTTTCTGACCTAGAAAGTTTTAATTGTCAAGGTCACACTTCTAGCTGGAGGCAGAACTACTTAACTTCTGCTATAAACAGTAAATAAGCAAGTGAATTTTGCTATGTTCCAATCAAACTTTATTTTCCAAAACAGTATATTGCATTTGACCTGTATATATAGTTTGCATGTGTGTGTGTGTGTGTGTGTATACACACACACATATACATATACATATACATATACATATACATATACATATACATATACATATACATATGTTGTTTGCAAATTTCTCATTGAGGAGCTCTTAATCTTCCTACTAAAGACTTAACTCCTTGACAGCAGGTTCTGATACTACAATACCCATAACCTATAAATCTTAGCACAGTGGCGATGTTATGTACCATCAAGTTGACTGAGACTCATAGTGACCCTATGAGCAGTGGCTCTGAACCTTACCCTATCTTAAGACAGCATCACCATCTCTGACAAATCAGCTGCGTTGCCATAGTCAATGTGTCAATTCATCTCTGCCATGGTCTCCTTGTTCTGTGCTAACCCTTTACTTTTCCAAGCCTAATGTCTTTCCCCAAGGATTGGCCCCTTCTGGCAACATGCCCAAAGTATGTGAGATGAAGCTCCAAAATTCCTATTTCCAAAGAGCAAAGTGGTTTCACCCTCTGCAGAACAAACCTATTTGTTCTCTGGGCTTGTTGTTGTTAGATGCCATCAAGTTGAGTACAACTCACAGCAACCCTATGACTCCTGGTGCCAAGGGTATTGATTTTTAATCCAAGCAAGATTAAGTAATTCACAACTTCGGTCTCTTCACCATCTATCATGATAGTGCCTATTGTTTCTGTTGTGAGGATCTTTGTTTTTTTCCTTGATGTTGAGATATAATCCATATTGAAGGCTGCAGTATTTGACCTTCTGCAGCAAACACTTCAACTCCTCTTCAGTTTTGGTGAGCAAAGTTGTGTCAACAACACAGGTTGTTTATGAGTCTTCCTCCAATCCTCATGACACTTTCTTCATAAAGTGCAGCCTCCTGAGTCATCTGTTATGCATATAAATTGAAAATTTATATAAATTTATATAAAGAAATATAAAAAGAAAAGATACAACCTTGATGCACTTCACTCTTGATTTTTGAACCTCACAGTGTACCCTTGTCTGTTAAGACAACAGCTTGCTGATGCGGATACAGTTTTCACATGAACACAATCAAGTGTTCCGAAACCCCATTCTTCTCAATGCTAGCCACAACTTGATATGCTCCACACAGTCAGATACCTTTGGATAGTCAATAAAATACAAACAGATATCCTTCTGATACTCTCTGCTTTCAGGCTAGATCTATCTGCCATTTGCTATGATATCCTTAGTGCCACAGCCTCTTTGAAATTTAGCTTGTATTTCTGGCAGTTCTCTGCCAGTGTATTGTTGTAGTGTGGTGGTTTTTTGTTTTGTTTTTTGTTTTTTTTCTAATCTTCAGCAAGGTTTTGCTTGCATGTGGTATTATTCAGGAGTTCCCACATTCTGTAGGATCATCTTTTTTTTCGAAATGGGAACAAATATGGATCTTTTCCAGTCAGTTGACCAAAGAGTTATCCTTCAGATTCCCTGGCACAACCTGGTAAGCATATCCATGGCTGCATCTGTTTGTTGAAATATCTCAATTGGTATTCCATCAATTCTTGGGGCCTTATTTTTTTACCAGTTCTTTCAGAACAGCTTGAATTTCCTCCTTTATTATTATTCATTCTTGAACATAAACTGCTTCCTGAAAAGGTTCTGTGTCAACCAATTTTTTCTGGTACAGTGATTCTGTATTCCTTTTGTCGTCTTTTGATGCTTCCTAGCTCACTCAATATATTGCCCATAGTATCCTTAAGCACTTATATTCATTACTTGAATCTGTTCTTTAGTTCCTTCAGGTTGAGAAATGCCGAGAGATGTAGTGTCACAGTGTACCCCCACCCCAGTGGCTGCATTAATACGTATTTGTTGAGTTAATACTTCTCCACAACTTTCAAGAAACTCTGCTGGTAGAGTTGATAAGAAGTTGTATTGCTGAACTTTTCTGATGGTTTGAATCCACCAGCCACTCCCTTGGGGAAGGAAGATTGGCAATCTGCCCTGCGATCTGCAGCCTTCTGAAAACCCACTGGTGGGTCAGCTTCTGGTTCAATGGCAATGAGTTTTCATGCAATTTTTAACCTATTTCCTATGATCTCCAAAATTATACTTTCCAGTTGTTGTTGTTGTTGTTGTAAGTGTCATCGAGTTGTAGGTGACTCATAGTAATCCTATGAACGAAAGACCTGAACAATTGTATAACTTTCATCATTCTTCCACGGTCATAGGGTTTCCAGAAGCAGGCTATTTTGGAAGTGGATGCCACTCCTGCTTCCAAGCTTGTTTTAATCAGGGAGCTCAACCAAACACTGTCCACCATGGGTAACCATTATCGCATTTGACACATTAGTGTCGCGGTGTTCAGCATCACAGCAACCATGAGTAACCTCTGTACAGCAGATGGAAAAAGGCTTATCTTACAGCTTTGGAGGAAATAAGCTGGTCTTTAAGGCACAAAATACTTGCTGGGTTTTGGTAGGATTACTGAAGTGAAAGAGAAGTCTGAATTCACATGGAAGTCATTTATTACTACTCAGTTTTGTGCATGCAGCAAATTCTTAAAAATATTTCTTAAAATTGGTTTTGTGATACTTTGAAAAGTTGGAGAATACTGAATATCCCATGTTCTATGAAAAGAACAAATACATATTTTAAAATTTTTAATATTATTTTTTACTAGTTTGCTTACAAAGTTCATATACATTATTTCTCTACACCAGAATTGCCCATTTTCTTTACCCATCCATCCTTCTACCCATCAAATTCTGCGACCCTATGATTACACCCCTGCCCATTCTCACATCTCTGCTCCTACTCTCTTCCCCTTGGATCTTCATACTCATTTTAATCTATTTCTACAATAATGGTCTTATATAGTATTTTTCCTTATGGGACTGAGTTCACTTAGCACAATGTACTCCAGTCCCTCCCACATTATGTAGTAATTTTTGAAGTCGTCGTTCCCGCAATCTGCATAATATTCCATTGTGTGAATATACCACAATTCATTTGGTTGTGGTTGGGCATTTAGGCTGTTTCCATGGTCTAGTGATGATGAGTAATGCTGCAGTGAACATTGATGTGCAAATCTCCATTTGTGTCTGAGGAGAATTTTCTCAGGGTATATTCCAAGCAGAATAGTTGAGTCATATGGAATTTCTATGTTCAGTTTTTGAGGAAATGTCAAACTGACCTCCAGAGTGGTTATTCCATTTACAGTCCCACCAATTGTGTATAAGAGTTCCTATCTCTCCACATCCTCTCCAACATTTATTATTTTGCCACTGCTACTGTCTGTCCTTTGCCATTCCGTATCACCCCTCTTTGAGAGAGGCTTCACCCTGATTCATAGGGAAAAGGGGATGGCGTATTCTCTTAGCAACATCCTGCTGTAAAGGGACGCTGTAGGTTTCAGGGTAAAGATCTTCTCTCACTACTCTAAAGGGCCCCTTTGGCAATAGGAAACACATAGACTATTATGGAGATTGATTTTGGAATTTAGATGCACTGTTATCAATTGTGCTTAGCCGTGCATGTTCATATCCTTGAAGATGTAACATGGAAGTGTTGCAGCCTAGAAGACACAAATTTAACTAACAAGTACATGAGTCAAAAATGAAAAGCAGTAATATTCCACGTAGAGGCACTAATAGTGGCAGCGATCAAGTTACAGAGGGAAGGTAATTCTTACAATAAAAGGCCTATTGACTAGCACTTTGACTATTATAGTATAAAGGTTAGGGATCACAAGATGTAGAGGTTCAACTATGTCATTTATTGAAAAACGGTTTTTGATGTGCACAGGGATTTAATCTTGAGAAGGTCCCATTCATCAGTTTTATCCTCTCCTGGTTGTATATTTTGGGCTGTATTTGTCAGCCTTTGTATACCATGAGCTAGGCCTTCTAAACTTGGTCCTATGTTGTCTCTTAAGATCTTATGATTTGGGGCTTTATCTCTAGGTCTCTGATCCACCTTAGATTGATTTTTTTTTTAATTTTTTAAAAAATTGGTGGCAAGATGCTGCACTGCAATCCCAGAGGTACGCGGTTCAAATCCACCAGATGCTCTGCTGGAGAAGGAGGGGGCAATCTCCTCCTGTACCAGTCAGATCTGATTTGACAGTACATGTAAAAATAATACAATTAAAATTAAAAAAAATTGAGTTGATTTGTGTGTGTGGTGAGAGGTGTGCATCCTCCTTCAGCTTTCTGCAGGTAGTAGTCCAGTTTTGCCAGCACCATTTGTTTAAGAGGCTGTCATTTCCCCATTTGGTAAGTTGTTTCCTTGTCGGATATCAGTTGACCATAGATCAATGGATTATTTTTGGGGTTCCCTATTCTACTCCAGTGGCTAACGTGGCTGTTACTGTATTAGTACCATGTTGGGTTTTATTGTCACTACTGTTGTGTAGTAGGTTTGGAGATCAGTAGTGCTATGCCTCCCACTTCGTTCTTGTTTATCCTAAGTGTTTTGCTTATTTGAGGTGTCTTTTCTCTCCAAATAAATTTCCCATTTGCCTTTTCTATCTCTTTGAAAAATCAATTTGATATCTGTGTTGAGATTGCTTCTAACTTACTTTTGGTAAGATTGCAATTTTTACTATATTGAGCCTCCCTATTCATGAACAGAGAACTTTTTTTTTGTCTTTTCTTGAAACAGGTACATATGTGGGAAAGTGCCTCCAGAGTTGAAGCTTCTTTTCACATTGTTTGGGCATGTTGTTAGGATGGACTATTCCTTGGATAGGGACATTATACTTAGAAAGCTGGAGGGTTAGTGAGAGAGAGTGTAAAAAGAGCAAGGTTCACATGCGGATAGCCATATCTGACCTTTACGGACTTCACAATGGGAAACAATTCCTGCCCACAGCATTGACAACACTAAACCAACTCCCAAGAAGTCAGACCTGCCCTCCTCACCACTCCTCCCCTCCAAGCTCCTGTACCTCTTTCTACTTACCTCAGCACCAATCTTACTGCTTTGCTGGATCCAAAATTCGATATAGCTTACAGAACACGCAAAACTGTGTTGGGGAAGTCAAAAGGTTAATGGGACTGTCCTTGGGGTTAGGGAGACACTGAGTAAGATGGGTTCAATAATGTATACTGCACTGAAGCAGAGGAGCGAGAGAACCGTCTAAAAGAGAGATGTAACTGGGTGTTTCTGTCATCACAGGAGACTAGAGCGAGGGCTGCATGGTGGAGGGGACCTGGGGGAGGGTTTGTAAAACAATGAAAGAATCTTTTCTTTTACTTTTCCATAATTTTTGGACTCATGTACTTATAACTTGTTAGTCAAATTTGTGTCTTCTAGGTTGCAACACCCCCATGATACATCTTCAAGGATATTGTATGGCTAAGCACAATTAACAACAGTGCATCTAAATTCCAAAATCAATCTCCATAATAGTCTATGTGTTTCCTACTGCCAAAGGGGCCCTTTAGAGTAGTGAGAGAAGATCTTCACCCTGAAACCCACAGCGTCCCTTTTCAGCAGGAAGTAGCTAAGAGAATACGCCGTCCCCTTTTCCTTATGACTCGGTGAAGTCTCTCTCAGGGAGGAGTGATAGGGAATGGCAAAGGACACACTGACAAAGAAGATTAATCAGAACTGGCTTTGACAAGCACTGTGGCATTTGGACAAGAACAAACTGGGAGGAGGGTAGAGAGAATAGTGCAACAATGAATGAGTGGAAGCCCAAAATCTCTGTAAATGTTTATGAAAATTAATAAAATATAATTATAGGAAAAAAAAAAAAGGTTCTTGCCCAGGTTTGTAGCAGAATACTGTGAGGACGGTTTTCAAAATGTGCACACAGGCACCTCAGCCTTGAGCCTCATGGCTTTTGATCAGTGTTACAAAATTCTCTTCTCCTCCACCCCCAAAATTGTCCAACAAACTTGGGCAAAGGTTACTAACTTAGCTCTCGTTTTGTCCGTGGCCATCTGCAGTCCCGAGATCCGTTCTGTCTCACGTTAAGTCTCTTCTCTGCTATGGCCGCCAGGGCTGTTGCTCCGGTCTTTAAGGATGGGCTGCGTTCTCCTGCTGCTGCTTCTGCTACTATTTCGTTGCTGGTGGGGGAAGAGGAATCTCCTTCTACTACTGAGTCTACTCAATTTAACGGTGAGACTAGCCAAACCCCTTGTGGATTGGTGAGATAGCCAGTCCTCGTGTGGATAGGCTAATGTGCCCTATTCACATATTTCCACCCATCCTTATGGCAGAGCCAAAACCCTCCAAAAGGTGAATTGACACAGTGATTACAGCAATGGACTCAATTATGTCAGAGATGTTGAGATGGTGCAGGATAGAATGGAATTCAGATCTGTTGTCCTTACGGTCACAGTGCTTGTCTCTATGGCACCTAACAGCAAGAAGATAAATTTAAAAGAGCTCTAGTAGCCTGCTGACAGGGAGTTGCACTGCCATCCCAGAGGCCAGTGCTTAGAAACCACCAGCTAATCCACAGGAGAAAGATGAGCAGTAGTCTCCTGTGCAATTTCCAGCTGCTGAAAACTCACTGGAGAGTCAGGTGTGAGTCAGTTCTGACTTGGCAGCACACAAGAACAACATCAAGATAAAACCCCCTTGGCCTAGTGCTGAAGTGCTCAGTTGTTAACCACTTCATATTGAAAGATAGGGAGTCTGCTTTCATAAAGATTTTAGACTTGGAAACCTTAAATTCTTCTCTATCTGACAGTGTTTCTGTGAGTCATAAATGGCTCAGTGGCAACAACTTGAGTTTTGGAGGTTGGAATGGGGTATGATATAGGTGAAAGTGCACGTTGTTGCTGTTAGGTGCCGTTGAGTCGAGAACGACTGATAGCGACCTTATAAAGAAAAGATCTGAACCCTGGTCTATTCTGCTTCATCCTTCTCTCACTTTGTGACACACAAGAACCTATTGCAGTAGTCACTGTGTCAACCCACGTGGTTGAGGGTCTGCTTTCCTTCTCTGACCCTCCAACCCCATTTTTTGTTGTTGTTTGTTTTAATTAATTTTAATAAAAGTTTACAGAGGCTTTGGATTTCCATTCATTCATTGTTGCACTTTTCTCCCTGCCCAACCTCCCCCGCCCAATTCACTCTTCTCTTTGAAAAGTAAAATTTCTTCATTGTTATACAATTCCTCCCTGCAAGTCCACTCCACTATGCAACCTTTGTTTTGAAAAGTAAAAGTCTTTCATTATTATACAATCTCTCCCCCCAAGTCCACTCCACTTCATTCTGGACTCTTGTCATGACAATAATGCCTAATCATATATCCATTTTAAACTGTTCTCTCCCTCATCTGTTTCAATGCAGTATACATATTTTATCCCATCTTTCTCAGTCTCCCTTTCTCTGATATCAGTCCCGTTTTACAACAGTGGCACTATGCAGTATTTGTTCTTTTGTGACTGAGATAGTTCACTCAGCATAATGTCCTCCATGGTCACCCATTTAGTATAATATTGCGTGAGTTCCTTGTTTTTCAATGCAGCATAGTATTCCATTGTGTGAATATACCACAGCTTCTCTATCCATTCATTTATTGATGGGCACTTAGGTTGTTTCCAAGTCTTTGCTATTGTGAACCAAGCTGCAATAAACATGGGTGTGCATATATCTACTTGGGTGGCAGTTTTGTTCTCTTTAGGTTATAGTCCCAGTAGTGTAATTGCTGGGTCAGATGATATTTCTAGTTCCAACTTTTTGAGAAGGCACCATACTGCGTTCCATAGTGGTTGCACCATTTTACACTCCCACCAACAGTGAATAAGGGTTCCAGTTTATCCACAACCTCACCAGCATTTGTTGCTTGCTGTTCTGTTAAATTTTGCTATTCTGACTGGGGTGAGTGAGATGATTTCTCATACTTGTTTTGATAGGCATCTCTCTTAGAGCTAGGAATTTTGAACATTTCTTCATGTGGTTGTTGGCAAACTGAATGTCATCTTTGGTGGAGTGTCTATTCATTTCCTGTGCCCATTTTTCAGTTGGGTTGTTTACCTTCATCTTGTTGTGATGCTCAAGTATTTTATAAATTATAAAAGTTCCTTATCTGACATGTCATTACCAAATATTCTTTGCCTATCTGTGGCTTCATTTTGTACTCTTTTGGAGAAGTTTTTTTGGATTTGCATAGGGATTTGAATCTTAGAGGATCCTATTCATCTACTTTTTCCTCTCCTGGTTGTAGATTTTTCCAGGATGCTTTGAAGACTTTATGTTGTGGATTAGGACTTGTAGAGTTCTTGCAAGCTAAAAACAAACAAATTTTAAAACCCCACCATTGCAGCAGTCACTGTATCAACCCACTTGGTTCAGGGTCTTCCTTTCCTACATCGACCCTCCACCCTTCCCAGCATCATGTCCTTCTCCAAGGAATAACTCTTTGGGGAGCCTGGAGAGCATTATGCAGAGTGAACTAACCTCAGTCATAAGGACAAATACTGCATAAGATCATTATTGAAAAAATTGAAGGATAACTAATAAAATATGTATGGGGAACCAAAACCACAAGATTGCACAATTTGGTGGGTAGAGGGAGAGGGTGAAGGAAAAGAGAAGGATACACTGTGGACCTGAAAAGACAGGATTATGATGGGCAAGGTCCTCAGGTGATTAATTTTATAAACATAATGCATGAGAAATGTAGTGTGAATGAAAATATTATGAAATGCTATGTATACAAACTTTATAAGCAAACTAATAGAAAATTTTTAAAATGAAATAAATTGCTCATCATTCTCCCTTGCCACTACTGGTGGATTTGAACTATCAGAGAAGTGCTGCTGTTTGACTAGGCAGCCAGAACCCAATCAATTCATTTAGCCCACTTGAGAACCCACATTCTCCTTGCCTTGAATTTTTGGTTCTTCATTGTTTGGTATCTGGGGTCTTTTGAAGCTTCTCGCTATACAGGTTTAGTTTGAATTAAGGGTTCAGAATCAGAACAAATACAGTGTCACATCAGATAGCACATATAATACACATCATATACTACAGAAAATATGATGACATTAGGGAAAATAGTTCTAGTATGACATGTGTTTTATTTGCATAAAATATAGTAGCTATGACATAACAGGAGGGTGATCAGTGATTTGCTGAGTGAAAGGCAAAGAGCTGTGAACAAGAGTCTTGTCTATAAAGTGTTTAAACTCAGTGCAGACACATCTAACATTTGCCTGCCAATCTAACACTTAGCATGTCACTTTAATCCTCTTTCAATTATACACAAAAAAATGCCGAGTTTATTGTGCCCCACAGGAATCTTGAGAAGATCAAGTAAAATTATTGAAGAGTTTGGCCCAATACTTACTTGATTCAGAATAAATACTTAGTAATAGTTGATGCTATTTCTACCATTATTACAAATAGCAGTATTTGAAAACATGTTGATGTAAATTATACATTTTAAAACACCATAGATGCCTAAGGTGCCATTGCTTGCATTTTGTGTCATTTTGGATAAATATTCCTGTATGTATTGCTACTCAAGGACATGTCTTTTAGTCTCAGTGTGTCTGCATCTTAAGCTATGCATTTAAACAGAATTCCTCTTGATATTCTTAGAACAAATCCATTGAGGAAAGGTTATTTTCAAAACTAGTTGGAGTTCTTATTTTATTCTAATACCCTTTTGGTATTCAGTTTCCATGAGGAAATCAAATGCATCATTTTACCTGTTTAATCCACTGTCATCAGGTTAGTTCCATTTTACAGTTTCTGAGGATGCAAATTTTTACTGGAAAAGATTGCCCATATTTTTCCTTTGGATCAGTTGGTGCTTTCGAACTGCTGATCTTTTACTTAATAGCCAAATATTTTACGCACTCTGCATGGAGCTGATTCTTAACAGAACTAGAAAATAGTTATGTGCTTGCAAGGAGACCCAGTGGCACAATGGTTTCATGTTTGACTGCTAACCCAAAGTTCAGCAGTTTGAACACACTCAGCAGCTCTATAGGAGAACAGACTTGAGAACCTAACAGCTGTGAAGATTACAACCTAGGAAACTCTATGGGGCATTTCTGTTCTGTCACTAGTGATTGCTGAGAGTTGGGATTGACACAACAGAACACATCAACAAATAATTATATGCTTTTATATTTAGATGTCTTTCTGATACTTCTCTCAATGGAAGAAAAGTGCCAATGACCTTTTACTTCTACAGATTACCACTTAGAATCTCTAGTAGTGTAGTGTGTATTGGTTGCTAACTAGAAAGTCAGACGTTTGGATAAAAACTGAAAAGATGGGCAGTCTCCTGTGCAAATACACAGCCTTGGGAAACTGATGGAGGCTTGCTATGAATCAGTATTACTTGACAGCAGGGTGTGTTTTTACTACCATTCCCTGTATTGTTGTTTATTCTAATACTTTGCACACTGTGAGTACGTGGTAGTACAGGTCACTCTTGGCTTCCAAGGTTTGAGTCCACTCAAACTTGCTTTGGAAGAAAGGGGCTGATGAAATTTATGAAGGAGTACAGCCCCTGAACACTCTATGGGGCACAGCCGTGTTTTGCCCGACAGGAGGTTGCCTTGACTCAGAGCAAACGCCATGGCAACGGCTTTGGGTTTTTACATCCTAAGGGGCATGTAAAATTTGTGGTATGCAAAGTTTATAACCACTTCAATGAAAAGTAAAGTTCCTTTGGAAATTTTCTGTTTACTAAGCTGTGTGCCTCCGAGTCCATTAGATTGTGGCATTTTGCTGATGAGACGCAGATAAAAGTAGAGAGAATGGAGAGAAAATGGACTGTCAGAGTTACAGGTAATTTTATCTGATTATTTTTAAGTTCAAGTCTGTTTCCAGTTTTAGATTCAGTGCATAGAGCTAAAGAGTTCCGGGTCCTGACCGTAAGTGTTATTTTGTGGTAAATGTGTTAGTAGATTGTGCAGCTCCAGAGCCAAGTACACAGTGAGCAGGTTGGACTTTGAGTTCATGATTGAGGATGCGGGTCATAAGGGCAGCCAAGATATTACTGGGAAATCAGGAGGAGGTGGGAAAATTATAGTAGCCAAGGCTGTAGCTATCAGGAACACAGGGAGGAGTCCCACGGGATGCTTTTCCCAGCAACTTTAAGAGATTTGTCTTTGTATCATTTGATAGAAGTGTTTCCTGAACAAATATTGGATTCAGAGTTGAGTGGATTTCTCTGCTCTAGAACTTCTCAGAGCTTCAGATATGCCTGAGTATCCAAGATGAAGCAGCAAAATTTGGAAGATCATAAATATTTCATAGACTTGCACAAGTCCTTTGAGGAGTGAGGAATCCTCTTGATAGAGTAGTGTCTCACAGGATACACTTTACAAAAGTTGTCCTAGGGCTTGTGGTGGTCCTAGGACATTGCCGGAGGTTCTCCCTGCCTGGGCGCAACTCTCTTATTCCAGAGGTACCTTCAAACACCTAAAACATTTCTTGAGGCTCTCAAAAATTTTTATTTTCTCTAACCTAGACATTTCACTGATATTTATTGCTGCTATTAATAAAATTAAGGCAATCAGTCCTTCTCAGAGGAAGGAAGACTTGTGGATTAACCCAGGATTATTGAAAACAAAAATGAGAGAAAATAACAAATGAATTGACTCTGTTTAGTTAGGACTCTATTAAGAGCTTAAAGTCTAGAGTGCCAAGTTTGTGGAAGGCTGAGTGAGATCTTTAGTGAGTCCTCCCATTTCATGTCTTAACAAAACTTCCAATGACTTTTGAGGTTTTTTTTCTGAGTAAGCCCTTCAAGTAGTTTTGCCTTCTGGAGGAGTACAAGTCAAAGTGGATTACAGCTAGCCCGTGAGCCTTGGGAGGCGCGGTTTGCCCTCAGAGGTTGCTCGAAGGACTTGGAGATGTTTCTGTGTGTCTTTGTCCTTAGTAGGTCTTCTGAGTCTTAATTGGCTTCCACCACCAGTTAGCCAGGTGGTGGCAACTTCAGAACCAATCTTGTAAAATTGTTTGGATTTTTCCGCTTTAATTTCCTCAGTGTGTTTGGTTATGGTTAAGAAGTTTCTATAACTTTGCCGCCTGTTGGCTCTCATGCACTGATAGGAAGATAGAAATACTCTCTTCCTAGCCTATGTATGGCTGTGGGTGTACCTCTTTTCATCTGTCCTTTATGTGTGGTATTGCCTGTCGGCCTACACATTTTCTTGTAGATTTATATTTATTATTACTGCTCTTCCAGGATGGTGCATATGTTTATTTTCATTGATTGTACCTTTCTACCTTCTCTGTATATTTTCTTTAGTGATATTGTGCTGACCATACCCGTATTCTATGTTGCCTTTCCCTTTACTCCTCTTACTATATTTGTTTGCTACTTTGCACTTCCTTTCACCATCTCTTCCCATTCCTGGAAATCATTCACTCTGAGTATAACCCTTCTTAAGCTTTTTATAATGGCAGACTTAAACAATACGTGTCATTTCTGAGTGACTTGTTTCACTCTGCATAATGTCCTCTACATTCTAGTCTTGTAATCTTTAACCTGTAACTGTGAGCGTATCTCTGTCTTGCTCTTTTGCCTGTTTTGGTAGTTCTGCTCAAACAGGGTGACTACTACCAGTTATGATTTGGTGGTGATTTTTTTTCTGTCTCCAAATCTTATCAAGGGAAGCCATGGCCATGTACATCTGGCACCATGCTAATGGCTTGCCTCATTCCAGAATGTTGTTTCCTGATTAGAACCTAATAAAAAGGTTTCTAGGCATTTTAGGACACTGAAAGATTCTCTGGACTAATTATTGAATGACTCAGGAAGCACCAATGGAGCTCTGGTGGCATAGTGGTAAGGAGCTGCAGTGGCATCTCAGAGGCATGCAGTTCAAACGCACCAGCTGCTCTGTGGGATAAAAATGGGCAGCCCCCTCCCATTTGACTTATTTGCCTCCCAGAAACCACCAAAGCATCAGCTGTGAGTCAGTTCCAACTAGAAGATAAACAACAGCAGGAAGCATCCTCAGTGTTTCCTGAAGCATCTCTGAGTGGATTTGAGCCTCTAACTTCTCTATTGTCCACTGAGCATGTCCACTTTGCATCACAGAAACAGTCTCTCAGACTCCAGATACTCTGGACACATAAAATTATATTCTTTTTGTGCCACTGTTGTAGAATGAGGCTGACATCAGGGTTGGGGGTAAGACTGAGAAAAACTGGATAAATTCTATTTACTGCATTGAAGCCGATGAGGGAGAGAATAGTTTAAAAGTAATATATTTTAGGGCATTATGATTATCATAAGAGTCTGGAGTGAGGGTTGCAGAGTGGCGTATTCTCGGGGTGGGGGTATGTGGGGGGATTGTGTACCAATGAAGGAGATTCTCTTTTGCTTTTCAAGGTGGGGGTGGGGTGGGTGGGGAGAAAAGTGCAACAGTGAATGAATGGAAGTCCAAAATCTCATTGAAATTAATTAAAAAAATTATATTCTTTTTACATTCTTTCTTTAAGTGAAAGACACTATTTCTCTGTATTGCCAGCAGGGGCTTAAACATCATCCTTCAGTCATCCGCTCCTTCTCTCTCTACAGTCAATTCCCTGTTCATCCTCTCTCCTTACTTTGTCTCATGGCCGTTTCTTTCCTCTTCACTCTCAGCCATTTGCCTTAGTTCCGCTTCTTGTCATCTTGAGGGGAACAAAGGCAGTTTTTCATAATTGCAGTTAGCAAGAAGAGGGGGAGCATAGGGAGTGCACACACTTAGGGAATTTGTATGCAGCTGTTTCCTCCCTAAACCATGCTTACTTCAGGGTAAAAGCATTGTGTCTCATTTGTTTTCCTGTCCCAGTAATCAGCAGATTACCTGGCACTTTTAATTAGGGAGTTATCACCTTGCACTTTTAATTAGGAGTGTATTATAAAGGAAGGGTACAATGAAGAAGACACTTTTTATTAAAAATTTATTTTATATTAGTTTGCATATAAAATTCATATCCATTGTTTCATACTTTCCTTCATTCACATTGTGTTTCATGCATCCATTCCCATACATTGTGTTTTATAAAATTAATCACCATTGAAGTATGCCCAACATAACCCTGTCAGAAAGACAGTTTTCATTTTATCTTTTTTGCACTTCATCATTGGATATTCTAAATATGTGCAGATTGGCCTGTAACTTTGGAGACCAAGATAATATCTATGTAAATGACATTGAAGTTCTTGAAGTGATCCACTGCACATAGAGTGGTCTTTTCAGAATGATTCATTAGTTAGCAATGGTGGCTAATATAAAATAAATATCAAAGGGAGGAAAGATTGTAAGTTTCTGTGGTAGCAGGTTCACGTTTACAATAATAGTAAAGGTGAAGAAGAATAGTCCAATTGTTTGGAAATAGAATGATCTGCAGCCAGTTTTATTTCATGTCAATGCTCAGATATAATTTTGTTACCATTGATATTGTTACTGTCTTTATCAAATGAAATTCTTTAAAGTCTATAGACTTATGAATAATCAATTCTTTTCAGAAGCATTATTAATCCAGGATTTTAAAAAATATTAGTATTGAAAATCACAGAACTTCACAGAATGATTTGCCTTTGGAGCAAATGGCAGCTGTAGCCATTTTCTGAAAATTTAACAGGTGTGAACAAGTGCTGGATTATATTTTAGAATAAAGCCAAATAAGGGGCAGATATGAGCAGCACTGACAGGCAGGAGGTAAGGGCTGAGGAAAGTGGAGGGGAGACAGACTAAGGCCTTTTGCCTTCTCACGCCTCATACTGCGTTGACTATTACGCTAGTAATAATCATAGCAAAGTTACAGCATTTCCTGTATGCCAGATATTGTTTGAATATTTTAACTAGAATTACATAATACATTTAATCCTTAGAATAGCCTTTATTGTGAATCATCATTTACAGATTGGTGGTGGTGATTGTTGAGTATCATTGAGTCAGAACTGACCCATCGCTGACTGTCCAGCGGGTTTTCAGAGGCAGTTAATCTTAATCACAGGGGAAGATAGTGCCCATGTTTCTCCCATAGAGCAGCTGGTGGATTTGAACTGTGTGCCTTTGTGATTGCAGTGCAGTTTCTTACCACTAAAATAAAGAGAAAGTCAGTTTAGCAGCTAGTAAAAGGCAAAGCCAAGATTTGAACACAGAAAAATGATAGTTACACAGCAGAGGTGCCCTGAAGAATTTTTTAAATTACTAAAAATATATTTTCGTGGTTAATAATAGACAGTTACTAGTGTAGTTGACATGCAGTTAAATGCTGTATTTCTGAGGGTAAGCAAAGCTGCATAAGCGTGCAATGTATGTTACTTCTGAGCTGCCTTTCATCACAGATGGTCATATGTAGGAAATTCAACATCACTTGTTGGTTTAACTGCCTATTAATATTCCTAGGATATTCCTAATATTCTCAAAAGGATCCCTTGTACAGTTGAGTGCTTAGGTGCCAACCAAAAGGATGGTGGTTGGAACCTCCTATCTAACTTTTTGATGGTAGTCTTGATCTGCTTTTTTGAAGAGTCTTTAAACTCAAAAAAGCTCTTATTGCCATCAAGTCAGAACCGATTCATAGTTGACCCTTCGGGAGGTTTTCAGAATCTGTAAAATAGCCTCTTAAAAGGCAGGAGCTTGCCCATCTATTTCCAGAGGAGCAACTAATGGGCTCAAACTACCCACCATTGGGTTGGCACACAATTCCCTACCAAGTAGGCCACCAGTGCTCCTAGATTATGGCCCTTAGCACCCTATGGAGCAGTTCTCCTCTGTCACATGGGGTCCTTATCAATCAGAACCAACTCAGCAGCACCCAACAATGGAAATCTCGTTGATATCAAAACACAAACTGTGAAGAGACTTGAGCTCTGGCAAAAAAAATAAACAAATAAAATTAAAAAATGCAACTGCTTAAAAATTCAACATTAATGTGATGGTATGGCTAGGGACCTTCCTGAACTCTTCTCATCACCAGCATAGCTGGATCACATATTTTGATAGAGCCACACAGTCCAGTCTCTGCCACATGGTTATCTTGAGCTGTTAAAGAAACTGGCAGACAGTGAGTTGGAAACAGTTTTCACATAGAACACTCCAACTCAAGCTAGTGTGGACCAGAATTACCCTTGGCAAGCAGGTTCAAAGAAACAATTATAATTGATTGTGATTTCTCTTTACTCCCACATTCCACTCTAGTCAAGGCTACCAGCATAGTAGATTTGGTATGCTTTAAACAGCAGTAGCTTTCTGTAATTTGGACCAACATTCTTGGTTGAACTCAGCACAAAGGGGAACCTCCACAGTACAGGGTTGTGGGAGGGAGAGAGCTGTCTCCACAGTACAGTGGGAGATTCAGTCCATTTTTATGATAACATCGTGCCAGGGCACAGCAAAACACACTGACCAGCTTTGTCCATCCCCTTTTCCCCTCCACACAAGACAGGAAGTGTAATTAGACTCCAACTTGCTTCATTTTTCAAGACTTTATTGTTTGTGGTAAAAATAAATATAACTTTTGTCAATGCAGTACTTTTTGCATGTATAATTCAGCCTTATTTGTTAAATCTATGTTCTGCCACTGTTATCATGAAGAGAAATTTAGAACCTCTCATCCAACTTTTTGATGGAAATCTTGATGTGCACTTACTTATTCCCACCTCTCCTCACTTCTACTCTTAGTAAGCACTAGTAATCTTTGATTCTTATCACTGTTGTTAGGTGCCATCAAGTTAATTTGACCCAGAGCAATCCTCTGTGGAGTAGAATGAACCACTGCCTGATCCTGAATCCTTATTTCACAGAAGTGTGGTCAAACAATATTTGCCTTTTTATAATTGTTATTTCATTCAGCAAAATATTTCCAAGTCTCATCCAGGTTGTGGCATGCATTAAGACCTCATTTCTCCTTTTGGTTGTGTAACACTCTATTAGATACCACATTTTGCTTCCCCTTTTTACTATTTTGAATAATGCTGCAGTGAACACTGGTGTATAGATACATGTTTCCATTCTACATAGAACCGTGGTTTGTAGGGAGCTCGGGCAGCCCTGCAGATAGAGAGTTCCTAACCCAAAGGCAGTGCCTCTTTGGTCATTAGAATCCACCAGTGGATCTCCAGTGAAATGGAGAGACTCCAGAAACCTCCTGGAGGGTCAGCTATGAGTCAGTTCCAACTCCACAGCACTGAACAGGAACTGTGTCATGCACTCAGCTCTCTCAGTTCTTACTTCCTTCTTGTTCTCATCATCTGAAAGATCCTGACTCCAGTTAAATGTACCATTTGGAGACATATGCCTAAATATAAACTTATTAATAGAACAAGACCAGTCATTGTTACAGAGTTTACACTTGAGCAACACTTCAATACAGGGCTGTTCAGCCTCTCATACAAATGGTCACCCAAACCCTGAGGCCCCTCAGGTGTAAATTCATTTTCTCTCTCTCCCCCTCCCTCTCCCTCTCCCTCTCCATTTCCCTCTCCCTCTCTCTCATTGACCCATTAGATTTCGGAGGCTGCAAATCACGAGAGGAGATTGTCCATCTTTCTCCCTTGGAGTCACTCATGGGTTCAAATAGAATGATGCAGCTTTTGCCTTAGCAGTGGAACTCCCTACAGACTATATTACAAGAGCTCCCTTGTGTAAATTGTATGTTGTTGTTACGTGCCATCGGACCATCCTCATCATGAGCCCCTTGATAGAGTCACTGTGTCAATTCATCTTGTCAAGAATCTTCCTCTCTTTCCAAGCATGATGCCTTTTCCCAAGGCCTAGCACCTCCTACAACATGCCCCAAGTATGTGTAGTGGCATATAATCTTTTACATAGAAGTTCCTGTCACTAGGGTCTCATTTGTAAATTCTTACTCAAGTTAGAATTATGGCAAACCTCGTTGGATGTAGTTCATTGGGATAGAACCACAAACAATAGCATTTTTTTAGAAATATTTTTCTCTCTTTTCTGAGTAAGGAAAAAAACTCTTCAAAACAAACCCATACTTCATAATTATTTGTTAAATCATTCTGGGAAAGCAAAATCTTTCTAGCTTATGGAAATAATCACAATTTTTCTTAAAATTATTTCTGTGTTTATAAAGACTATATATTTTATTTCATATGTACACTGTAACATATGCTTAAGATGTATATATTAAAATAACATGTGAAGGAAAAAAAAAGAAGTATGCATATTTAGAAGTTGCTTTTCAAGATTTTAACTCATCCACCTATGAAGCATTTAAAAAAGACCGAGTATCTACAATTAACTGTTGTTAAGGTATATTTTAAATTAATGCTCTTTTGAACTCCAAAGATCTTTGTTAGCATTGTATGGAACATGTTGGGCTACCAACTAAAAGGTTGGCAGTTCAAATCCACCAGTCACCCCACAGGAGACAGATGGGCAGTATCTTCCTGTAAAGATTTGCAGTCTCAGAAACCCAATGGAGGATCACTATGAGTCAGAATAAACTTGATGACAGGTTTTGTTGGTTTGTTTTTTGTTTTGTGTCTTTAAAGATTTTATACTATCATGACAATATAACAAATATTGATAGTCTAGAATAAATTTTAGTTAGTGGCACAAGTACGTGTAAATGATGACAAACTAAAATACTAAGTCAGGGTCTGAACTACTTTTTTTTTGCCGCTGTTATTTTTCATCAAGATATCTGAAATTGTGAAATTATCCAAATATTTACATTTTTGGGTTATGATGATTATATTTTGGGTAGCAGCATCCACTTCCTAAACAACATGTCTCCAGAAGCTCTATGAACTTTGATCAAGGTTGGTAGTCGTAAAAAAGCTTCAGGCCTTTTGTTCATGGGGTCACTATGAGTCGTATTTGACTTGAAGGCAATCAACAACTACACACACACAACACACACACACACACATATTTAGAACTTAAGTAGAAAATATTTTTTTATTATATTAAATTTTATTAATTTTAATGAACATTTACAGGGATTTTGGGTTTTCATTCCTTCATTGCTGCACCATTCTCTCTACCCT
>NW_006400127.1:1000119-1047901 GCF_000299155.1 Elephantulus edwardii
GGTAGTCTTCGTTCCTCTGGGGTCTCACAGTCTTCGCTCCTCTGGAGTTCCACGGTAGGTGGCTGGCTGTTGTTCTTCCCGGGTCTCTTCCAGGCCCCTCTCGCGGTGGAACCCCGTCTGGCGGCAGCATTCTCCCGTCTGGCGGCGGCGTTCTCCCGTCTGGCAGCAGCGTTCTCGCTCTGCGTCGCTCTGGCTAAGTAGAAAATATTTTGAGGATTAAAAATTTAGATGAAAATAGAAATTCTTGAAATTTTCTATCGACTTAATCTTTAAACAGCTCTGTATTTCCTTATCAGAATTTAGAAAAAACATGATCACGAAATAAAACTAAGGATGTAGGCAAATAAAAGAGAAACTTGCCTAAGGCTTTTAGAATAAATTCATTCAACAAACACATATTTAGCATCTACTAGTTGAATTGTGATATTAATCAGATGTGTTGACTGGTATAAATACAACAAACATCACTACCTTCCTGGACCTTACATTCTAACTAGTGGGAAACCTCCTTCTGCACCTCATCCCTAATAAAGAAACCCTGTTGTTGGCCACAAAGTGAATTCCAACTTACAGTAACTGTATATTACAGGGTATGTGCTTCCAAGGCCCTCAATTTTTATGGAAGCAGACTGCCATATTTTTCTCTTGTGGAGCACTGGGTGGATTTGAATCCTTGACCTTTTGATTCACAGCTCAGTACTTAATCACTGAGCAATCAGCGTTCTTTTTAAGCAAGGAGAATGAACAATATGTGTTAGAAGGGAAAACCAGTCACTGTTGAGTTGAACTTGATTCCTGGGGATTCAGAGCATACTGCCTTCCACAGTGGTTGCACCATTTTACACTCCCACCAACAATGAATAAGGGTTCCAGTTTCTCCACAACCTCGCCAGCATTTGTTGCTTGCTGTTCTGTTAAATTATGCAATTCTGACTGGGGTGAGATGATATCTCATAGTTGTTTTGATTTGCATCTCTCTTAGAGCTAGGGATTTTGAACATTTCTTCATACGCTTGTTAGCCATCATAATGTCTTCTTTGGTGAAGTGTCTGTTCATATCCTGTGCCCATTTTTCAACTGGTTGTTCACCTTTATCTTGTTGTGGTGCTCAAGTATTTAATAAATTCTGGCTATAAGTTCCTTATCTGATATGTCATTATCAAATACTTTTTCCCAGTCCGTGGCTTCCCTTTTTACCCTGTTGGAGAAGTTTTTGGATGTGCATAGGGATTTGATTCTTAGAAGATCCCATTCATCTATTTTATCTTCTCCGGGTTGTAGGTTGCATTATTTCTTCTTGTGTCTTACATAGTCATTGCCCAACAGTTGGATGTGTGGGAAAAATTGAAAGTCCCATGGCTTAGGTCAGATTTAGACTCACAGTGTTACTCTTTAACACTTTGGAAAGGTCTCTGACAGCAAATTTTTTTCCAGTGCAACCTGTCTTTTTTGTTTTTTGGGTTTTTTTTGATGCTGCGACCTAGGGTGTAGATTGTGTATCCAAGTGAAAGGAAATCACTGACAATTTCAGTCTTTTCTCCATCTATTTTGATGCCTGTTGGTACAGTGATGAGAGGGGGTTTTTTCCTTGATGTTGAAAATGTAATAATACACATTCAAAGCTGTAGTCTTTGATCTTCTGCAGCAAGTGCTTCAAGTCCTCTTCACTTTCAGCAGGCAAGGTTATGTCATCTGCATAATTCAAGTTGTTTGGTGAGTCTCCCTCCAATCCTGACGCTGCATTCTTTTTTGTATAGTCGGCTTCTTAAATTATTTGCTTAGCATACAGATTGAATAGCTATGGAGGAAAGGATACAACTCTGAGGCCTTTCTTTATTTAAAACCATGCTCTATTTAGACCTCGTAGTAAGAAGCTGTGCTGCAATCCCAAAGAACTATGGTTCAAATCATCCAGCTGCTCCATGGGCAAAGAATGTTCAGTCTCTTCCTGTGCAATTAACTGCCTCTGAAAACCCACTAGAGGGTCAGCTTGATTGTTCACACCACCACCAACAACAACCCTGTTTGGTCAGTTTGGACAATTGATTCTTAGTCTATGAATAAGTAAGATGCATGAAGTATAGGTCTTGCATGAACATATGTGTTCAGGGATTTTATCCTTTTCAGTGTTAGCCATATAAACATCTTTCTGGTATTATCTTCTTTCAGCCAAGATCCATCATTCCATGATCTCTTCTGAATTTAGATGGAATTTCTGGCAGTTCCCTGTCAATGTACTGTTTCAGTCATTTGGGGTTTTTGGGGGGCTTTTTTTTTGTTTGTTTTTTGGGGTTTTTTAATTTGCTGTGTGCCACCGAATTGGATCCGACTGGAGCATCTGGTGGATTAGAACCACATGCCTTTGGGATTGCTGTGCAGCTTCTTACCGCTAGGCCACCAGAGCTCTCTTCAGCTTTTTTTTTTATTTAATTTTTTTTTTTTAGTGTGTGTGTGTGTGTGTGTGTGTGTGTGTACCATCAGATCAGATCTGACTGGTACAGGAGGAGATTGTCCCTCCTTTCCTGGCAGAGCATCTGGTGGATTCGAACCATCACCTCTGGGATTGCAGTGGAGCTTCTTGCCACTAGGCCACCAGACCTCCCCTCTCTTCAGCTTTTTTAACATTGTTTTTTTAACAATTTTCAGCATGATTTTACTTGCATGTGATATTTGTGGTAATTGAATTTTATGGCAATTTTGACATTTGTAGGATCACCTTTTTTTGGGTATGAAAACGAATATAGATCTCTTCTAGACTTTTGGCAAGGTAGCTGTCTTCCAAGTTTCTTGGTTGTGAAATGGCCACTCTGGTTGTAGTTGAAAACTGTAGGCTGTAGTAGGGGATAAAGGAAGGAGTAACAACAACAAATGAAGGGTCTTCCTGTCATCAGGTTATAGCTTAGGTCAGAGAACATATAGTGGTGATAATGGAATTATTTTGAAGGTGGGACCAACAGGATGTCCTGTTTATCAACAGGACATAGAGCAAGATTTCATGATGTTTTAAGGATTTTACTGCATATGTGAAGTTGCCATTAATTGAGATGGAAACAAAAGCTGTGAAGTCAGTTGTTTTTGGATAAGAGTTTAGAGACCAGGAAGAGTTCACATTTGGATATCCTGAGTGTGAGATAGTTCTTAGAGTAATACAGATGTGAAATGGCAGTTGAATAAACATATCTGAGTTGGGGTGAAAAATCTGTAGTAGAGGTACAAATACAGGACTTGCAGAATACAGAAAGCATGCGGCTTGATGAGATCATGGGGAAGAGAAGCAAGCATGATGCCAAGAGGCATTTCATCTTTAAGGTACCTTAAATAAAATTTCTTACCATTGTTGTTGTCATATACTTTTGAGTTAGAAACAACTTAGAACTCACCTTCCAGTGGTTTTGGAAAGGCAGGGAATTGCAAAGGAGGGGATTGCCCATCCTTCTCCCGCTGAGCAGCTTATGGATTTGAACCATCTATCTTTGTGTTGGCAGTGCAACCCTTACCTACTAGGCCACCAGAACTCCCTCACTTCTTACCACATTAAGAAGTAAAAAACTCACTCAAAAAAAGTGATAGTAGAGATAAGAACTTTAAATATTTTTGTAAGTTTTCCCCTATTAAGCAAGATATGTGCTTTAAAAAAGAAAACACAGCAACTGTGCAATGCGCATCCTTGATGACTTTATAGATTTCATTAAGAAATCTGTAACATGCATTGCCATTTTAAAAGAATTCATTATCTGTGCAGTTTCAGCTGTCTTCTTGCCCTATGCCATCTCTAATTTCTATAGTTAATAGTTTATATTATTACCTTCATTCCTTCTCAGTGCATTTATATATACTTGTATTTTTTTCCAAGATACTATTCTTTCCTCCCCCCGCCTCCAATTTGTTGTACTTTGTTTAACAGTGCTGTCTTGGAAATGCTCCCAGTCTTTTGTCTTCCTGTTTTTAACAGCTGCATCTGTTCTGTAATGTGGACTATTTATGTATATAATATCTATCTTTACAGACATCACACTAAATCTGGAGATTAGCGTTCTAGAAGTAGATCCACTTCAGAGGAACTTTTTAAGCTGTCTGAGATTCTCTGCTCTAAGATTCCCTGGGCTTATTCTTTTTTATAGAGAATTTATTCATTAGTTCCAGAAGTCTGGGAAATTGTTTGAAATAGTGTCCTAAAGGAATTTTCTGGCTGTAGATTGCTTAGCTCTAGGCAAAAGAGTTGTAAATTATAATTTCTTAAATTTTCTTTTGGAGAAGGACATCGTGCTTGGAAGGTTGGAGGGACAGCATAGGAGGGGAAGGCCCTCTATGAGGTGGATTGATTCAGTGACTGGGATAATCGGGATGGGAGTGTCAGAGACAGTGCGATTGGCACAGGATAGAGCAGAGTTTAGTGCTGTTGTACATAGGGTCGCTATGAGTCGCAAGTGACTCGACGGCACATAACAACAACAACATTGGTTTACATACAAATTTTGTATACATTATGGTTAACACTTTCCTTCATTCATATTGTGTTTTATGAACTTAATCCCCATTGAATTATGCCCACCATTACCCTATCTTTTCAGGTCCCCACCAAATCATGAATTTTATAACCTTGTAAGGGAGCTGTGGTGGTCTAATAAGAATTTGTGTTGCAGCCCCGAATGCAAGTGGTTCAATTCCACGAGCTGCTCCACAGGAGACTGTTATGCAATGATTAAAATGCCTCTGAAAACTCACTGGAGGATCAGCGATGAGTCGACTCAGAATCAACACCACATAACAACAATGGCTTTATTTTTTTTAAAAAAAGTTTCATTTATCTCTTGAATCAGACACTTTTAGCTAGCAGACATTAAGATATGACCAGTATCTCAAATCTGTGCGGCAAATTTCTAATTAAATGATTGCCATCTAGTCAGAACTAACTCATAGCTAACCCTTCTTTGGGTTTTACAGGATACAAAAATCAAAGATTGTCAATCTTTCTCCCTCAGAACCACTGGTGAATTTGAACAACCAGAGGAGTTCAATCCTCAGGTTAGCAGCACAACTCGATACAGTTCCCATATGGAACAGACAGGGAAAGTTTTCTATGTTCCCCCTGAAAAGGCGGAGTGGGGGGAGTTATTGTAAAGTATATTTATTTATGACAAAGTATATTTTATGATGGAAAACCTTATTCAACCTTCCTATATGTCAAAATAAACGTTGTATATTACCATCATGGAATAATATGATGCAATAAGATTACGTCTGGGGTATTTTTCCAAAAAAATGTTGATCTGTTCATGTAAAACCATCAGTGATGCCCAATTTGAGGGCCATTCTACAAAACAGCAATGTCTCACAGGTTGGAGAGTAAACAGAATACTTGCAACATGAAATCCTCAGTTGAATTCTGGGATAGGAAAAGGACATAACTGCAAAAAGTAATGAAATCTGAAAGAAGTCTGTAGTTTAGTACTGTGTCAGTGTTAAAGACTCAGTTTCCATAGACGATGCTACCATGAAGGGAATCAGTAAGTGGCATATAGGAATTCTCTGTCCTATCTGAACTTTCCAGTGGTCTCTTTGATATAAAGTCCTCTAAAAATATTGGGTCTCTGAGAAAATGATTCCTTCTCTCTTAAAGCTAAGTGATTCTCTTTTTCCAAGGCAAAAGGCCAGCAAAGTATTTTGTCTTAGAAATATGGTGTCATTGGTAGAGAGAGTGTGGATCAGTGAGGTAGGATAGAAAACCTATAAAAGCCTGTCTTCTGAGATCATGGACACCATGACCAGGTCAGACCTGACTGAACTCTCAGAGTGGATAGAAAAAGAGAAGGTCCAACCTTAAAATGAAAACATTCTGTCAAAAAATAAATGTTGTTGTTAGGTGCTATTGAATTGAGTATGACTCATACCGATCCTGTGAACACAAGATCTGAACCCTGTTCTATCCTCTGCCATCCTCCCACTTCCTGACACACAAAACCCCATTGTGGCAGTCGCTGTGTCAGTCTACGTGGTTGAAGATCTTCCTCTCCTTTGCCAACCTTTCACCCTTCCTATCATTATGACCCTCTCCAAGAAGTAGCCCCTCCTAGCAACATGCCCCAAGTATGGGGTATTCATTCATTATTCTTGCCTCCGAAGGGCACTCTGACTGCACTCTCTCCAAGACAAATCTGTTTGTTCTTTTGGCCATGCAAGAATGCTCAGTGCTCTTCTCCAACACCACAGCTCAAAAACTTTGATTCTTTTTCTGTCATCCTTATTCATTATCCAGCAAGTGATCAGAAAGGCCATGGCCTGAATCAGATGCACCTTAGTCCTCAAAATGACATCATTGATCCTCAGTAATTTAGAGAGGTCCCCAACTGCAGTTTTTCCCAGTGCAACATGTCTCCTTATTCCTGATACCAAGGGTGTTCTTTATGGATCCAAGAAAGATGAACCTGTTGACAGTTTCAGTCTCCTCTCCATCCATCATGATGCTGCCTATCGGTCCAGTGGTAAGAATCTTTGTTTTTTTGACATTGAGATGCAATTCATATCTGCTGATGGCTGCATTCCTTGATCTTCTGCAACAAGTACTTCAAGTCCTCCTTGGTTTCAACAAGCAAGTTTGTGTCATATGCATAATGCAGGTTATAGGTGAGTCTCTCTCCAGTCCTGGTGCCACACTCCTTTTCAAAGAGTCAGATTTCTATCTATGTACTATTTTAGCCATTTTTGAAATGATCTTCAGCAGTATTTTGCTTGCATGTGATATTAATGCTATTGTTTGATAGTTTCACCATTCAGTTGGATCATCTTTCTTGGGAATGGGAACAAACATGGACCTCTTCCAATCCATTGGTCAGACAGCTGTCCTCCAAATTTACTGCAATATACTGGTAGGTGCATCTCAAGGCTGCATCTGTTAATTGAAACAGGTCAATTGGTATCCCATCGATTCCTGGGGCCTTATTTTTTGCCACTGCCTTCAGTGCAGCTTCCACTTCCTCCTTTATGGTTGTTGCTGTTGTTATGTGCCATCAAGTTTGCTTGCAACTCCTAGTGACCCTATGTACAACAGCTCTGAACTCTGCTCTATCCTAAGTCAACCCCATTGTCTCTGGCACACCTACCCCCCCTTACCCCAGACACTGAGTCATGGATACACTGAGTCAGTCTTCACTGTCCTTTTGCATGTAGACCAGCAATAAGCACAGTCATTCTGAGAGAAACCCACTAAAAAGCTTTGCAAATGGAAGCCAGTAGTCACCCTAACCAGTCAGAGTATCTGTTACTCAAAATTATAAAACAATTCATGACCATTGAAATGTAAAAAGACAGATGAATGAAGTGAAAAGGTTAATAGCTCTATAATTGCTATAATTGCAGCTCCTCCAGTTGGAACAGGAAGCCTTATGCAGCTAAAGAGGAGGCTGTGCTAATGAGGAATGTTTGATGAGCCTCTGCCGCTAGCATATAGCAGAATACTGCAAGAGTATTAACCCAAAGACCCAATGACGAGAAAGATTACAAGTCCTCAAGTAAATGAAAGAGCATTTACGTGGAACTTCCCGCCCCATTCCTGACTGAATACATTGGAATTAGTTAAATATGTGCCTAAGATAACATACCGGTGACTGCCAAGATAAACAAGTCAGTCCTGGAGAAGGTGAACCAATGTTGCTCCTTGGAGACAAGGATTTTGAAACTTGATCTCACATAGTTGGACGGGTGGAGGGTCAGTGAGGGGGAGAGGAAGGCCCTAAATGAGATGGATTGACACAGTGACTGTGGCAGTGGGGGGTAGGTGTGCCAGAGATAGTAAGATTGGCTCAGGATATTTATGCATAGGGTCACCATTACCTGTAGTCAACTACACATAACAATATCAACAACAAGACAATGATAATTTTATGATTAAAAATCACTGTTACTCATTCTTCCTAAGAATTTGGAATCTAACAGGTTAATGAAAAGCTTTAGTTGGTGGAAAAACTCATGAATGGGTAGGCCATCTGGTTACAATTCTGGTTCCAGATTCCTGTTAGGAAAGTGGCACCCAAATAAGAACTGCCTCCAAATGTGAGTAGGCCAATTGGCCATAAACAAGCGAAAGGGAATTTTACTTTTTGAGGGCTGATATCCAAGGTTCTAGCAGATGTATCTCATGAAAGAGTGGTTACTTCTTTTAGACACTTACGTTTTAAAAGCTGAGATGTGCTTGACTGAGGACAGTGGTCAACACTTTTTTTTTTCTTTCTATAAAGGGCTAGATATAAATACTAAAGACTCCGTGGGTAGTGTATAGTCTCTGATACATTTTTTCCCCCCTAGACAATGTTTTAAAATGTAGAAGCCATTATTTTTTGTGTCCTTGACCACCTTTCCTTGTTTCATTATAGAGGCTGAATTTTGGAGATGTGCTTTAAAACAAATATTTGAAATTAACTTTCTGGATGTGGATTTACTGCCATTTGCAAAGATACTATATACTCATGATTTTTTTGTTGTTTGGGTTTTGGGATTTTTTTTTTTTTTGGTTTATTGGCTTGCTTTCAAAATGTTTATAAAGTTGATCACTTACTGCAGGCATTTGAGCACATTCATGGAAAAGAGTATCTGTAAATATACTTCTAAAGCACATTATAGCCTAAAAGTGTGCTATTCCGAAATTAAATAATTGAGTTGAAAATTGATACAAGGCGTAGTTTGTTTGTAAATAGACTATAATCATGAAACTAATTTTATACTGTAAGTTATAACTAGTGATAATTTTTTTAAATACTCAATTTATTTTCTTCTTTAACCCATTCATTGCTCCCTTCTCTTGTTTGTCTTGTTGCTCGCTGTGTAAGTTGATTACTAAAGTTGCATTCTTATCTTTGAAGGGTCTCACTTTATAGTTATATTACAGTCTATTCCTCTGGTTTGTAGTTGGGCTGTGGCATGACACCATTTCTGCTCATGGCCATTCTTCACTGCTTCCCAGTAGGTAGCCATTTAGGATTCTAAGCTATGTATAGAGTCATTGTGGGGGAATAATTTCCTTAGTGTTTTAGCAATAAGGAGTTGTTGTTGTTATGTGCCGTCGAGTCGCTTGCGACTCATAGCGACCCTATGTATGACAGCCCTAAATTCTGCTCTATCCTGCGCCAACCGCACTGCCTCTGACACACCCATCCCGATTACCCCACTCACTGAATCAATCCACCTCATAGAGGGCCTTCTCCTCCTGTGCTGTCCCTCCAACCTCCCAAGCATGATGTCCCTCTCCAAGGACCTGTCCTTCCTTAAAACATGTCCAAAGTATGTCAGATGAAGCCCCAGAATCCTTGCCTCCAAGGAGCAGCCTGGTTTAATCCTCTCTAGGACGAATCTGTTTTCCTAGCAGTTCATAGTACATTCAATACTCTTCTCCAGCACCACAGCTCAAAGGCATCAATTCTCCTTCTATCCTTCCTAGTCATTGTCCAACTATCTGATGCATATCAAGTGATTGCAAAGACCATGGCCTGTATCAGATGCACCTTAGTTTCCAGAGTGACACAATTCAAATCTAACAGCTGCTGTGTGAGAGGAAGGTGGGAAATCTTCCCCTGTGCCTAACTGCCTCTGAAAACACACTGTTGTTCTGTCGAGTTAGACTTTGCCCATAGCTGGCCCTCTATTGGGTTTTCAGAGGCAGTAAATCACAAGGGAGGTGACTGCCCATCCTTCTCCTGTGGTGCACCTGGTGGGTTAGAACCTCATACCTTTGAGATTGCAGCACAGCTTCTTACCAATAGGCCACCCAGGCTCCCTAAAAACCCACTAGAGGGACAGCTGTGGGTTGATTTCCATACTCAGTAACAACAACAACAATAAAAACAATCCTCCACTCCTCCACCTCAAAAAAGAAGTGGTTTGATTATATGCTGTGGATTTTACAGTATACTTTGCTTCCTTTGTATACTTATTCTAAGACTGTAGATAAGTACACCTGTTTAAAGCTTTGAGTGTATATCTCTTTTGTTCTCAATTTGAATAATATTTTGCATGTATTTTTCCAGAGCTCCTACAGTTAGGGCTTTTTACATACATGGTTAAATGATAGTGAATTCTGCTGTAGATGATATGGTAACAGAATGGTGTCAGATGAAAACCCATTTAATTTGTTTTAGCACTGACTACCTATTAACATCTTGGACAATACTTGGAACTATTAGTATTTTTTTAAAAATCTTATTTTAGCCAAATAAACTTAAAGTTTAGAAAATTATAATGCATTTCTTAGTTATTGTTTTTGTTGTGTATGCCTTCTCGTTGGATTCAACCCAACCTGACCCTCCAGTGGGATTTTGAAGACAGTAAAGCACACATGGGGGATTGTGCATCTTTGTCCACTGGAGCAGCAGGCAGATTCGGACCATGGGAGGGCTAGGAGTGCAGCTCCTTACCACAGGCCGTTCGTTCTTTAAGAATTCGTTTTCATTAAAAGGGTGTCTCTTTTTTAGTTCTTAAAAGTTGCTTGGGTTTTTATTAGCGTCTCTTATGTTTTAACACATTGACACAAATGACGGCAAATGTGTTTCTAAGCACAGTCGTCAATTTATAAAGTGTGAGGCAACGTGTTAAAATAATTAAGGCCTTTTATTTAAAAAAATATATATAACAATGAAGTAATTTTTCTTTTACTTTTCAAAGAGAAGAGCAAACTGGGCAGGGGAAGGGGTGGACAGGGAGAAAAGTGCAAAAATGAATGAATGGAAACCCACAATCTCTGTAAATGTTCATTGAAATTAATAATAGTGAAAGAAATAGATTCTATAAAAATGAAACTCTTTAACCAAGTGGTAGTTTCCTAGATGGGATATGGGCTTAGTTTCCCAGGGGCATGCTAACAAAAATATCACAAGTAGATGGCTTTAAAGAACAGAAACTTATTTTCTCACAAATCTGGGGACTCAAAATCCAAAGGTTCTTGGCCATGACCCTCCATTGGGTTTCCAAGGCTGCAAATCCTAATGAGCAGAACCAGTGGAGATGGCGTAGCCTATTGGTTATCGACTGGACCTGCAGAGCAGCTTTTTCTTTTTCTTTTTCAGGAATAACCCCTTAAATGTATTAAAAAAGGAAAACTGTATTTCCTAACAGGATTACTGCATCAACAAATATAAGGGCCAGGAATTCAAGACATGTTGTGGGAAGGATACAATTTAATAAACATAAAATAAATCAGAGTAAAATTTCCTTATATAAATGGTTCTTTCTCCTAAGCAGATTACAATCTATTGTTGATGTCACCCAATCATAAAAGAGAGAACTTTAGTTAAGTGTATAAAGAGAAAATATTGATACAGGATTTATTATTTTTTAAAAAATCTTTTGAAATGCAACATATAATTTCTTAATCAGAAGCTGAGCCAAAAATGAATCTATTTAATACTGGTCTCAAATTAATTTTTGAGTTTTCAGTAAATGTGACATTATTACTAGAAGAATCTTAACATTCTTTTTTCAGGAAACATGTGTCACAATTATATTAGCATCTATCATGAAAGTTGACGTGAGACTGAGTGAGTGAGTGGGTGGGTGAGAAAGGTATGATATGTGGCATGGATGTATTTGTCCATGTTTTCTGGGGTCTTCAGGACAGCTGTCATCCTGTTGCTTGCTTTATTCTTTGAGTTGCTAGTTGACCAGAAGCCAGAAGGAACACTTTTAATGGATTAGTGTTGCGGTCCTCGCGTCCTCTCCTTCACCTACTTCATAGTGGCTGCGTTCTGTAGCCCTGCAGGGACAGCAGGGTGCAGATAGCAGTCTTCTGTCATCATGCATTATGGTTTTATGTGGTTTCTAAAGTCCACGGGATGAAATATTTCCTGGGACAGCTTGTCAAGGCAAATCTATATGGGGGGGGGGGACGTTTGTGTGTTGATTGTAACTGAAATAGTTTTGGCTTTATGAGGTCAGAATAGGTGAGATAAAATTGTGCTACTTCTCTGTGTTTACTTGACCTTTCTTTTGGAATTCTTACAGGCAGCAGTATCTGTCCAAAGATCACTTTAGTTCCACCTTGCTTGACAAGCAGCACAACCACACTGGTTGATCAGAATGTATCTGATGAAGAGGCTCAGGGAATAAATGGAAAAACGCCAGCAAAACACTCAGCTGCAAGTCCAAAGCCACAAGGTATGTGTTTTGTGGGTTTATCATCTGCTGAGTGCCGCCCACTGTGAAGGCTACTGAATATTATGAGCACAACAAAATGTTTAAGGTAAAATAGAGAGAAATTGGGTGAGTTTATTTTTCAGAGAAAAGTTAATCTGTGAACTTTCTCAGGCAGAGCTAGTTGTTTGCTCTGCTCCCGAAACGCTTTGTGCATTGTCTGTATGGTTTTTCCATGTTGTGGAAAAGGTTTACTTGTCCCCCAACAGGGACATAATGGTCTCTTCATATTCTCTTCGTGTCCTGTGCACGCTATAATGGTAACAAGTGAGTGATATTTGGAACTATTATCAGGAATCACTGTGTCTTGGTAGATGAAAGACCTCCTTAAATCATTTACAAAGATTAAAGGTAGTTTTAAGCTATAAAAAGAGAGGAATTGGTTCCTCAGTTTGTAGGCAGGGAGAGAAGATAGTGGCAAGCTCAAATGTTGCTCAGTGACGGTTTTATTTTACAAAGAAATAAATTTCCAGTGACCTGGTTTTACATTTGAGGGTATTTTTTTTTAACAGACAAAGCCTTTTGAGATGCAATACAGAAGCTAAAACTACATGAGAGCTTAATGTTGTTTCTTCCTAATGATTTTCTTATTTTTAATGAATACTAAAAACAATATAGGGCATTTTTGGAAAAATTATTGCGTTTATTTTTTATTTATTTTTGTCTGGTTTTACAAAGAAGTGCCCTGGAGAATGCGTTGTAACAACTGGGTATTTTCCTTCAAATGTCTTTGCATATTAAAGATTTCTATATGGCCTGCAAAACATTTAAAATGGAGTCTTTTTAATTATGAGATTTTTCTTTGTGTATTTTTATATTGTCACTACTAGCAATATTCATTTTAATTTCCCATTTCCTTTAGTTCATAGTTCATTAGTTTTAGTGGGTTTCACGACTACTAGTAGCAGTGATTCAAATCCTAATAAAAACAAAGCAAAGCATGATATAAACTATTATCTTAAAATTTGTCATTCTAAGGGAGCTATGGTGTCCTAGTAGCAAGAAACTGCACTGCAATTCCAAAGGTGTGCAGTTCAAATCCAACAGATGCTCTGCTGGAGAAAATGTGCCATTTTAACACTAGTTCATTTCAGCTTTTATTGAATAGTGGTGAAAATATCCTAGTAATTCAGTGGATTAAACTTTGGACTTCTAATGGAAAGGTCAGAGCTTCAAATCCACCAGCCACTTCACAGGAGAAGGATGAGACAGTTTGCTCCATAAATACTTACCTCCTCCTCTGACACTGCATGGAGCAGTCACAGTTGGCCCTACCACAGTGACACTCTGGGGTACTTTGGGTGGGTACTGATGACAGTGGCAGTATCACAGGGCATGACTTATCAAAAAAAGTCATATAATTTTTACTTTAAGTGAGTTTCCCAGCCATAAGTTAATGGCCTTTTCTTTTCCCACAACATTCATGTGGCTATAAGTGTAGGGATTTTTTGAAGGTTACTTAAGCTATTTTATTTGCAAAATATAAAATTCCATACTGTTCACTAGATCTGCATTGATGATGATTAAATATGAGCTCAGAATATAGGAAAGGAATTGAGTTTAAATTTATGTAATTGCTCTGATAGAAAGCGCCTATTTAATTTTTAAAAAAGCCTTTATTTAAAAATGCATTGCATTACTTCATCATTCATCAGGATCACTGTATTGTAATCAATCACAAAGGTGGCCTTCCTGACTTCCCTCTGCTAGCTAATCCCATTCCGAAGGGAGATGACATTTGATCTCATTCTTACTGTTTTCAGGCATTTCAAGTCAATGCATTGATAAATATATATTTAAAAGAATATGTAATTTCTATCTTAAATTTGGATCAGGTACATATAACTTTGGAATAGTACCAGGCACCTTCATATTACTAAATAAAACACACAGAGTATTTGAAACGCATTTTTCAAACTTCCATGACTCATTATTTTAGTGTTATCTGGCCCCTCTAAAATTAACCCCATTGTCAATTCTGATATTTCATTTTCTTCTATCCCTACTTTTTATTTTCTCCTTATTCACTAAAATCTACTCTACTATGTATTATACTGCTCCTTCTTGGACTACAACAGCCTCAGCACATGGTAGGCCTTCAGTAATATTTATTATGTAAATTTGTGCCACATCCTATAATTTCTATGACAACTCACAACACCACAGAATTATCCTGCCTGAAATGTCAGTAATAAGAAACCCTGATCTAGATCCTAAAATTGAACATATCATTAAACTTTTCCTCATACAGAGTGCTCATAAGAACATAGCTACAAATTGGTAATTATAAAATGCAAGGCCGAATTAAATATTTTATTTGTTGTAATGATCTACTTATTTGTCTGAAACAGTGTCATACACACGCTCACACACACACATTCGGCCCAGTGGCAAGAAGCTGTGCTGCAATCCCAAAGACACGCGATTAGAGGCCACCAGCTGCTCCTTGGGAGAAGGATGGGCAATCTCCTCCTGTGTGATTAACTGACTCTATAAACCCATTGGAGGGTCAGCTATGGGTGGGTTGGTTCTGACTCTACAGTACACAGCAACAACATTATCAGCAAATATTAACTAAATATTTCAGAAGAATTCTTTTTGGTTTTAAAGGGGGAAAGAGCTAACATTTAATTAGAGATTAGATAAACTTATATTTGTGTCTGTGTTGGATAGTGGATACTGAAATGGTTTTGTTCAGTAGTTAGGGTTTATTTTTCCTTAGCTTTAGAAAACACCCTCAGGCTTTGCAAAACAATGGCTTATTCATTTCATTCCAATCCTACCAGTCAGAACAAACAAATAAATTACTGAGTAACTTACAACATGTCTTTCTTTTTGTTCACCACATTTCATATTGGCCTATTTCCTGCCATGCTAGCCATAACTTAAAATAGCTTCCTTAGCAATTACAGTTAATAGTTCTTTTTTTGTCTTAGGAACTTTGATCTGCAGCACTCTCCATATGTTGAAAATACATATATATATTCCTTTCTCAAACATTAAACATTATTGTGTTAAAATTTTTCATGAACTTGGAAGGCCATATTATTGTTTAGGTAATTTAATGTAAATTTGAAGTACCCACATCTATATCATTTGCTTCCCAAGCAGTCAATGTGTAATGATTAATTTTTTAAAAGTATAAAATGTGATAAATTCCTAAACACTAATACTAATACCAAGAGGGCTCTGGTAACCTAATGGTAAGAAGCTGCACTGCAATCGTAAAAGCATGAGGTTTGAATCCACCAACTGTTCCATGAGAGAAGAATGAACAATCTCTTCCCATGTGAAAACCTGATGGTGGGTCACATAACCAATTGGTTCCGACTATGCCACGCAACAACAATACATATTCAAGGGAATGTTGGTGGCTTGTCCGTAAGGAGTTGGGCCGTCAACCCAAAGGAACATGGTTCAGATCTGTCAGCTGATCTAAGAGAGAAGGATGGGAAGTCTCTTCCTATGTGATTTACTGCCTCCGAAAACCCTCAGAGGGTCAGCTAGGAGTCACTCCTCTTGATGGTACATACCAACCACCATACCCAATACTGTTCTGGTGGCCTAGAGGTTAAAGAGTTGCACTGCCAATCTGAAGGCAGGTGTTTTGAATTCACCAGCTGCTCTAAGGAAGAAAGCTAGGCAATCTCCTCTCATGTGGTTTACAGCCTCTGAAAAACCCCTGGAAGGTTAGCGGTGATTAACTTCCTCCTTACTGGCAATAAGATTGAGCTTGAGGGGTTTTTAATTAATATCTTCCCAAAGAACCCTGATGGCACAGTGGTTAAAAATACTTCAATGCTACCAAAAGATTGGTTTGAGCCCATCAGTCACTCTGAGAGAAAGTTGTGAGAGTCTCTTTCCATAAGGATTTCTAGGCTTAGAAACCCTATGAGGCAGAATTGTTTGTCTTTAGTGGGTAACTGTGGTTCAGAATTGACTTATGCTTTCATGTATAACCATCTGTTAGTTTGTCATACTGTGGTGGTTTGTATGTTGCTGTGATACTGGAAGCTATGCCAGTAGTATTTAAAATACCAACAGGGTCACTCATGGTAGATAGGTCAGCAGAACTTTTAGACTAAGACTGATGAAGACACAAGACTGGGCATCCTCTTTTCAAATAGCAAGCAGGCCCCTGAAAACCCTATGGGTGGCAGCAAAACACTGTTGATATAGTGCCAAAAGATGAGCCCCTCAGGTTGCAAGGCACTCAAAATGCAACTGGTGAAGGGCTGCCACTACAAAGTAGAGTCTATCTTAATGACATGATTTAGGTAACATTTTCATCCAATGAAAACAAATAATAGAACATGAAGTGCAAGAGTATGGCTATAAAAAAACTGGAAGTTGTGAAAAAATTAAATGCATAAAAATCAGCATCCTAGGCATTAATGAAGGGGGGTCTGGCTGTTTAGTGGTAAGGAGTTGCATTGCCAATCCAAAAACACATAGGTCAAATCCATCAGTTGTTCCATAGGCTAAAGAGATTTACAGCCTCTGGAAATCTACTGTAGCTATGAGTCAGTTCCACCTTGATGGAATATAACAACAACAGGCATTAGTGAACTGAGATTGGCCATTTGGAATCAGACAGTCATATGACCTACAATGGTGAGATTGACAAATTGAAGAGGAATGGTGTCACATTCATCATCAAAAAGAGCATTTGAAGATCAGTCCTTTTGTACAAAGTGGTCCAAAATAATATCCATACACATATAAGAAAGATCCATCAATACAACCATCAAATAACTACACCAGCCGTTAAAGCCAAAGATGAAGAAACTGAGGATCTTTGCTGACTTACTGTAGTCAGAAATGCATCAGAACTGTAGTCAAGGTGCATTAAAAATGACTGGTGATTGACTGCTAATGTTGAAAACAAAGAAGGACTGGTAGGTAGAAAATACAGGCTTCATGACAGAAATGAGGCTGGAGGATAAAAAGTCATACAATGATCTGTTAATTGCAATACCTTTTAAACACACACAACACAAACCAAAACAACAACAGTAAAGGAGACTACACATATGGACTTCACCTAATGGGATTCACAGAAATCATATTGTCTACATCAGTGAAAAGAGACCGTGGAGAGGCTTAAAATCATCAATCAAAATAAGTCCATGGGCCAACTGTGAAATAGACCATCAGTTATTCATACAAATTCAAATTAATATAAATTCAGGAGAGGCAAAATACAACCTTGAGTTTATCCCACGTAGAAATAAAAACCGTATCAAGAACAGATTTGATATATTTAACACTAACGACTGAAAACCAGAGGAGTTATAAATGACATTAAAGATGAAGAAAGCAAAAGATAATTAAAAAGACAAGAAAGAAAGACAGACCAAAATGAATGTCAGAAGAGACTCTGAAACTTGCTTTTCAACATAAAACCAAAGCAAAGGAGATCAATGATGAAGTGAGCAAAACAGACGATTTCAAAGGGCAGCTCAAGAAGACAGAACAAAGGATTGAAGTGTGCAAGGAGTTGGAGTACTAAAAGGGAAGAACATATTTGACATTTCCCACACTGAAGGAACTGAAGAACAAATTCAGGCTTCAAGTTGTAGTATTGCAAGATTCTATGGACACACTACTGATGCAGAAAGTATCCCAAAAAATGGAGTACACAGAGTCACAGTACCAAAAGGGATCAGGTGACGTAACATATTTCAGGAAGTAGTCTAAACTTTACTGAAGGAATTGGTAAGTATATAAGTAAATAAATAAGTAAATCAATCAATCTCCAGGAATTGACAAGGAAGCCCTGGTGACTTACCGGTAAGGAGTTACACTGCCAATCCAAAGGCATATGGTTGTTATCCACCAGCAGCTTCGTGGGAGAAAGTGGACAGTATCATCCCATGTCATATACAGCTTGTGAAAATGCCCTGGAAGGTCAGCTATGATTTCTTTGGTTCCAGTACACAACTACAAGGAATTGCCAGAACCACGAAAGGCATTTCAACAAAGAGGTGCAACCCTGGTTGTGTGCTCACTAGCATATTCCAAGAAATTTGGGTGACTGTTGGATGGCAAACTGGGAGAGATCCATATTTGTCCCCATTACTAAAAAAAAAAAAAATTCAATAGAATGTGGAAATTATTGAAAAATGTTATTACTACCATACGCAAGTAAAATCTTAGTGAAGATTATTTTTTAGAAAAACATAACCAGAATGGCACACTGACTGGAAAGTACCAAAAATTCAAGCTGGATTCAGAAAAAGCCATTCATGGAACAAGAGATATCATTGTTAATTTCAGATAGATCCTGGCTGAACAAAAGAATACCAGAGTGATAGTGATTTATGTTTTGTTGATTGTAACAAATATGGCTAATGTTGAAAAGAATGTGAATCCAAGAACATATAATTGTGTTAATGAAAAACTAGGGAACAGTGCATTTTTTAAAATCGAGAAAAGTGTGAGTCAGATTGTATACTTTTATGCATACGTCATCAAACTGTATGCTGAGAATTCAAAGCTCTTGACACCAGCAGTCAGGAAATCAAAAGACAAATTGCACTGGGAAAATCTGCTGTCAGGGCCTCTCTAGACTACTGAGAAGCAACAATGTCGCCAGAGAGGCTAAGGTGCACCTAGTCCAGGCCATGGTCTTCACAGTTACTGGCTATGCCTCAGAGAGTGGGACAGTGACTAAGAATGACAGAAGAATTATTAATGCTTTTGAGTTGTGTGCTGGAGAAGAGTCTTAAACATACTATGGACTTCCAAGAAAACAAATAGGTCTGTCTTGGAGAGGGTGGAACAAAGTTTCTATTTGGAGGCTAGGATTTTGAAGCTCCATCTCACGTACTTTGGGCACGTGTCCAGGAGAGATTAGTCCTTGGAGAAGGACATCATGCTTGGAAGGGTGGAGGGACAGCACAGAGGAGGAAAACCCAGGATGAGATAGACTGATACTGTAACTTGGACAATGAGGGTAGGTGTGTTGGAGTCAGTGAGACTAGCTCAGGACAGGGCAAGCTTCAGAGGTGTTGTATATAGGGTCACTATGAGTCACAGGCAATTTGATGGCACATAACAACAACAACATGCTGAGCAAATCATTTGAGAAATTAGACTATTTGAAAAAAGTATACGTCATCAGGATTGGAGGAAGACAGCCTATGTTAATGCAGACAGCACAATTTTACTTGCACAATGTGAAGAAGACTTGAAGCATTTACTAAAAAATAATAGACTACACCTTCCAGTGCTGTTTACACCTCAATATCAAGAGAATTTAAAAATCCTCACAATTGAACAAGGAGACTACATCCTGATGATGGGGAAAAGAGCAATACAGTTTTACCTGAATTCATAGTCAACACCCGTGACAACAGCTGTGAAATTAAAAGAAGTTTTGTATTGTGCAAACCTGTTGTTTAAAGGGCCTCACTGAAGTGCTAAAGAGCAAGGATATTTGTTAAAAATTAAAGTGCACGTGACCCATGCCATGGTATTTTCAGTTGTTTCATGTACATGTGAAAGTTGGAAAATGGCTAAGGCAGGCCAAAGAAGAATAAAAAATAATTATAAAGTAAGTTAAAATTTAAAAATCATTGATAAAGACAAAGACCCACAATGAGATAGACTGACACAGTGGCTGGAACAATGGGCTCCAGGACTCTGGAGATTGTTAGAATAGCCCAGAATAGGGCAAGAGTTCCATCTTTTGTTCACACGCTAGTTAGGACTTGGAGTTGGTTTGATGGAACTTAACCTAATAATAGCTTTCACTTTTATATAGTAATAAAAATAAGACTAATTAAAATATATTTATAATGCCCCCAAACAAGTGACCAGTTAGTCTTTAAATTATTTTTGGAATAATTTGGAAGTTTCTGAGTAATTAAATTAGTTTCTTTTATTTACTGACTATCTGCAGAATTGGCTGTAATGAAATCCACTGAGTTTGTTATAGTCAAATTGCATCTAAATTGTAGTGTCTCAAATGAGACTCCTGTTCTTTGTAGAATTTTTATCCAACCAGGACATCTAGCTTCTCTTCTCCCTAGTGGAACAATCTTCCTCAGAGAACACCATTGTTGCTCAAACCATAATATCTTAAAGACGCCCAGCACTCTCACACTCTGGGGCTTGTTAAACACATTTTAACCCGTCTAGCACGTCCCATTCTCTGATTTAAGATGTACTTAACGTATTTTAATATAAGGATCCTTGTCATGTACTAAGTAATGCTAATTGAAAGTTCGTGGTTCAAATCTACCAGCTGCTTCATGGGATAAGGATAGGCCGACTGTAAAGATTAACTTGCGAACCTGCTGGAGCGGCCCGATACGTTAGAATCTACTCCACAGTAGTGGATGTTTTTTTCTTTAGTTATCTTTTCTTTGGGTCATTGATAGACTCCAATACCTCTAAGGTAATAGGTATTTAATTAATACTTGTTGAACTCATGAAAAAGTGTGAGAAAACACCTTATAGATCTAACATTTCTCTAAAACTCAGTCATCAACTCTGTTTTGATCCATAGCAACCCTGTAGAACAGAGGCTGACTGACTGTCCCATAGGGTTTCCAAAACTATAGTCTTTATGGGCATCACGCTCAAAGAAGACCCATCAGTAACCTGTGTTATGCAGATGATACTGCCTTGCTTGCTGAAAGTGAGGAGGCTTGAAGCACTTGTTGAAGATCAAAGAATAAAGCCTTCTGAAGCACTTGTTGAAGATCAAAGAATAAAGCCTTCGGCATTTCAACACTAAGAAAACAAACCAATTCTTTTTCATAATCAGTTTTTTACTCACTGAAAAGACATATTTTTAACAAAATAAACAGCTTTATAAGAACATCTCTAGATGGGGTACACAGGAATCAAATGACTACATTTTTGAGAAGAGGTATTAATTATAACAAGGTCAGAAATTTTGAGACAGATCATCAGTTGCTCAATATACAAGTTCAAGTTAAAGAAAATTAAAATAAGTTTCCTAGAGACAGTATATTCCCTTTAGTATAATCTGTATGAATTTAGAAACCATCTCAAGAATGTATTTGATGGGTTTATGAAAAAATTATCAGAGGAGTTATAGGATAGCATCAAGGGCAATATACTTGAAGAAAGAAAAGAGTCATTAAAAATACAGGAAAGAACTGACATCCAAGCAGATATATTCACACCCATGTTTATTGCGGCTTTGTTCACAATAGCAAGGAGTTGGAAACAACCTAAGTGCCCATCAGCAAACAACTGGATAGAGAAGTTGTGGTATATTCACACAATGGAATAGTATGCTGCATTGAAAAACAAGGAACTCATGCAATATTATTCAAAAATGGGTGACTCTGGAGGACATTATACTGAGGGAAGTATCTCAGTCACAAAAGGACAAATACTGCATGGTGCCACTGTTGTAAACAGGACTGACCTTGGGGTTGGGGAGAGACTGAGAAAGATGGGTTCAATAATGTATATTGCATTGAAACAGATGAGGGAGAAAACTGTTTAAAAGGGATATGTGATTTGGTATTATTGTCATGATAGGAGTCTAGAGTGAAAGCTGCATGGTGGAGTGCACCTGGGGGAGGGTTTGTAAAACAATAAAAGAATTTGTGTTTTACTTTTCCAAAAGGGTAGTAGTGTACTGGGGGGAGGGTTGGGAGGGGAGAAAAGTGCAACAATGAATGAATGGAAATCCAAAGTCTCTGTAAATTTTTACTGAAATTAATAATAAATTTTAAAGAAAAAAATAAGAAAGAAAAGCCCAAATGGATATTAAGAAAAACTGAAAACAACTCTTATCTTACTTGGATCCACAATCAATACCATTGGTACCAGTAGTTGGAAAATCAGAAAATGTTACTGCACAGGAAATTCTGCAATCAGGGACCTCTGCAGATTACTGAGGAGTAATGATGTCAGTCTGAGGACTACATTGCATCTGATAAAGGTCATGGTCTTTCCTATCGTTTGCTGTGCATCTGGGAGCTGGACAATGAATAAGCATGACAAAAGAAGAATTGATGCCTTTGAGTTGTGGTGTTGGAGAGGAGCACTGCTCATCCCATGGTTTGCCAAAACAACAAACAAATATGTCTTGGAGAGAGTACAGCCAGAGTGCTCTTGGGAGGCAAAGATGATAAAGTAAGTTTTGTCTCACATTCTTAGGGCATGTTGTTAGGGGAGGCATCATGCTTGGAAAGGCAAAGGGTTGGTGAAGGAGAGGAAGACCCTCCACCAGGCAGATTGACGCAGTGACTGCTGTAATAGGCTTTAGTGTGTAAAGAATCATGACGATGGCACAGGATAGGACAGGTCTCAGATGTGTTGCTCATGGGGTCACAATGGGTCATACTCACCTTAGTGGCACCTAGCAACAACAGTCTTGAGAGAAGATTACCACAGTTTTTCCTTCTGTTTAGCAACTGAGTGTTTAACCAGCACACTGCCACTGCCAGGATGTCTCTCTTGGTTTTGCACCAGTACCTCTTAAGAATTTATTTGTTAAAAAAAAAAAAAGAAAAAGAAAAAAGAATTTATTTGTATTTTGAAAGATAACATTCCCTACAGTGGTTTTAACTCGTTATACTCCTACCCAACATGTGTTAGTATCTACATTGTTAATATCAAATTCTTGAATTCCAGAGCTGGTACAATATTTAAAGAAAGAAAAACAATTTAAGTAATAAATTGAAATATTAGAAAATGAAAATTGTAGCTTTGAATTTTTCCCTTCTCATAATCAAACAGATAAATCACTCACTGCTTTCCAAGTTGGAACTGACTCATAGCTGACTATCCAGTGGGTTTTCAGAGGCCGAAAATCACATGAGAAGAGATTGCCCATCTTTCTCCTGAAGAGCATGTGGCGGATCTGAACTACATGCCTCTAGGTCGGCAGTGCCACTCGTTACCCTTTGGACAAATTCATTACTGTTAGTTTAGTTGTTACAGTGACTCCACATATTACAGAGTAGAACTGCTTCATAGGGTTTTCATGACTGTAATCTGTATGGAAGCAGATCACCAGACTCTACACTCAACCCCATCCCTCACCCCGTAGTGCTGTTGGGTACATTTGAACCTTAAAGTTACTTAACCTACCCAAACCCACTGCTGTCTCAACCATCTACTCACTGTGACCCTCTATCTCATTTCCAAGGTGATAAATCATTACAAGAGAAGACTATCAATTTTTCTCCTTCTGAATGGCTGGTGTATTTGAACCACCAACCTTTCCATTAGCAAACTGGTATGTTAGTGCATGTATATGTTGTATACTACCAGGGCACTTCCCAGAGACATTAGTCTCTGACACCATCTTAGCCTTTAATGCTTAAATTCTTAAAACTAGTTTTAGGATATTGCCAACAATGTCCTCCTTCCCCCCTGTAATGTAGACTGAATATAAATGGGGTGAAATAACTGGAAACATTTACATCTTTTGCCCATTTTAATATGATACTGATTTCTTTAACTATAGGGTTTTTTTCCATTTTCAGCTTTAGCATAGACTTTCAACAATTTGGATAAAGCATATATGTAAATGGTGGTTACCTTTTTACTGATAATTTTTGATTGATGATTATATTAATAAATGCTCTTAGTTGTGGATCATATATAAGAGGTTTGATGGATGCTTTTAAATTATAGTAAATTTAAAGTTACAGACTTAGAGTGGTTAATAGTCTCCCATTCTGCGTCTAGGGCAGACACTAGTAATTTATTTCCTCACTAAGCCTAGACTCTTTCAAATTCTTTTTGACACTTAACAGAATCGCATTTGCCTTCCCTTAGTAAAATTTATTAATGACTGCTTTGATAATCAGAAAACTGCTAGTAAAGATTGATTTTATACATATGTCAATAGACATCCACTACTATAAATCTTTCATATTTGTGGGTTCTTTTGAATATAGATACTTGAATTTCAATTTGGGAGTCAAAGAAATGTGACAAATGATAGGACCACAGAATAGTAACGGTGTGAGAGAATGCTGCTGTTATATACTGTCAAGTTGGAACCAACTCTAGCTGACCCGCCAGCAGGTCTCCAAAAGCAGTAAATTGCAGGGGAGTGATTGTCCATTTTTCTTTTGTGAAGCAGCAAGCAGATTTGAACTGTGTGCCTTTGAGTTGACAGCACAATTCCTTACCACTAACCCACCAGAGCTCCCTCCCTGAAAGGAGAATAAGGGGCTGAATTTGACAGACAATCTCTTGTACAGTTTTGTAAAATGATTGTTGTATGAAGGGGAGATGGTGGAGGGAAGAGTTTTTCCTTTGGATTGTGCATCCACAAGAGCGAGGTATAGTCACAGATCTTAGGATACTGCCTGGTACGTACGTATCTTACAATTGATATTCCCTTATGGAATGAATAAATCACAGATGAATGAACAATGGTTCTACCATTAATGGAAATAGGACAAGAGGAACCTATTTGCAGAGGCAAGAAATAAGAAGTTCACTTTTAGATACAGTGACCTGAGATCATGATAAAAACCAATGAAAAATGCATTGCTGTCAAGTTGGAACCAATTTATAGGTCACTCTCCAACAGGTGTACAGGGGCTGTGTAAACTTTCAGGATGTTACCTAAGCTTCTGTGGAACTGCTTGTGGGTTGGGTTAGCAGCACAGCTCCTTACCTGCTGCACCACCAGAGCGCTCCACTAATAAGTACTAAGAAGATATTCAAGAAGAGCTGCCCAGAGAACATTTAGATAGGTGAATCTCATTGTTAAAAAAATCAAAACATCAAAATGGGGAGGCAGGGAGGGAGAAAGGGAGGGATACTTATTAGAATCACTAGTGGAAAGTGGTGCCCCAGCTGACATTTACCACAGGGAAATGTGAGTAGATAATTCTTTGTAATAAAACTTCTGAAGAACATTAAGGGATAGAAGTGGTCTTATCAGTAGGAAGGAGGAATGGAGTGTGTTTTGTTTCCCAGGAGCTACGAAAGGTGGCCATGAAAAGAAATTGTTTCCAGAATTCTTGCTGCTGCTATTGTGTCTGGATAGAGTTGTTTTTAAATTGGAACATGAGATAGAAATTTTATATTGTAATCCCATTTTTAGCACAAGATAAATTTTCCTTTGAATTTTGATAAATATTCTTGGCGTTTCCTTAAACTTCAGGGAGCCCAGTTGACGTAGTAGCAGTAAGTTGTGCTGCTAACCCAACGGCAGACAGTTCCTATAGGAGAAAGATAGGAAATCTCCTCCCATGTGATTTATAGCCTCTCATGTGATTTAAAACCTTCTGGAGGGTCAGCTAGGAGTGGATTCCAACTTAACAGCACATAATGATAACAGCTGAAACCTTAGTCATTTGTGTACCATCTTGACATTTTTTTTACCATATCTATTTGCATATGAGTTATGCTAAATGGCACTTAACAACAACACCTATTGAAGTGTGTTTAACTGATTTACTGCTCATTGGGATCATCTCCCATATATGGAATTATCTCTCTCAGCTATTCCTGTGTTTTTACAAAAGTTGTGTAGCCAAAACCTATCTTTATCATCATCACTTAACAGAGTTCCCTTCATAATCTGAGCTCCTTGGTGATACATTAATTAATAAATTTATATTCAACAAATAAGACTCAGCTACTTTTATTTTAAAATCTCTACATGTAGTCATTGTAAATAGACTTATGAACAAATAAAATGTGTTCCTTATTCTTCTAGTACTTCTGCTTTGTAGGTTGGCAGTTCATCTGCATAAAACTAGGCCACCAGAGCTCCCATTTACTTGTTAGGTGCTGCCGTCGCGTCTAGTACGACTTCTAGTGACCTGTGCACAAAAGATCTGAACCCTGCTCTATCTTCACACTTGACACACAAGAGCCAATTGCAGCAGTCACCGTGTCAGTCCACCTGATTGAGAGTCCTCCTCTCCTTCACTGACCCTCCACCCTTCCCAGCATCACGTCCTTCTCCAAGGAATAGCCCCTCCTAGCAACATGCCCAAAGTGTGTGAGGTGAAGCCTCATAATTCTTGCCTCCAAAGAGCCCTCCAGCCGCACCCTCTCCAAGACATATCTGTTTGTTCTCTTGGTCTTCTCCAACACCACAGCTCAATGGCGTCAATTCTTTTTCTGTCATCCATAATCATGGTCCAGCTTTCAGAAGCACAGCAAGTAATCAGAAAGACTATGGCCTGGATCAGACACATTTTAGTCTTCAAACTGACATCACAATTCATCAATAATTTAGAAAGGTACCTCACTGTAGATTTTCCTAGTGTAATGTGTCTCCTTATTTCCTGACTACTGGGACCAAGGGTGTTAACTTACACTTGGGCATATAAGCAGGAACTATCCAGAGAGTAAATAGATGGGCAGGTTGTTTAATAAGAACACATTCACTTCCTTCTTTACATACAAATTAAGAGTTCAAAAACTCAGCTCACTGCAATCAATTGATTCCAAGTTATAACAATCCTCCATTGGGTTTCCAAGGCTGTACCAATAATGGAATGTACCTACCTATCTCTTTCCTGCAGAACCACTGGTGAATTCAAACTGTTGGCAACTTGCAACCTCTGGGTGAGCAGCACAACTCACTACAGACTGCACCACCGGACCTCTCTGTTCTAGTAATATTGAAATTAGTAGTACTAGATTTTAAATTTTTTTATAATAATTGAGATTTTTAATGAAAGTTTATAGAGAACTTGGATTTCCAGTCATACACTGCTGCACATTTTCCTTCCTACCTGCCCCCGCCCCCTAGTTCACTTTTCTCTTTGAAAAAAATTCTTTCTTTACTATTTTACAAAATAATGGAGTAATTTTTCCATTTACTGTTTTCTTTTTAAAATAATAGCTTTGTAGTTGCTGTTGTTATTGTTATGTGCCATTGAGTCACCTGCAACTCATAAAGACTATGCACAATAGCTCTGAACTGTGCCCTGTCCTGAGCCATTTTCACTAACTCTGACACACCTCTCCCCATTATTTCAGTTACTGTGTCAATCCATCTCATCCAGGGTCTTCATCTCTTGCAATGTCCCTTCCTGCTTCCAAGTATGATGTCCTTCTCCAAGGACTGGTCCTTCCTGGCCACATGCTCAAAGTATGTGAGCAGAGCTGCAAAATCCTTGCCTCCCAGGAAAAACTTGTTTTCACTCTTTACAATACAGACCTATTTGTTCTCTTGTCACTCCATGGTATGTTCAATACCCTTCTCCAGCATGCCAACTCAAAGGCATCAATTTTTCCTTCATTGTCCTTAGTCATTAAAATGATAGTTGTATTCACATGCTATGAAATTCACCCTTTGAGAGTGTTGTTGTTGTTGTTGTTATGTGCCGTCAAGTCATTTGCGACTCATAGCGACCCTATGTACAACAGCCCTAAACCCTGCTCTATCCTGTGCCAATCTCATTGCCTCTGACACACCCATCCTGATTACCCCAGTCACTGAATCAATCCACCTCATAGAGGGTCTTCCCCTCCTGCGCTGTCCCTCCACTCTGCCCAGCATGATGTCCCTCTCCAAAGACATGTCTCTCCTTACAACATGTCCAAAGTATGTCAGACGAAGCCCCAGAATCCTTGCCTCCAAGGAGCAGCCTGGTTTAACCCTCTCTAGGATGGATCTGTTTGTTTTCTTGGCAGTCCATGGTACATTCAATACTCTTCTCTAGCACCACAGCTCAAAGGCATCAATTCTCTTTCTATCCTCCCTAGTCATTGTCCAACTCTCTGATGCATAAAAGTGTAAAGTTTGTTAATTTTTTTATAAGCCACAAGAATAGTGAACCTATCACTACTATCTTATTATTCTAAAATGTTTTTATCAATTAAGCATCAAGTAAACTTGTTGTTAGGTGTCAAGTTGAGCCGACTCATAGTGACCCTATGAACAAAAGATCTGAACCTTGTTCTATCTTGCACCATCCTCACATTTCCTGACACACAAGAGCCCATTGCATCTGTCAATGTGTCAATCCACCTGGTTGAGGGTCTTCCTCTCTTTCCCTCCCTCTCTCCCTCCCTCCCTTCCTCCCTTCCTCCCTTCCTCCCTTCCTTCCTTCCTTCCTTCCTTCCTTCCTTCCATCTTTCCTTCCCTCCCCCTCCATCCATCCCACCATCATGTACCTCTCCAAAGAATAGCACCTCCTAGCAACATGTCCAAAATAAGTGAAGTGAAGCCTCATCATTCTTGCCTCCAAAGAGCACCCTCTCCAAGACATATCTGTTCATTCTCTTGGCCATCCATGGGATGTTCAGTGCTCTTCTCCAGCACCACAGCTCAAAGACATCAATAATTCTTCTGTCATCCTTCTTCACTGTCCATCTCTCAGATGCACAACTGGTAATAGCAAAGACTATGGACTAAATCAGACACGCCTTAGTCTTCAAACTGACATCGCTACTTAGTAATTTGAGAAAGTCCCTAACTTCAGATTTGCTCAGTGCAATTCATCTTTTTTTCCCTGACTGCTGGTACCAAAGGTGTTAATTATGCATCCAAACAAGATGAAGCTATTGATGGTTTCAATCTCCTCTCCATCCGTCATGACGCTGCCTATCAGTCTAGTGGCAATCTTTGTTTTCCTGATATTGAGATGCAATCCATACCAAAGGTTGCATTCCTTGATCTTCTGCAACAAGTGCTTCAGGTCCTCCTCACTTTCAGCAAGCAAGGTTGTGTCATCTACATAACACAAGTTATTGGTCAGTCTCCCTACAATCAGGATTGCCACACTCCTCTTCATAGAGTCCAGCTTCTCAGATAATTTGCTCTGCATACAGATTGAATAGGTATGGAGAGAGAATACAACCATTAAGCAGTCACTCCTTATTTCTCCCTTTTCTTTTGTTCTTAAAAAACATGGTTCTACTTTTTAATTTTACGGATTTGTCTATTCTGGACTTTTACTATAAAGGAAATAATGTATTATGTGGCCTTTTCTTTAATGTCATCGAATAGTCTTAAAGATCCTTTAGATTATATAATGTATCAGTTATTTTTTTTCTTTTTTCCTATTTTAGCTTATCATTGTTCTTGTTCACATTAGGTACCATTGTGTTGGCACAGCACCCCTATTTACAACAGAACAGGACCTTTTTTAATTCTGTGCTATCCTCACAATCTCTGCTGTGCGTAAGCCCATTTTTATAATCACTGTATTAGTGTGTCTTGTTGAAGTGCACTCCTCTCTTCCTAACCTTCAAAGTTTCCACATACAGATTGAAAAGGTATGGAGACAGGACACATCCCTGAACCACTCCTTTCCTAATTTTGAACCATACAGTGTTTCTTTGCTCTGTTCTGATGACTGCCTCCTGGTCCAAGGTTTGCATGAGCATAATCAAGTGTTCTGGAGTACCTATTCTCTTCAAGGTTAGCTGCAATTTGTTGTGATTCGCAGAGTCAAATCCCTTCACATAGTCAATAAAGCACAGATAGACATTCCTCTGGTACTCTTTGCTTTCAGCTGAGATCCATCTGACACTGGTGATGTCTCTAGTGCCATGGCCCAGCTTGTATTTTCGGTTAATGTACTGTCTCAGTTGTTTTTGGATAATCTTCAGCAGGATTTTGCTTGTGTGTGATATTAGTGATGTTGTTTGTTAATTTCCACACTGTCAGATCACCTTTTTTTTTAAAGTATAAGAATGTATATTAATCTCTTCCAGTCAAGCACAACCTAGTGAACATGTTCAGGGCAGCATCAATTTGTTGAGATATGTCAATTGATATTTCATCAATTGCTGGGGCTTTTTTTTTTCATCAGTTCCCTCAGAGGAGCTTGAACTTCACATTCATCACCATTGACTCTTGATCATATATTGTTTCTTAAATTCTTCTGTCATCAGATTCCTTTTGGCTACAGTGACTCTGTGTACTCCTTCTATCTTTTAATGCTTCCTGGATCATTCAGTATTCAGTCCATAGCATGCATAAGTATTGCAACTCAGAGCTTGTTTTTCATCTTAAGAAATGATGAGCAAGTTTGGCCCTTTTGATTTTTCTGGCTCCAGATCTTTGCACATTTCATTATAATACTTTATCTTCCTGTGCTGCCCTTTGGAATCTTCTGTTCAGCTCCTTAATTTCTTAATTTCTTCCCTTTGGTTTGGCTTGCTGGAGCTTTAATGCGATATTCAGAGTCTCTTCTGACATTCATCTCACTCTTTTCTTCCTCTATCTTTGTAATGACATTTTTCATTCTTCATGAGTAATAGTCTTTATATTTTCCCCCATTCATCTGGTTTTGGGTCGTTAGCGTTTAAGGCCTCAGACCTGTTCCTGAGTTGGTTAAATTCAGGGGAGATAAACTCAAGGTCAAATTTTGGTTCCTGTGGATTGTATTTAACCTACTTTAGCCTTCATTTGAACTTGTATATGAGTAGTTGTTGGTCTGTTTCACAGTCAGCACCTGGCCTAGTTTTCACAATTGATACCGAGCTTCTCCAGTGGTTCTTTCCACATATATATTCGATCTGATTCCTGTGCATACCATCAGGTGAATTCCGTGTGTATTGTCTGCATTATGTATAAAAATTTTCACAATGAATAAATCATTGATTGTGCAGAATTCTGTCATAATCTACCTTCGGCATCATTCTGTCTCCAAGTCCATGCTTTCCAACTACTGATCCTTCTTCCTTGTTTCCAACTTTTGCATTCCAATCCTCCATTATTATCAAAGTATCTTGGTTGCATGTTCAATCTATTTTTCAAATCATCTATTTCCTTCTCTTTGGTTCTGGTTTTTGGTGCATATATTTAAATCACAGTGGTATTCATTGGACTGACTTGTATGTGTATAAATATTATCCTGTCACTCACAACATTGTATTTCAAGATGAATCTAGAAATTAGCTTTTTAATTATGAGTATTACCCCATTTTTCCTCACTTTTTTCATATCCAGCATATGATTGGAAATCATATTATTGTGTGATAGATCATGATTGTCTGACTCAAAATGTCTCATGCCAGCCCATCTCATTTTACCAATATCTAGTATGTCTATTTATATGTTCCATTTCTTTTTTTATTTTTACAGCATATTCTTCCCATTTAATTTCCCCCCATTCATTCATTGTTGTACATTTTCCCCCCTGCCCACCCCTCTCCCCTAGTTCGCTTTTCTCCTTGAAAAGAAAAAAAAAATTCTTTCATTATTATACAACTCCCCTACCCCCATCTCTCAAGTCCACAGTCCACTTCACTATGCATTTCTTTTTCTGGAATCTTGTCATGAAAATGATACCTAATCATATATTCCTTTTAAACAGTTCTCTCCCTCATCTGTTTTAATGTAGTATACATCATTTATCCCCTCTTTTTCTTTGGCTCCCTCTAACCCCAATATCAGTCCCATTTTACAACAGTGGCACTATGCAGTATTTGTCCTTTTGTGACTGAGATATTTCACTCAGCATAATGCTCTCCAGGGTCACCCATTTTGAATAATATTGCATGAGTTCCTTGTTTGTCAAGGCAATATAGCATTCCATTGTGTGAATATACCACAGCTTCTCTCTCTCCATTCGTTGATGGGCACTTGTTTCCAATTCCTTGCTATCATGAACAAAGCCGAGATAAACATGGGTGTGCATATATCTGCTTGGGTGGCAGTTATGGTTCTTTAGGGTATATTCCCAGTAGTGGAATCTCTGGGTCAAATGGTATTTCTTTTTGCAACTTTTTGAGAAAGTGCTATACTGCCTTCCATAATGGTGGCACCATTTTTACACTCCCACCAACAGTGAATAAGGGTTCCCATTTCTCCACAACCTCACCAGCATTTGTTGTTTGATGCTCTGTTGAATTTTGCTGTTCTTACTGGAATGATATGATATCTCATATTTGTTATGATTTGTATCTCTCAGAGCTATGGATTTTTAACACTACTTCTTGTGTTTGTTCACCATATGAATGCCTTCTCTGGTGAGGTGTCTATTCATATCCTGTGCCAATTTTTCAATTGGGTTGTTTACCTTTATCTTGTTGTGGCACTCAAGTATTCTATAAATTCTAAATATAAGGCCCTTATCAGACATGTCATTGCCAAATACTATTTCCCAGTGGCTTTCTTTTTACACTGTTGGAGAAGTTTTTGGATGTGCAGGGGGGTTTGATTCTTAGAAGGTCCCATTCATCTATTTTATCTTCTTCTGGTTGTAAGTTTTTCAGTATGTTTGGAAGGCTGTTCATGATGTAGATTAGGACTTCTAGAGTTCTTCCAAGCTTTTCTTTCATGAAGTTTATAGTCCTTGGTTTTAGTCCTAGGTCCACTTTGAGTTGGTTTTTGTGTATGGAATGAGGTATGGATTTTGCTTGAGTTTTCTGCAGATAATTTTGCCAACACCATTTATTAAAAAGGTTGTCATTTCCCCCACTTAACTTATTTCGTCTCCTTGTCAAATATCAGTTGACCATAGGTAGATGGGCTGATTTCTGTATTCTCAATTCTATTCCATTGATCTGTATGTCTGTCATTGTACCAGTACCACTCTGTCTTGAACACCACATCAGTGTAGTATGATTTGAAATCAGGGAGTGAGATGCTTCCTACCTTGTTTCTCTTGCTTATTCGGGGCCTCTTACCATTCCAAATGAAATTGAAAATTGCCTTTTCCATCTCATTGAAGATAGAATTGGTTATTCGTATTGGGATGCAGTTCACTTCTGTGATGCCTAGTGCCTCATGCTGCTGTCAGTTTCTCAGGAGTTTAGAAAGCTCTAAGTCCAAATTCCAGGTACCAGGCTTAGGGAAGTATTTCTGTCTCAGGTAATTTTGAGGAAAAATCCTTTTCCCTGAGCTTCTGGCTCCAGGACTGACTTCTTGTGACTCAGTGCTCCAGATCTGACTTAGAGAGGGCAGAGGTGAATCCAGACCTTCCCACCTTCAAAGCCCAGAAGCTAATTATGTATGTAGGCCTTGAGTTACTTTGAATGCTCCCCTGACTGTCAGTGGAGCCCAGTGGAATAGCATTTGAAAATTTCATGGCTTGAATAAGACACACTCTAAAGTGATATTCTTGCTTTAGCCCTTTAGAAAGGCTTTCATCTTCCAGCCCTGTATCAGTCAATCCACTGATAGTCATGGGGGTTTCTAGCGCCCATTTGTTCAGAAGTGGATGACCAGCCTTGTTTCCTAATCTGTCTTAGTTTAGAGAAGGAAACCTTTCTATTTTGGGTCACCCTGCTGATCCAGCCTTGTTTCCTAATCTGTCTTAGTTTAGAGAAGGAAACCTTTCTATTTTGGGTCACCCTGCTGATATATAAATACCAGTGGCATAGCTTTTAGCCTCCCAGCAACATGAAAGCTACTACAGCACAACAAACTGACTGGTGGACTATTGCTCTAGAGGGAGAATTATTCCTGAACATGAGCAAAATATTTATTTAAGCCTCTTTCTTCCCATTAGATATTTATTTACCATCCTTCCAGAACATCTTGGAATTAGTGTCATTTTCATAAGAAGTGCACATGATTTGCTTCCATTATTTTTCTGTTTGAGTGGAAAAGGAATCAAATTAATTAATTGCTCCGCTTATTAGCTCATTGTGCTACTACTTCTCCTCTGTAGTAAATTGATAGCTGGCACAGAGACCATGAAATCTAGGCCAATGAGCATCAGGCCACTGTCAGCTAGCTCAATTTATGAAAGAGATAACAGAAAGCCAATGTTGCCAGCTGGGGTGAAATGGGAGATGTACTTAAGGGATAACCTTCCCCAGCTCTCATCCCAGAGGGTAGGAAAAGGGTAAAAAAATAGAAAGGAATTATCTATTTGATCTATTAAAACTGACTATAAAAATTATACATATTATCTTATGTTTAGGATATTAATCTTAGAAAAAATGTTATATCATTTTAAAAAAAATGAATGCCAGTAAGTCAGCACGTAGACTATACTACTTGTTTTCTTCTGTAGCCTTGAGTATATTGTAATCCACAAATATGTAGCATGCATATCTGTTACTATTAAGTGAGTAAAAGACATTTTAGGGAACAATTGATTTGTGTTATATAACTGATGCAGGACAACTATATAAAGTTATATAACTGATGCAAGACAGTGATACAATGTTGCTGTTTGGTACTATCAAGTTAAATACAACTCATAGTGATCCTGTGCTAAACAGTTCTGAACCTCTTCCTATCCTATGCCATCCTCATTATCTCTGGTGCAGGTGAGCCCATTGCTGCAGTCAATGTGTCAGTCCATCTTGTTGAGGGTCTTCCTCTCTTTCACTGCCCGCTGCCTTTCCAAGCATGATATCCTTTTCCAAGGAATAGCCTCTCTTAACAACATGCTCAGATACAGCACTCTGTCTGTTCTTTCTCCAAGGCATATCTCTTTGTTCTTTTGGCTGTTAATGGGATATTCAGTGTTCTTCTGCAACACCACAGCTCATAGGCGTCAATTCTTCTGTCATCCTCATTCATTGTCCAGCTCTCAGATGCATAGCAAGTAATTGAAAAGACCATAGTCTGAATCAGGGGTACCTTAGTTCTTAAACTGACACTGTTGCTTCTCAGTAGTTTCAAGTGTTCCCTGACTGCAGACTTTTCCAAGGCAATATGTTTCCTGACTGTGACCACCAAGTGTGTTGATTGTGGATCCAAGTATGAGTAAGTTCTTGACAATGTCAATCTTTTCACCAATCATGATGTTTTCTATAGGTCCAGTGGTTTGAATCTTTGTTTTCTTTATGTTGAGATATAATTCATATTGAAGGCTATAGTCTTTGATCTTCTGCAGCAAGTATTTCAAGTCTTCCTTACTTTCCATAAGCAAAGTTGTGTCCTTGGTATAACAGGTTGTTGATGAGTCTTCCTTTGATCCTGATGCTATATTCTTCATAGAGATTAAATAGGTATGGAGAGGATAGAACCTTGACACACACCTTTCCCAGTTACAAACTATGTAGAGTTCCCTTGTTCTGTTCAGAATCTTGATCTGGGTATAAGTGTTCTGGGATTCCCTTTCTTTTCGATGTTAGCCATAATCCACACAGTCAAATACCTTTGCATAATCAGTAAAGCCATATATAATGTAAAAAATGGCAATAATAAACTTCTATAGCCTTCCTTTTCTAGGTTTATGATAGACTAAAATTTCACTGCCATCAAGTTGGAACCTACTCATAGCTTACCCTTCAGTGGTTTTTCAGAGACTGTATAACATAAGAGAGACAATTATCTACTTTCTTTTAGTCAGCAGCACAGTTCTTACCCACTAGGCTACCAGAGAAGTTGTGTTAATAATGAAAGGAGCCAGGATCTGGGTGGTGGTAGTGTTGTTGTTATGTGCCGTTGAGTCGCTTGCAACTCATAGCGACCCTATGTACAACAGCCCTACACTATGCTCTGTCCTATGCCAATCGCACCATCTCCGATACACCCATCCCAATTGCCCCAGTCACTGAGTCAATCCAGCTCACAGAGGGCCTTCCCGTCCTGCGCTGTCCCTCCACCCTCCCAAGCATGATGTCCCTCTCCTTACAACATGTCCAAAGTATGTTAGACGGAGCCTCAGACTCCTTGCCTCAGAGGAGCAGCCTGGTTTAACCCTTTCCAGGATGAATCTATTTTTCTAGCAGTCCATGGTACCCTCAATGTACCAGTCATGAAATCAAGTTAACCTTGTTTCCCTTAGGACAGTTATTCATCTGGGGTGAAAATGTAAATAATGGTCCCAAGCTCAGTGGAATACTTAAAAATATGTTTTTATTTAAGATAAAGTATTTTTGTTAAATGGAAAGCTATTACTAAATGCCGCCTTGTAACTGTTGCTTATTGTTGCTTTGCTGTCTTTTGTGTTAATGTAGTGGCTTTACATTTTGATGTATTCATCATCACTGTTTTTAAAATATCTGCTATTTTAGCCAGAAGTCCATCACAGGAATTTAATTTTAAATTTAGCAACTTCAATTCCCTCTTTTGAATCATAGCTTCTATATTCTCTCTAATGTTGTTGTTTTGTTGTGTGCCATTGAGTCAAAATGTCAGCTGGCCCCACAGTGGTTTTCAGAGGCTGAAATCTCTTCATGGGAAGAGATTGCCCCTCTTTCTCCCTTGGTATGGCTGGTGGATTTGAACAGCCTACTTTTGAGTTGCCAGCACAACTCTCTACAACTAGACCCTCAGCCCTCCCTATATTATCTCTCAGAGTTAGAAATGCTGTAGCTCTCTGTAGATACCTGGTTGGTGCTTACTGTTGAGGCAGTTCCCACTCATGGCAATCCTGAATACAACACAGTGTAAACTGCCCCAGTCTCACAATCCTTCCTATGTTTGAGCCCATTGTTATACCCGTAGGTGTTTAATATTGCCATATTTAAAGCTAGCAAAATGAAAAGAACTATCTTGGATATAAATTTTCAGTAGAACAAAGAGCAGATATCCAAAATGTTGGATGTTCCCTTTGTCTAGGTTCAATACAAATTTGAAAGACTCATTTATAAAAGTTCGATAGTGCTAAGTATTTTTCACCCAGAACACCATAATTTTATTGTTAAAGTATAAATACCATCCCAGAAATACTGAATTCTACTAATTCTTTTTCTACAGTGCCTCCAAAGCCATTACATCTGCAGAATTCACCTTCGTCCAATAGACACCAAACCCCCAGGCATAAAGCTTTATCTAGTACAAAACCAAGGATGGAGGAAGTTAAACCTGCCTCTGCTTCTTGTGTCTCAAAAGAAAAACCCAGTAAGGTTTCAGATCTCATCAGTCGCTTTGAAGGAGGCAGGTAAGAATTCATCTACAATGGGATAAGATGAAGGGAAGAAAAAGCTAATTTTTTAAAAAAAAATTAGACAATCAGAGCTTTTTTAAAAAATATAAAAGATACAGTATTTTTTATGCCATTAGGTTTGATAGAGTGAATTTTAAAGATAAATTCCTTGATCCTACCTTAAAATGAATTATCACTTAATATTTCACGCATGTATAACACTATAAACTATCAGATTTTATCAGCTTGTGTTCTTTTCTGCCTATGTGGGCCTCTTGTTGTTCTGTCTTTTTATCTGTATGTCACTCTTTGTTATGTTGCTCTCTGTGAATGTCTGGATCTGTGGATTTGAGTAGAGACTTTCCCTCTCTCTCTTTGTTTCTTACTGTACATATTCGTGCATGTGACCCCTCCTGACTTTCCCACCCCTGTATCTCCCTTTTTTTCTGACCCATTTTCTTCTATGTGGGTCATCTATCTATACTTATTCTGTCCCCTACCTTGCCTCTCTCTAAGCTCTGACATTTTTGTCAGGTTTTTGAAATAATAGTATCAGTCATAAAAATCTTATGTTTATTAGATATAATTTTATATTCTTTAATACTCTTTTAAAAAATGGTAAAATATCTTTTTCTCAGTAAAAAAAATCTACATAAGGTGTTTTCTAATTATATGACCATAAATTTCTTTTATTTGACTTTTTAAAAAAATTTATTTTATTAGTTTTAATGAACATTTACAGAGATTTTGGATTTTCATTCATTCATTGTTGCACTTTTTTCTCTACCCCCCTCCCTCCAGTTCGCTCCTCTCCTTGAAAAGCAAAAGATAAACTTCTTCATTGGTATACAATCCCCCCAACCCCAACCCTGCCGCCGCCCCAAATGCACTCCACTGTGCAACCTTAATTCTGAATTCTTGTGATAATCATAATATGCTATCATATATCACTTTTAAACTGTTCTCTCCCTCATCTGTTTCAATGCAGTATATATAATCTATCCAGTTTTTCTCAATTTAACCCCAACCCTGATGTCAGTCATGTTTTTAATAGGAAGCATTTCCATCACTGAATCAATTTGAATTTTTAAAAGAAATTTACTTAGAGGATTTTATTTTGTCTGTCACTAAGAGTCTATGTATATATCTTGACTTTCCTCCTCAAAATAAAACAGCTCCATTCATTCAAGTATAATAATTAAGAATGGTTTCCCATTTGCTGATTTTCTTAATTATTTGCAGCATTTATTGTTATTTGTGAAATGAATCTGTGGTTCTTGGGAGCATTTAAGAACTTTTTTAAAAAGCTAATATTAAAGTCATCTCCAGGTAATTGTTTCAGGGACTCATTCAGCCTCCATGGTTCCAGAAATTCTGGAGTTCATGAGAATTTTAAATTCTGTTCTGCATTAACTTTCTTTTGATCAGTCGTTTCACTTATTAATGTAATGTTCTTTCAAATATCATTGAGTCAGAGTTCTTTTTTTATTCCATGCTTGTAGATTTGATCTAAGAGAGAGGAAGAAAAATAGAGTAATTTATCTATGACTATTTAAGCAGCTGGTAATCAGTACAGATAAAGTATAAGTCTTTTGTGAAAGCTATTGAAGTCATAATACTCTAGCATAGTCAAATACCAATACAAAAGATAGTTGTATTTTTAGTGAGATATTACCACTGGAAACTGTTCCTTTTAAAGTGTTCCAATATATTAATATGGCTTTGAGGAAAAAAGTGTCTATTTTTAATTTCATTTCATGGTTAGCTTGTGGCACAATGGTAGCACAACTGTCTCCGAATCAAAAGGTTGTGTGTTCAGGATACATCATGGTCAAAGCCTTCTTTTAGGGAACTCTGGTAGCAAGATGCTATGCTGCAATCCCAAACATACATGTTTTGAATCCATCAGCTGCTCTGTGGGAGAAGGATGGGCGGTCTCCTCCTTGTGATTTACTGCTTCTGAAACCCTACTGGAGGCGCCAATAGGTCAGACCCAATTTGAAGGTACACCACATTCTGATTCTGATTTTTATAAAAGTCTCAGATTTTTATAAAAGTCTCAAAGATATAGTGTAGGCCATTAGTGGAAAGTTCGTATTTCCTTTTGAGTAAAATAATACCCATGTACAAGTAGTTTTAAAGTCTGTTTTCACACCTTAGCAATTTAGAGAGAAAAGATCCATGAGGATGATCAAGACCTTGCTGAATGAGAGATCTAGTCAGGATGGTCATTAAAAGTATTACTATTAAGTTCTTATGCCTGTAACAGCTTTGTTCTGTGCAATAATCCAAGCAAGACTATTCTATTGGAACAAGTGATTGAGTAGACAGATTTTAAATACTTGGATTTGATTTTCTCCTATGTTTTCTTCAGAATTTTATTTGCTTGCTTGCTTACTTTTTTTGAGAGCAAGAGAGGTGAAAAAGAAATAAATAAAGACTTCCAACATTAAGAAATAATAATTCTCCAGAGAACTAAGCATTGATTTTTTTTCCCAAGGACGCTGTATGACTATTTTCCCTGGGATTGGCATGCAGAAAACGGGAGGAATCTGCTCTGTCCTGTGAACACAAGCCCGTTTCAGGTGGAATAAGTTTATCTTTATTCTAGGATGATATTTTTTGGCCAGTGTTTTCATGCTTCCTTTGTATTTTGCCTTCTAGCACATTATCAAGTTACAGTGATTTGAAGAAAGAAGCTCCTGTGAGCCTCAGTACTCCTAAAACCCCAACCAAGTATGGATTGACAACCACACCTCAGCAAAAACTCCTCTCCCAGGAGCCACCACAGAAGCAGGAGGATGACACAGATCAAACTCAGGGTGTACAGACTTGTGTGGCCAATGGTGTGATGGCAACACAGAACCAGATGGAATGTGAGGAGGAGAAGGTGATCCCTCTTAGCCCAGATACTTCTATTCAAACCTCTGAACCTTTGCTTGATAGTAACTTGGTAAATGGAGAACGAGATGAAACTGCCACAGGCCCTGCATCACCCACCACAAGTAACGGTGATGGAAATGCCTCTGACAGTAACTGCAGGACTCCTGGTATAGACCCTATGTTCACTCTGGAAGGAGAGACAGAAACAGAAGCCAAGGTCCAAGAGAGCGAAAATGGAGAATGCCCGCTGGACCTGGAACAGATGGATCAGAATCATGAGCTGAAGGTAATGTCTGTGAATGTGACTCAAAAATAGGGGGAAGCACCGGCCATTCCTCCCATTGCTGTTTTCAAATTGTCTATTTTCACAAAGTTACTATTGAGTCAGTTCCAATTTAGGGCAGTTCCCATGTGTTTTCATAGTAGAACTGCACTCCACAGGGTTTAGAATTAAGATTGCCAGAACATTCTTCCAAGTTACCTCTGGAAGGATTCAAACAGCCAACCATTCGTTAATAAGTAGGTTTATGCATTTGCTCCACACAGAGCCTCTTTATTTTATGATACCTGTGAAACTGATGGGTCACACCACCCGCATGACCTGAGTAGTTTTCAAGCTCTCACTTCTAATGAGTGTTTCTCCTGCACTCTTAGGAGTGATTGCACTTTTTCTTCTTCTGTGCATTGGTATAAAAAAACCACAAACATGTTGTTCATGTGTAGAAAGGAAATATTTACATATTACTTAGCAGATGAAATTTACAACTTGCAGCTCCTAATTTAAAAAAAAAACAACAAAAAAACACACCCAACCCTTTCTACTTAGTACTTGATTTATAATGTTGGAGTTTGAAAATCCTGTATAGATCATTCATAATTTAGTGATTCATTGATAGAAGAAATAGTCCTGGAGAGATTAAGTGAGTTTCTTTTCTAAGATTGCACTACTGGTTAGAAGCAATTACCACCCATAACTCTTATAGTCTGATTCCCAGACCAGTGCAGCTCACTTGCCTTATGTCAATAGTGCCAAACACTACAGGGTGGTGGGACTTTGATGAACTTGAACTTAATATCCTCTCAGTGAACCACTTTTGTGGTCGTTCTGCTAAAACGCAGATAACAATGTGCTAACAAAATACATTCTTAATTTACCGGTGTTACAACAGAAACTTGTATATATCATTCTAGTCACAGAGCCATGACATTTTTGTTCTACAGTTGTATCAGTAAAGTGCTTTGAACATATTACTAGATTTTTATAAATTACTTTTCATTTGTTGATCAAGGATGAGATACAGCAGGCATCATAAAGTTTCTTATAGTTGAAAGTTTTTTATATCTCTGAAGATAAGGAAAAAAGTTTCTATTAGTCTCTCTTCTCCTTTCTAAAAGAGTTGAAAATTGAGCATCTGATAAGAGGAAACCAACTCCTGTATCTGACCTTTTATGGAGCTTTACACAGAACTAAGATTACTATATTGGAGTGAAAAGTGATTATTAGATGTTCTGAGAACTTTAAAATCCACTTTATGATAAAATTATCATTGACCCTTAGAGAAATCTAAAACAGAAGGAGAGCCAATATTTTAGTTTGTGAATTTTTCTTTTTAAAACTGACTTGTTAAAAGAAGTGTCTAACATGAAGAAATGCTCAAAATCACTGGCAAAAAGAGATGCAAACCAAAATTACAATGAGATACCTTGTCACCACAATAGCAGTGAGAAAATTTAACAGGACAGCAAGTAATAAATGTTGGAAAGGATGTGGAGAGATAGGAACTTTTATACACTCCTGCTTGGATTGTAAAATGGTACAAAGTCAGTCTGGCACTCCCTCAACAAGCTGAACATAGATGTTCCATATGACCCAGCTATTCCACTGCTTGGAATATACCCTGAGAAAAGTAGAACTGAGGTAGAAACAGATTTGTACACCATTGTTCATAGCAACATTATTCACCATTGCAAGAACAGGAAAACAGCCCAAATGTCTCACCACAATCAAATGGCTTGAGAAATTATGGTACAATCCCACAATGGAATACTACACTGCATGCACGAGCAATGATTTTGTAAATCACGACCTAATGTGGGAGGGACTGGAGAACATTATGCTGAGTGGACTCAGTCCCATAAGGACAAATAACGTATAAGACTATTGTTGTAGAAATAGATAACTAGTAAAACATGTATGAGGATCCAAGGTTCGGGGGAGGGAAAGTAGAAACAGAGGTGTGAGAATGAGCAGGGAGGTAATCAGAGGGTTGCACAATTTGATGGGTGGGTAAAGGAAGTAGGAAAGACCTGTGAAAAACAATGTATATCAACTCTGTAAGTAAACCAGTATAAAATAATTTCTTTTTTAAAAAGTGTTTTAAGCAGAAAAAGTAAAAATAAGGAAGTGGGTAGGAGAAAGTGAGTCACACTTTCTAACAGTATCTGAAACGTTAAAAAACAGGACATTGTAAAGTTAATCTCCACACATCTCCATAGAGTAGGAGATTTTTAGTGTCTGCTTGAACTGTGGTGCACAGAAGAGAAGGGGAAATCAAGAAACTTCAGACTCAAGTGTCTGTTCCTTGACAGTTGGGATGATGCTACTAGCAAGTACTTACAGAACAGTAAGAACTGTTTGTTCATATTTTAAGGGAAATAGTTAAAATTGGTGATTATGATGCCTTTGATTGTTGGGAGATTTTTTTGGTAATAACTGTGACATTTTCATAGGTTTGGAAGAGACTTAAAGCTTTTCCATTAACTTAGTCAAACATGGAATGATGCAGCCACTTTTTCCCCTGACATGAGCATGAAGGAAGGGGTAGTACATGCCGTATGTGGGAAGGAAGGAAAGTGTATCTCTAGAGTTGTTGGTCCAATTATCTAATTTCTTGTTCATTTAAAAATGTATATTAGGATTTAATTCCTACAGTGTGACAAGTACATGTATATAGTACTTAATATCCTTTACAGAAATTTCTGCCCTCATAAATAGTTCCCCAGAAACTGAGCACCCAGGTTCAAACTCCCAACCCCAGTGGGTCTAATCCCCACATTTTGCCCTGTGTGCTCCCTTAGAGTGACAGGTGGAAAGGTATGTGACCCAGCCTTGGCTTAGTTATTCCAGGCCCCCTTGACTCACAACAGCCCTTCCCCAAGCAGAATCTCACAAGTGAGCTGGACTTAATAACATACAGCTCACTTAGTGGAGAAGGCTGAAAGAGTGGGCAGGATTTGGCTGAATGCTCACCAGAGGTGTCCACAGCTCAAACTGCCTGGCCACACACTACGCAGCAGCCCCTGCCTCTGTGCTTGGATCTCCACACAACATCCACAGCCTTTAATGTCCTATTTCAAACTCTGTGTCAAGCATTAAGTGATACATACAGTTATCTTTATGCTCTCAGGTTTTTACATTTTTGGATTTTAGAATAACAAATGCAATGCATGTTAGTAGTATATAGCAGACCAGACAATTAACTCTCAATCAGGAACTGTTAATTCTTGTGGTTTGTTTGCTAGCTAGCAATTTGATCCGATACAAGTCAGTTGTATTGTTCAAGGTTTTTGTTTCCCAAAATAAAAAGGCAGGCTCTAAAACTATCTCGAATCTTAAATTTCTTTTCAGTGGCAATACAGTGATTCTTTTTGGCTATATATAGGTTTTGGAAGCATCCACTTCCTAAACAACATGCCTCTGGAAACTATGAATTTTAATAAATGATCATAGTTATAGAAAGGCTTAAGGCCTTTTTTTCATAGGGTCACTGTGGGTCGTGCTCAACTCAACAGCAATCAACAACAACAATGTGTATAGGTATATTCCTTTGTTGATGCCACTCTCCAGGTTATTATCTGTATAATATATAGGGCTGCTAACCAGCAGATCTGAGTTTTTAAATCCACTAATCACTCTTAAAGTTTTATAGCCTGAAAATGCCGATGGAGAGTAATTGTGAAACAGAATTGACTCATGGCAACTGGTTTGGCTTTTTTTAGGATTTCTCAAACTGCCAGTTATGTTTAGTTTCTAAGACTTAATACTTGAGTTTCACTGTGTAGACAGCTGAAAATTTATTTAATTCCTCCCTCAATGTAGAGATTTATAGCAGAATAATATTAAGAAATAAATTTAATTAAAACAATATTAAATTTAATAGGAATTTTCTAAATGCCCACCAGAAATCAAATTACAGAATAATTACACACATATTTCAACAAAACAGATACATATTAAACTATATCCTGAGAAATTATTAATATTTGAAAATAGTTGTTAAATTGATTCACTAAGTTTATTTAACCTCAAGGGTAAAAACAGAATATTATTCTTTATTATGTAAAAGATAACATCTACATAATTGGTACTATTGCCTTTCATATACTACACATGTCTAATGTTTACATTTTTAGCAGCATTAGCATTCTAGAATAAGTAAGCCTGTGTTTTCAAAAACAAACAAAAAACACACTTCAGATGCAAATGAATATTTTTAGCATTTTGTGATACCTTTAAACTCTATATTTTTAGTTCTATTAACAGTATCTTTCAATTAAGGTTATTTATAGATTAGGCAGATTAGCCCATGGATTAAGCAGATTAAAAGATTAAAGTCTAGGTATGGGAGAGATTTTTGTTATAAGGAAACATTAAAGTCATAAATTATAGGGAAAGGATAACTGTGGAATTACGTGTGTTTTCACACATGTGTGCAAATACATACCCTCAAAAGCAGCCAGGAGCACTATTGGATACTATTATCCAATTGCTGTTTGGATGATGAGTTTAATTTATTGTAAATAGGTTAAACTATGTTGAGCATGAGCTTATGAGACTCACATAAGTGAGTCAATATATTTTAGGATTAATTTCATGTAAATGTTTACTTTTTTCAGATTTGTCAACTTTAGAGATGTTTAGTGGGTGAGGTGCATTGCTTTAAATGGTTCTTCTAGACATATTCTTTGTAATTCCCATCAGATGACCGGGTGAAACTATGCCGATAAGTTACTGTGGCCCACCTACTTATTGTATAACTTTTCCACATAAATATGTCACCTCAGAGGTGGGAAGCAGGTAATCTTACCACCAGCAAGAAATAAGAGCCAGGAGTGGAATGTGTTTTCTGGACCTAGGACTGAGAACATCCTAGATCCAGGAAACAGTTTTAACACCAGAGAGGAAAGAGAGCAAGAAACAGGTGGTAGAAGCAAGATACCTGCTGAAGACAGTACAGTGGACATCCCAGCACACAGAGCATTGTGCCTTAAAATAGTTATGGCAGTATGTAGACAAGGAATTGTAAAAAATTCAGAATTTACAAGAGAACATGGAATGTAGAATATCATTGCTGATTTCAAATGAGTCTTGGCTGAAAGCAGAGAATTTAAAAATGTTTACTTGGATTTTAGTAACTGCAAAAGCATGTTGTGTACCATTGAGTCAGATCCGACCCATAGCTGACCCTCCAGTGGGTTTTCAAAAGCAGTTGATCGCACAGGAGGAAAGTGCCCAGCCTTCTCCCGTGAAGCAGCTGGTGGATTCGAACTGCATGCCTTTGAGGTTGCAGCGTAGGTTTTTACCACTAAGCCACATTATGGATAACATGCCAAAGATAAGAATTCCAGAATACTATGATACCTGTACCTAGACCACAGGCATTTGTCCAACAAAAGAGAAACATTTTGTGGTTTAAAATCAGGAAAGGTTTATATCAGGGTAGTATATTTTCAGTGTTATGTGTAGCATAGAACCCAAACCACCCCAGGCTGACCTTATGGCAAGTGTTCAGAGGCATTAATGACATGGGAAGAGATTGCTCATCCTGTACTTATTCAGTCATTCAGTCGTATACTATGCAGGTCATTTGAGAAGGTGGACTCTATGAAGAAAACCTTGGTTTTAAGATTGGAAGAAGACTCAGTAACAGCCTGCCATATGCAGATAGTGCTTGCTTAAAACCAAGATGACTGAAGTTCTTACTGACAAAGATCCTTCAGTGTGTTGTCGCATGCCCTCAATTTGAATCAATTCATAGTTGACTCACCAGCAGGTTTCCAGAGACAGTAAATTGTGCAAGAGATGATTGCCATCCTTCAGCCCCGGAGCAGCTGATGGATTTGAACTGCATGCCCTTGGGGTTGCTGCACATGTTTTTACCACTAGTCCACAAGAGCTCCTTGTATTACACCTCTCTCCCTTGCTCTCCCTCTCCCACTTTCTTCCCTTCTCTCTAATATCTTTACAAATTTGTCAATCAGTGACATCGTAACTGGGAAAAGATTGAAGCTGTCAAAGGGCCCATTTTAATTAGATCCCAAATCAACACCCATGTAAGCAGCTGTCAAAGAATAAGATGACATTTTTCATTGGGATCATATCCAAATGAACATTTGGAAATGTTAAAAAGCTAAACTGTTACCTTGAGAAATAAAGTGCACCTGACCCAAACCATGATATTTTCAACCACCTTATATGCATAAGACATGAAAAGGAAGACTGAAGAATGCCTTTAAGTTATGGTGTTGGCAAAGAATGCTAAATATCTGATGGACTTTCAGGAGAATAAACCATTTTCTTGAAACAAGTACATTCAGATTTGTCCACAGAAGTGAAGATGGCAAGATTCCATAGCATGTCATTTGGGACATTACTATAAAAGTCCAGTCTGTGGAGAAGGCCATCATGCTTCATAAAGTAGTTGTTGTTGTTGTTGTTGTTGTTGTTGTTGTTGTTGTTATGTGCCGTCGAGTTGTTTGTGACTCATAGCGACCCTATGCACAACAGCCCTAAAACCTGCTCTGTCCTGCACCAACCGCACCGCCTCTGACACACCCATCCCGATTACCCCAGTCACCAAATCATAAAGTAGAGGATCAGCAAAAACTGGAAAATCCTAAAGGAGATAAATTGAAGCAGTAGATGTATGGGCTCAAATAAACCATTTGTGAGGATAGTACTGGATGGGGCAGCATTAAGTTCTATTATACATGGGGTCACTATGAGTCAGAACCAGCCTTGGAATAGGACATCATGTCTGGAAAGGAAGAGGATCAGCAAAAGAGAGGAAGACTTCAACAAGATGGATTGACATAATGACTGACAGCAGTGGCCTTGAGCGTGTCAGACATGATGCAGATAGCACAAAATAGGACAGGGTTCAAGTCTGCTGTTCATAGGGTTGCTATGAGTCATACTCGATTTGATGGCACTTAACAACAGTGTTGTTGTTGTTATGTGCCATCGAGTCACTTGTGACCCATAGCGACCCTATGCACAAAACCCCTAAACGCCATTCTATTCTGTGCCAACCTCACTGTCTCAAACACTTTCCCACCACTCCACTCACAGAATCGATCCATCTCATTGAGGGTCTTCCTCTCCTGCGCCGTCCCTCCACTCCCAAACATGATGTCCCTCTCCAAGGACCAGTCCCTCCTTGCAACATGCCCAAAGTATATCAGACGAAGCTTCAAATCCTTGACTCGAAGGAGCATTCCGGCTTTACCCTCTCCAGGACAAACCTGTTTGTTCTCCTAGCAGTCCATGGTATGTTCAACACTCTTCTCCAGCACCACAGCTCAAAGGCATCAATTCTCTATCAACCCTAGTCACTGACCAACACTCCAATGCATAGCACATAATTGCAAAGACCATAGCCTGGATCAGGAGCACCTTAGTCTCCATCCTGATGTTGTTGCTCTTCAGTAATCTTGAGAGATCCCTCACAGCTGACTTTCCCAATGTAATTCATCTCCTGATTTCCTGGCTGTTGTTACCAAGAGTGTTGACTGTGGAACTAAGTAAACTAAAAGTGTTAACTATCTCAATCTCTTCACCATCCATACTGATGCTGCCAATTGGCCCAGTTGTGAGAGTCTTTGTTTTCTTGATATTGAGCTTCAATCTGTATTGAGGGCTGCAGTCCTTGACCTTCTGCAGCCAGCGCTTCAGGTCCTCCTCAGTTTCAGCAAGCAGGGTTGTGTCATTCGCATAATGCAGGTTGTTGATGATT
>NW_006400127.1:1049000-1057777 GCF_000299155.1 Elephantulus edwardii
TTCTTCCTTTAGCTTTGGCTTCTCAGTACTCTTAATACAATACTCAGAGTCTCATCTGATATCCATCTTGGTCTTCTTCAGCTTTTGTAATGATTTTTTGCATTCTTCATGGATGATTTTCTTGATATCCTCCCAGAGCTAATTTGGTCTAAGCTCATTGATGCTCAAGGCCTCAAACCTGTTCCTGAGATGGTTTTGAAATTCGAGTAGGACAGACTTAAGGTCAAATTTTGGTTCCAGTGGACTTGATTTAATTTTTCTCACTTTAGCTTGAACTTACATATGAGTAATTGGTGGTCTGTCCCACAATCAGCACCCGGCCTGGTTTTTACTGCTGATATTGAGCTTCTTCAGCAAGTCTTTCCACAAATTTAATCAATTTGATTCCTATGCATACCATCAGGTGAGATCCATGTGTATAGCCTGCATTTATGTTTCTTAAAAAAGGTATTTGCAATGAGTAACTCATTGAATGTGCAGAACTCTATCATTCTATCTCCAGCCTCATCTCTCTCACTGAGCCCATGTTTTCCAGCTACTAGATCCTTCTTCCCTGTTCCCAACTTTTGCATTCCAGTCACCCATTATTATCAATGCATCTTGATTGTATGTTTGATCAATTCCTGACTGCAGAAGTTGGTAGAAATCTTCTATTTCCTCCTCTTTGGCTCTAGTTGTTGGTGCATATATTTGAGTTATAGTGGTATTCACTGGACTTCCTTGTATGTGTATGGATATTATCCTGTCGCTCATCACATTGTATTTCAGGATAGATCTAGAAATGACTTTTTAAATTGTGAAACAAACTCCATTTTTTTCACACCTTTTCATCCCTGGCATAGTAAGTCATATGATCATCTGATTCAAAATGTCCCATGCCAAGCCATCTCATTATGCCAATACCTACTATGTCAATATTTATGTGTTCCATTTCTTTCAAAACAGTGTCCAATTTTCCTACATTCATGCTTCTCACATTCCACGTTCCAATCATTAGTGTCTCCTTACAAGTAAAAAACAATGCCTGATAAAAGAATAACTAAATAATGAATACTGTATTGAAAATAGGTTAAATCTGAAATGAATGGATGATCAGACATGTGTATTGCAATTAACCATCAGAAACAGTATATATTACAGATTAGGAAGACAAGATTAAAGAGAGAAAATGGACAGGGGAAATAGGGCTAAATTTTTATAAGATGGAGGTAAATAACACCAATATGCAATGATATTTGATGTTACAGGACAAAATGTATATGAGTGATTGAATGAAAACCAATTCTATAAAAAGGAATGACAAAATAAAATTCAGAATTTAATTTTAAATAGAAAACCAGTGGTGTAAGCCAAGTTCTATGAGGAGAAATGTGGAATCAGGATTGGTGGAAGATCTATCAATAATCTGTGCTATGCAGATGACACAACCCTGCTTGCTGAAACTGAGGAGGACCTGAAGCGGTTGCTGCAGAGGGTCAAGGACTGCAGGCTTCAATATGGATTGAGCCTCAGTGTCAAGAAGACAAAGATTCTCAACTCTGGACCAATTGGCAGCATCAGGATGGATGGTGAAGAGATTGAGATTGTTCACAGCTTCAGTCTGCTTGGCTCCACAATCAACACTCTTGGCACCAGCAGCCAGGAAATTAAAAGACGTATTGCGATGGGAAAGTCTGCTGTTAGGGACCTCTCTAAAGTACTGAAGAGCAACGGTGTCTCTCTGGAGACTAAGGTGTGTCTGATACAGGCCATGGTCTTTGCAGTCACTTATTATGAGTCAGAGAGGTGGACAATGACTAGGTAGGATAGAAGGAGAATTGATGCCTTTGAGCTGTGGTGCTGGAGAAGAGTATTGAGGGTCCCCATGGACTGCTAAGAGAACAGATTCATCCTGGAGAGGGTTAAACCAGGTTGCTCCTTGGAGGCAAGGATTCTGAGGCTTCGTCTGACATACTTTGGTCATGTTGTAAGGAGAGACCGGTCCATAGAGAAGGACATCATGCTTGGGAGAGTGGAGGGCAGGCGCAGGAGGAGAAGGCCCTCTAGGAGATGTATTGATTCAGTGAGTGGGGTAATTGGGATGTGTCGGAGACAATGTGACTGGCACAGGACAGAAAAAAGTTTAGGAGCTGTTGTACATAGGGTCGCAAGCGACTGCACATAACAATAACTAGCCAAGTTAAGGATCTCTGGTGCTAAGATCGTTACACATTGGACAGCTAATTGAAAGGTCAGTGGTTTAATTACCAACTGCCTCGGGGGGAAAAGATCAGGTGATCTCCTGTAATTTATAGCCTCAGAAACCCAATAGAAGGCAAGTATGTAATAGAATTGTTGGAATTTACTCTATCTAGGGCAGAGGGCTGCTGCTGTTTTTAAATAAACCAAGTTTGCTCAGTTTTCTTCTCATTTCTTCTCAGGTAGTTTAATTATAATCAAGGTTTTATAGGAGTTAAAACATAATGCTTGTTTTAGTGACCATTTCTTATAATGGTCAACAAGTTATTTTGTGGGAGGTTTTTTTTTTACTTCCTTCTTTCACTTCTCCTTTTAAAAAAAGATTGGGGGAGGATCGTTGTTGAATAATTCTTCAATTTGATGGCAAGTAGTACATTGCTTGTTAGTTATTCTCATGTGAAATTGGCTTTAATTCCAAGAAGATGAAATACAGTACAGAGAATGAAACTGCAGTTTGAAAATGTAATTAATCAATGTTTTGTTGTTGTTAATTGCCTTCAAGTCAAGCACGACTCTTAGTGACCCTATGAACAACAATAGGCCTGAAGCCTTTCTAGAACTATCAGCATTTATCAAAGTTCATAGAGTTTCTGGAGGCGTGTTGTTTAAGAAGTGGATGAGATGAAGACCCTCAATCAGATAAATTGACACAATGACTAAAGCAATGGACTCAGGTGTGTCAGAGATGAGGATGGCCCAGGCTAGGATTTGAACTGTCAGAGAGATGCAGCCTTTGGGTTGGTAGTGCAACTTCCTATTGAACTATGCAACCAGAACGCCCTTTAAATGAATTCATTTAGTAGTATCTTCCAGGTGTTATAACACAATACCTGTTTGGAAACATTAAGTGTTAAGGGTTCAGATCTGTTCATGGGGTCACTATGAGTCATACTCACCAGCACCCAACAATAACAAAGAGTCCAGAAGGACTAGTGAAACAGATACTGTGAATGAAGGACTAGGCTTCAAAGGAAATTAAGAACAAATTGTAAAGGGTTTGTATGCTTGCTAAGAGGTTTTATTTTTTCCCCCTTGAAAGAAATGGAGGATTTTGTTTTTCAGAGATATATATATTCAATAGCATAATAATGTATGGTCAGTTTGTATCCTGTTTTTGTTGGACTGGACATAGATATTTCCCCATGATATTTCAAACTTTCCATAAGACAAAAAAAAAAAAAGAACAATAACTGAACTTCACACACTTCAAAGTTTGGAAGTGACAGGACTACACATCAGTGGGTTTAGAAAAAATGCGTCAGTAAAAAGGAAAAGCAAATGGACAATGTGAAAGGTTCGGAAGCAACTGCAGTTGTCCAGGTCTAAGATGCTACAGGTCTGGATAGGGTCAGAGCCAGGAAGAGCATTTTTTGAGAATAGTAACTGTTTAAATATAGGGAATGAATCATGTTCATTGTCTCACTTGGATGAATTAGCAGATGGTGTACCATTTACTGAACTAAAAGAATAGTGAAACATATTTTAAGTACAGAAACACAAATTAGAGTTTGATGTACTGAATTTGAGGCACATCTGGGAAGTCCAGGTGAAGGTGATGATTATAAAATGTAATATTCTAGAGCCATTATTGCTTACTGGTTAAGGATGAAGGCTTTCAAATTAAAATGCCTGAGCTCAAATCCTATCTCCATCACTTGTCAACTACGTAACCCTACATGTGTCAGGATGTCCAATATGTGGACATAAACCTTCCAAGCTTGGACTTTCCTGCATGTAAATGAAACAACAGAGATGGGAAAGATAGAAAGGAAAGTAATTTTGTTCCAGTTGCCATCAAGTCATAATTGACCCCTGCTGACCCTCCACTTAGTTTCTGAGGTTGTAAACTTCATGAGAAGAGACTGCCTGCCTTTCTCTCATGGAGCTGCTGCAGGATTTGAACTGTCAGAGAGATGCAGCCTTTGGGTTGGCACCAGAACTCCCTTTAAATGAATCCATTTAGTAGTATCTTCCAGGTGTTATAAACACAATATCTATTTGAAAATGTTAAGTGAGTTGTAATATGTGTCCAGAACCCAAGGTAGAAGGTAAGAGCACGTAACGTACCATGTATAGATAAGTGTCATTAATATTGCCCACGTAGAATATTATGCAGGACTAAAACAAGGCCGAAGGACTGAGCCTTAGAGAACAAAAACATAATAGAAAAGGGAACAAAATGCGTTATCAGGAAAATTAAAAAGAAAAGTAAGTCTCATGAGAACTGTGACTTTGGCAGTGGAGAAAGGGATTAGGGGATACTAGTGAGCTTTAATAAAAAAGAAAAAGACTGGTCAAGATTTAGACTAGAGAACTAGAAAATTTGTAATAGAGATGGAGAAATAAGATATATAGATAGATGATATAGATAGATGATAGAGAGAGATAGATAGATAGATAGATAGATAGATAGATAGATATAGAAATATATCCTTTGTTTAATATACCTTAAAAAAGGGGGGGGGGAAGGAGAAATAAAGTTAAGATTTAGAATTTGAGGGAGGAAGTGAATTCACTGTAATTAGCACAAATGGAGATATTAGGGAGAGGGTCTAGAACCCAGCGAGGTCAGTACCAAGGGACCACCACATAGAAGAGCTCACAGCCATGATGATTGGTATGTCTGTTTGGGAAGTACGTCACAGAGACTGATACATCTCAGATGAGAAGGAATAAGTGTTTAAGGAGAATAATGGTGCTGGTGGTGGTTGTTACTGTTAGATGTGTTGACTACGACTCATAATGACCCTATAGACAATAAATCCTAATTTTGCCCTATCTCGTGCTATACTTAAAATCTCCAAAATGCTTGAGATGATTGTTATAGTCACTGTATCAGTCCTTCTCCTTATCAGTCCTTCTCCTTGAGTTTTCTTCTCTTTCTCTGGCCCTCTACTTTTCCTAGCATGCTGTGTTTTTTCAAGAATTGTCCCCTGAAAGTATGCCCAAAGTATGTCAGACAAAAGCTTTTACATACTTGTTAAGTAGTACCCTGGTTCTACTTCTCCAATTTGGATTGGTTGGTTCTTCTGGTAGTCCATGGTAGTCAATACTCGATACTCTCCACCAATACAGCAATTCAAAAACATAGATCTTCTTTGGTTTTCTTATTAACTGCTCAACTTTCAGATGCATAGGTAGCAATTGAAAATACCATTACTTGAGTCAGGCATACCTAAGTCTTTAAACTGATACCCTTGCTCTTTAGCAAGGAGAGAGGAAAAAAGTTGAAATTAGCTATTATGTAAACTTGGAGCCCAAAATTTTTAGAAGGTTAGCTCAAAGGTAATACAACCAGTCAAGTAGATTCCCCAACTTTGCAGAGTGTCTTGGAATTCAATAAAGACAAAAGAAGATATAAATGTGACTTACAGTGGAAATAGCAATATAGAGGAATCAAGAATGGGGTTGGAAGTGGCAATAGTGCTAGGGAATAAAAAATAACCTCCAAAAGAATGTTGGGATTTTTTTAATTTTAAATGAGGGAAGAGAATTGAGAAAGATCAGGAGCTTTGATGTCATGATGTGCATAAAGATTCAGTTTAGTAGCCTAGTTAAGATGTTTAAATTAGTCTTCATCCATAATAAGAGTTACAAAATATTTATTATTGTTATGTGCTGTCAAATCACTTGCAACTCATAGCGACCCTATGTACAAGAGCCCTAAACGCCGTTCTATCCTGTACCAACCTCGCCATCTCTGACACACTCATTCCCACCACCTCAATCACAGAATCGATCCATCTCATTGAGGGTCTTCCTGTCCTGTGCTGCTCCTCCACTCTCCCAAACATGATGTCCCTCTCCAAGGACCTGTCCCTCCTTGCAACATGCCCAAAGTATGTCAGATGAAACTTAAGCATCCGTGACACCAAGGAGCATTCCAGCTTCACCCTCTCCAGGACAAACCTGTTTGTTCTCCTAGCAGTCCATGGTATATTCAACACTCTTCTCCAGCACCACAACTCAAAGGCATCAATTCTCTTTCTATCATCCCTATTCATTGTCCAACTCTCCAACGCATAGCATGTAATTGCGAAGACAATAGCCCAGATCAGGTGCACCTTAGTCTCCAGCCTGATGTCATTGCTCTTCAGTACTCTTGAGAGGTCCCTCACAGCTGACTTTCCCAATGCAATTCATCTCTTGATTTCCTGGCTGCAACAGTCAGTGTTGACTGTGGAGCCAAGTAAACTAAAACTGTTAACTATCTCAATCTCTTCACCATCCATACTGATACTGCCAGTTGGCCCAGTGGTGAGAATCTTTGTTTTCTTGATGTTGAGCTTCAATCCGTACTGAAGGCAAATATCCTCATTTGTAAAGAAAAATGAACTTTAGAGATGATCTCTGGGGTAGCTCTGGTGGCCTAGTGGCAAGAAGCTGCACTGCAATCCCAGAGGCTCATGGTACAAATCCACTAGATGCTCTGCTGGAGAAGTAGGGACAATCTCCTCCTGTACCAGTCAGATCTGATTTGATGGTGCAGACACAAAAAATAGTAAAATAAAATTTAAAAAAATTAAGTCTATATGTGTGTTCATGCAAAACCTGTATGTATACCTACATCAATAAGCCGTTGTACAAACAGAGCAAGGAAACAGTGTTATTGTTATTATGTACCATTGAGTAAAAAACTAACTTACAGCTGACCCTCCAGTGGATTTTCAGAAACAGTAAATCACACAAGAGGAGATTGTCCATCTTTCTCCCAAGCAGCTGGTGGATTCGAACAATGTACTTTTGGGGTTGCACTGGTTCTTACTACAAAGTCATCAGGGCTCACTAAGGGAACACTACATGATTTAAAATTAAGAAAAATATGCCTTAAGGCTGTGTCCTCTCTCCATATCTATATATGTATCCTGAACAAATCATTTTAAAAGTTGAACTCGATAAGCAAGAATGTCGGTTGAGGATAGGAGTAAGACTCATCAACATGTATTAAACAAATGATGCAACTTTCCTTGCTGAAAATTTAGAAGACTTGAAATACTGGGTGCAAAATATCAAAGACAACATTCTACACTAAAGATTACATCCCAAGATCAAGGGAAAAAATTCTCACCATTGGCTCAAAGGCAATAACATGATAGATGGAAAAAATATTTAAATTGTCAACAACTTCATCTTACTTGGATCCACAATCAACACCTTTTGTACTATAGGAGTCAGGACATCAGGAGATGTATTGCATTGGTAATGCCTACTGTAAGTGATCTCCAGATTACTAAGGAGCAATGATGTCACTTTGAAGACTAAAGTGTGCTTGACTAAAGCCATGATCATTTCAGTCATGTGCTATGCATCTGAGAGCAAAATAATGAATAGGGATGACAGAAGAAGAATTGATGTTTTTAACTGTAGTGTTGGAGAAGAGTATTGACTATCCCATGGACTACCAAAAGAACAAAGATATATCTTAGAAAAATTATAGCCAGAGTGCTCATTGGAGGCATATTGCATGTTGCTAGGAGAGGGTATTCCTTGGAGAGGGCAGCTAGAAAGGTGGAGTGTCAACGAAAGGAAAGACCCTCAATGAGATGGAGTGACACTGGCTGCAATAATTTGCTCAAGTATGTTAGAGATGGTGAGGATGACACAGTCTAGGACAGAGTTCAGATCCATTATTCATAGACTCACTAGGAGTTGTACTCTGCTCAATGGCATCTAACGACATTATCTGTAAAGTAAGATAAACTCATCACTTGAGATTCTCAACAAATCAAACTTCAATGTATCTGCCTGCTGAATGCCGTACCGCCTCGCTTTTGTTTCCATTTTAAACTGAAATGCTCCCTTAGAAAGTCACCAGCATCACCCAAGTTATTGAGGAGTCTTCCTTCTATCCTGATGCCACACTCCTCCTCATTGAGTCCAGCTTCTTGGATCATTTTCTCAGCATACAGATTGAATAGGCATGAAGAGAGCATATAATCCTGACACACTCCCTTACCAATTCCAAACCAGGTAGTGTTTCCCTGCTCCATTTACACAACAGCCTCCTGGTCTAGGTTTAGGTTCCACATGAGCACAATTAGGTGCTCAGAGACTCCCCTTCTTCTCAATGTCAGCCACAACTTGTTATGATCCACATAGTGCAGTGTCTTTGCATAGTCAATAAAGCACAAATAGATATTCTTCTGGAAGCACTTGTTGCAGAAGATCAAGAAATTCAGCCTTTGGTACAGATTGCATCTCAATGTCAGGAAAACAAAGATTCTTACCACTGGACCTGTAGGCAGCATCATGATAAATGGAGAAGAGATTAAAACTTATCAAGAGCTTCATCTTGCTTGGATACACAGCTAATACCTTTGGTACCAGCAGCCAGGAAATAAGGAGACACATTGCACTGGGAAAATCTGCAGTTAGGGACCTTTCCATATTATTGAGGAGTAGTGATGTCAGTTTGAGGACTATGTTATATCTAATTCAAGACATAGTCTTTCAATTTCCTTGCTATGCATCTGAGAGCTGGACAGTGAATAAGGATGGCAAGAAAAGAATTGACCCCTTTGAGCTGTGATGTTGGAGAA
>NW_006400127.1:1057877-1087876 GCF_000299155.1 Elephantulus edwardii
GAATGAACAGATATGTCTTGGAGAGGGTGCAGCCAGAATGCTCTTTGGAGGCAAGAGTCTTCACCTCACATGCTTGGGATATGTTGCTAGGAGGTGCTGTTCCTTAGAGAAGAACGTGATACTGAGAAGTATGGAGAGCTGGTGAAGTAGAGAAAGACCCTCAACCAGAGAACTGACATAGTGACTGCTGCCATGAGATCTTTTCTGTCAGTAAGTGTGGGGATAGTGCAGACTAGAACAGGGTTCAGCTCTTTTGTTTATAAGGTCCTTATGAGTCGTACTCGACTCAGTAGCACCTAACAATAACAACCCTTAGAGAATGCATAGATACAAGTTTGCTTTCACTATGTGTAAATTATAAACTGCAAGGAATCTGTCATAAATATTTCTGAATTACCTAATTACTTTGATGTTTTATCTGAACTTGAAATTAATTCAGTGAGTATACAAAGAGATAATGAGCTTATTAAGTTTCTTTTTATGCTAGTCTTTAAATTTGTACAATACTCAAAGGACAGTTAAATCTATATTGAGTGTAAGAGACCAAAGTTCTCCTTTTTCCTACTGTTTACTTCCTGTCTGATCATGTACAAACAACCAAACTTTCCTTCTCAGCACAGGTTTTTTTGTCTCTTCCCATCACCCTATCTCAAAAGAACAGAATTTAAACCTTCACATTAAAAGCTCTCACTTGGCATATTCTTCTACCTCTTTTCATGTTCTGAATTGGATAAATAGTATAGAAGACGTGAATTTGGAGCATTAATGGTCCTGCATCACAATAACACTTGGTTTCCTCTCAAAGCTTTGTGAAGAATAAAGTGAAAGACAGTTCATGCTTGTCAAACTAAATTATAAAGCACTAGGAAAGTAATAATATCTTTGCATCAAAAGTGAATGTTGTTCCTTTTTTCCCTCCCCTTAATTTAGACCTATCAGTTTCCTGCTGTTTACAAATATTCTTTGAAACCATGTGCATTTTGGCATTTAATGCATGATCAATTTGAACATAAAATCTGTGTTTTATTCATGTACCTTCTAGGGTCCCCCCCCAAAAAAAAATCCAGAGGGATTTCTCATAGTAAGAGAGACAGCAGCAAAGCAAGAACTTTGTTTTTATAGTCCTAGCTACTAGGATTTGTATCCCACCTCAGTTCTCTGCCATATTTTTACAGAAATAACATACATGTTATACATTTTTGTGTTATTTTTCCTAAGTTCAGTATACCAATTTTTTTAACATATTGTTGACTTCAATTTCATTTCCCCTCTCCCCCCCACCCCCATCCAATAAACTTAATTTTGAGTCTTTATCTTGGTTCCTGTTGACATGGAGATTTTGGTTCTCAGCAGCTTCTCTCGGGAAACTTGTTGTTATTGTTTAGCATTTGTAAAATTCCTCCCAAGGTCTCTTCTCTTCTTGCTAAGGCATGTGACTGGCTGTATGACACTAAGATGTTGAAGAATGAATCTCTGATGCCACGAAGCGGTTTCTGCCTATTTAGTTAATGATCTCTGAGCTGCAGTGGGGCCTTATTGTCCTGTCTCCCTGCCATATGGAAGAGTCGTGCCAAAAAGTCTGAAAAGAACGGCGGGAGCTGGTGACATCTGCAAACGAGGAGGCAGTCTGTCACACAGCAGTACCTTTTATGAGCCAGAGGATAATGGCCAGGCCAAAACTACACTGATGGAGCAGATCTTTACTAACGGGCTACTGGGAGTGTCAGATGTGTAAGCTAAGACATGCACAAAGCAGAACTAAGAAAGCAAATTGTATAATCTATTATTGTAAAAAGAGTTTTCTCTTTTCCAGTTCTCATACTATAATTACTCTCTTCTATTTTTCATTTGAAGGCACTATCAAGAAAATAAGTATCAATCTGTCATATATATTTATACTATCATATGTTTACAAATTTAAATGTTCTCCCCTGTATTTAAAGCAGGATACCAAGTGATTTTAAATTAGTATATTTATAAAATTATTTTGAAAAGTCAGTCCTGTTTGTTAGACCCCTGGAGCTGACAATAATGCAATCAGTATTGTGTAACTATTAATACATTCCAAAGGGTCATAAAAATAAATGACTCTCCTTCCAAAGAGCCATAGTTACTCCTGTACCATTCAGTTTTATTGATACCGAAACAGCTCAGCCCACAATTTATATTAGCCCAAAGGAAATGGGACAGTCGGGTTTTAAATTCCTCCTCAGTCCATGCTAACCCAATCACAACACAAACCAAACACAAGACCTGGGTTGAGTGGTATATGGAGTATTTCATTCTGCCCCCTTTTTCTATATAGTCAGTACAAGAACAGAGCTTGTGGTAAACATAAGGAGGCCCAAAAATAAGTGACTAACTGGTAAAGTGTGAGACACAACATAACGGTCATATGGTTTTGGAGTGGCAAGCAGCAGAGGACATTTTCTATTTACTTAAAAAAAAAAAAAAGCCAAATATATCCAGCAATTTTTAAACTGTTTTATAAACTATTTAAACCTGGTGAGCTATGATGGCCTAGTGGCAAGGAAGCTGTACTGCAATCCCAGGGGTGAGCAGTTCAAATCCACCTCTGCTAGAGAAGGAGGGACAATCTCCTCCTGTACCAGTCAGATCTGATTTGACGGTATATAAACACACACACAAAATAACAATAAAAAAATAATAAAAATTATTTAAACCTACATCTGATATTGAAACAGAGCCCCTTAATGACATAAAGTATTTATTTATTCTTAAAAGTAACTCATAGGTGATTTTCAGCAACCTTTAAAGTTGGAAGCTATTATAACATGAGAATTACTGTATTTTACACACTTAAAAATCATTATAAAGTTCTGCTTTAGATTGATTCATGTAAAGATAATTAATACATAGTAGGTGAGTTTTGTAAGCAAATAATTTGTACTTTGTCACTCTGTCTCCTATTGACACATAACAGTCTTGTTTTATACTGAAAGAAGGGTATGGGAAATGGAACTATTTACAATAGCTACTTAATTTACTCTTCTGCAGGATTTGAATCTGATTGAGTTACCTTCTAACTGTAGTCTTAAACAAGTTACCTTGTAGTCTCTTTGACCTTTGGATTTTCCTTGGTTGTGTTTATACTAGTATTACTACTCATTGCTTCTGAGTCATCACTGACCTTCCACTTAGTTTTCTGAGACTGTATGTCACGCGGGAGGATGTTGTGCATCTTTCTCTCACAGAACTCCGGGTGGAGGCTAACTGGTTGCTTTGGGGTTAGGAGTTCTTCCTTTGGATTGCACCACCAGTGCCTAAAAATAGGATAATAATAGCACCTATTTCATAAGATTATTTTAAGGATTAGATTGGTTTATGTAAATATGTGTATCTGGTATATAATAAAAGTAGTGAACAGATTATAACTGTTATTATGATAGCTAATAGTAGTTATCAACTAAAACAAGATAGCATATGTCCTTGATTTCCTCATGTATTACAAAATATAAGGAGCTCTGATGGCCTAGTGGGTAAATAGTTGTGCTCCTAATCTAAAAGCAGGCCGTTCAAATCCACCAACTGCCTCACAGCAAAAAGATGGTCAGTCTCCTCCCATGTGATTTACAGCCTCTGAAAACCTTTTGGCGTGGGGGCACAGGGGGAAGCTGTGAGTCTGTTCCAACTCAAAGGCACATAACTACAAAATGTATAACTTAATAGACCTTTGTATATCAGCAAACTTTTGCTTTTCTTTAGTCGGCTCTGGCAAGGTCAGGGACCCAATGTGTGGAACACCTTACTTAGGACCCCATGAGTGGAAGAACATACCTTTTGCTTATAATTCTGGCATCCCTTTAGATTTTGCAGTATGAAATGAGGATATCTACTATTTATCACATTCAACTGGTACTGCACATTGTATGTACATGATATATAGTCTAAAAATGTCAAAAGTTTGGTATTAAAAATGGATCAGCAGTTGCCACAACTTAGTAGTAGGACAAGGATGGGGCCGGCTTGAGTGGGGTACCAGGAAAGTTACTGGACATAAAGGAACTATATCTGCTCACTGAAACAAAATAAAGTGCTTGTAATGTTGGTGCCAATTAATATTTTCTATGACTATAAAGGATAGCATATTACTGTTACCTTCCACTGAAATGCTAATAGGTTTCTTATATATCTTTATGTTATGTGTTCACTTGTTATAGATTTGATAGTTCATTTTTTACTCTATGAACTGTTACCTCTTTCTCATTTCTATTAAAAGTTTTTAATTTAATGGAATATACTACATATTTTCATAGTATGTAAATATATCAGGATGCTTTAACTACAAATCACACCCTATCTAACTTGGCCTGACTTAAGGGATTTTATTGACTTCCTGGACACAGCTTTATAGATGAGGATGGTCATGTACAGCATTAAAGCCTACAAGCACCCTCATTCATCTGGAACATCAGGGAGTTCTTATCTGGTGACTCTCCTTGAGCAGTTATGGTGGTGGTGGTGTACTGTCAAGTCAGAACTGACCCAAAGCTGACAACCCAATGAGTTTTCAGAGGTGTTAAATTGCACAGAAGGAGATTGTCCATTTTTCTCCCATGGAGCAGCTGGTGAATTCAAACCACATACCTTGCCTTGGCAATGTAATTCTTTTACCATTAGGCCACCAGAGGCGGGCCTCCTTTTGCAGAAGTCCCACTACATACCCCTCATGTCTTACTCGCATATGGGTCATGATCTTTCCTGAACCAGTCATTGTGGCAAAGGAGGAGATGGTTCTTGATCTTATTTAAAGCCCCCTTTTGAAATGGGGATAAGTCGGTTCCCCAAAAAGAAATGCCTAGATAGTGGCAGTTTGGTTACACCAACCAAATGTGAGTGAATATGGTTGAGAAATGGAAAGAATGCCAGCTAAGCCACTGAAAGCACTAGTATACTTTATGCTGAGTTACTGAAGCCAAACCAAAACAGTGCCTGTGGTGGAATTTAATGAGTGCATGTTCTTCTTCCAGTATGTATTGCTGAAATCATAAATTATTCTTCTAATACTTTACATAAAGGTTTAACTTAACTCATTCCATCGCTACTGTTAGATGTAAAATGGTAACTTTCCAGGTTGGAATGGATACTGCTCGAGTATCTCATGTACAGGACACAGTGAAGAGTTCATATAGAATGAAGTAGCATTTCATTCCCAGTTTTAGTATTTCCACATATTATATGATGATTTAAAATATGCTTTGCAACTAAAGTTATTTATTAAACCTTTGTTATTTTTTTCTACTCTCTAATAGTAGAAAATATTATTTCAGCAAGTTTACTAGATAGACATTTATCAATACTAAAAAAAAATCAGATATGAGCTATAACATGCTTTCTAATATAAATAAGCTGGGTCAAGGGTATTGAAGAATTGAAGAAGGTAACAGAGCAAAAGCATATGCCAGGCAGGGAGGATGGGAAAAAGAAAGGTGTGTGGATGTTCAGATGGCAATCAATACCAGTTCAAAAGAAAAGTGCCTGTACAAAGATAATGAGAAGATACTATAGAAAAGTCTGGACTTTATTAGTGTGAGGGGAATCTGTTGAAGTGTTTTGCTTCTAGGAGTAGGATCATCTACAGAAGTTTAGAAGCATTTCTTATGTAGTAATATGTAAGTTAGAACAAGAAAATACTAATGTAAGGGGAAATATCGTAACTACAGGTAGTCTCTAGGATGTACACATCCAACTAGTGTATAACGAATAATTAAGAGCCAAATTGGCAAAGTCTGTTATATTAAAATTTTAAGGTATGTAATGGCTCATAACAAATTAGTACTACTTTGTGAAGCATATAAAAACGTTATTTACTGCTTTGTGGTAAACAGTATTTTTATTGTATCTGGAAGTGTTTCTTTGGTGTTTTTATGCATGAAAATGTGCATCATATCTAGTCTATATTAAAACAAACTTCTAACTTAATGTACCAATTTAAGAGTGGAACTCATTCACAGTCCAGGACTGCTTGTATTGATTGTCCAAGTTTGAGATGACTTAAGGAAATGGAATTACAGTTATAAGAACTTAATAGGTGAATAGTAAAGCATAATAGAATATATAGAACTTGGTTGCTGTAAGAACTTTATAGTTTAGATTAAGTCAATATTCCATATCAAATATCTAGGAAGGATGGAACTTTTACCAGAAAGGGAAAGATAGGGGAAGCAGATGGAGATTTACAGAAAAGATGCATTTGGTCCTACCCTTGATAGCATGTCAAAACAGGAATAATTGCAGAAGTTAGGTATGAGAGTACTGCTTGTTGGTTCTTGTAGTCAGCAATATTTTATTGAATGTTGATTTTTCTGGTATAAACAAGAGATTGAGTAGTTAACAGCAGGTAAATGTCCCAATTCTCATAGAGATAACAGAGGTAAAAAAAGCATGCTTAAGCTTTACATAAATAAATATGGAAGAAATAATAATATGTTTGTGATACAATGCATAGTAACTGAAGTATAGATACAGATGAAATAAAATTAGCAATAAATGGGTTAATAGCTTTTTAATCTCAGTGATGGCTAAATGTTTCAAGAAGAAGATGGATATTGAGGTAAATTTCTTCATAAATAAAAAGTTGCATGGGTTTTTTTTCTAACTTTTTTTCCCATTTGATTTCTGATTGGAAGTTCTCTGGTGGCTGAGAGAAACAAAATGCCTGGAAAGCTTAAGAAACTGTTCTGGTTTTTTCCCCCAAACTACTTGAGGACCTATTTATTACTTGAGAAATACTGTTCAGATTTTCTTCCTAATCTGTGAATATCTGTTCTGTTTTTTAGGAGAGTAATGAGCAAAAACTTCACAAGATAGCCAATGAACTTTTGCTTACAGAAAGAGCTTATGTCAGCCGACTTGACCTATTAGATCAGGTAATATGTTTCTTTTCAGAATTATTTTCTTTTTTAGCACCCTAGCTCACTTTAACTTGGTGATTAAAATGTTTTATAAACTGCAAGAAGGACCTACCTTTTTGTCTACTGAAACTGCTTTCTCAAGGAAATCTTTACAAGATTGATGCTTCTATTATTGATATGAACGTGTTGATTCATGTCCTTTGCTGCTGATAACATGAGTGATCTTAAGGGATGGAGTCATGGGACCAGAAAGGGGTTTGTGAGTTCACTTATTTAGAACATCCAAAGTTTTAATATAGTACCTAGTCAATATTTGTTGAATGTTGTTGACTATATCTACTTTATCATATTTTGTGCTTTTATCATGTTAGACCATCAGCTATCATTATTTCTAAGTGTATATTTCAATAAACAGTTGGAAAATTTTAAAATGTATCATAAAAGTACCTATAGAAAATATATATAGGTATAGAAAAATACCTATAGAAAATTTTAAACCAGTTAGCAATAGGTTTAAAAACGGGATGCTTGGCAAATTATTCACTAAAACACACTTCTCTGATTAGAAGATAAATCTGTCAAGGGTGATGTTATATTTAAAAATTGTCCTAAAGTTATGAGAGTAGGCGGTCCCTCAATCATTTGTCATTAGCATGAACTATACCCATATTAGGTTGTGTTCTTTGAAATAATGTTCGTGACTCGGTCATTTTTCAAAGAATTTCACATGTCAGTAAATTCATGTGGAGTTGGCATCTTTGAAATTCTTCCTCTCATGGAGATAACAGAACGGAAACTTTTACATTTGCCTCTTAACAACAACTTGGGCTTTGTGTGTTTTGATTTTTTAACTGGTCAGCTACTGTTGTTGACCTTTTAGACTTCGAGAGCTATAATTACGATAAATCCTAGCTATTCAGGTCTCTAAGGACATACATTTTGTGTTCATTTTGCCTCCCAAGAAACTGCAGTGGAGGTGAATTTAGAAAATAACCATCTGGACATTATAAAGGAACAGATGCTCCTTCTGTTTACCTTTAACAGAGTGCAATTAAGAGGTATAAGACTGCAGTTTTTAAAAATTATGTTTAAGGGACATGTTACTATGCTCAAAGGAAGATTATTTGTATACCTCATCAGTATTTTACATTTATAATACTTGACTGTTTTATAACAAACAAGTAATCATTTGAAACCAGAACCATCTTTTTGTTCATTCATTGACTAAACAATTATGAAGCACCTACTGTATTCTGGGAATTAAATCCTAGTGTCTCCCTCTTCAGGGAACCCTGATGATGTAGTTACGTTACATTCTTCTATGCAAATGTTCACCAGTTCTCCAAGAGAGAAAGATGGCCCGCTTTCTCTTGGGAAAGTTTACAGCCTCAGAAACCCATGGAGGCTCACTGAATGTGAATTAACTCGATGGCAGTTGGATTGGGTTCCTTCCTCATGGAATATACACATTCTTAATAGTGAAAATACAATTTTGTCAGTAAACTACATTAAAAGGCAACAAGAATCCTTCACTAAAGCCATAACATACAATTAGTTGTCGCTGATCACATCTCAAAGCAATGTGTCAGAGTAGACTTACGCTCTGTCCAGTTTCAGTGGTTGCCTTTTTATAAGCAGATCTGCGAACTTTTCTCCCAAGGTGCCCTTGGGAGGCTTGACTCACTGACATTTTGTTTACTAGCTAAGCATACCTTCTGTTTATATCACCAGAGGTGCTTTCAAAGCATCTAAAGGAAGTGAGAAATTACCACAATTATTCTATCTAGTAGTGTTTTCACAGCTCTATGCTATGACTTGAAAGAGTATTCTAGAAGGTCAGCCTTTAAAAGAAGACGCTCAACAAGATGGACAGATGCAGTGACTAGAACAGAGGGCTTGCGTACAGCAGAGATTGTGAGGATGGCACAGGATTGAGCGGGATTTTGTTCTGTTGCCTATGAGTCAGAAGCATCTTGATGACACCAACAACGGTGGATAAAAGGCAAATCCTTGTAAGCTCAATTAAACTTTCTTGGACAATCCACAAAAAGATAAATTATTTGCCTTTAATATCCCATAGGTGGGGCATAACTTTGATTAGAATCAAGACCTCCATATTCTTATTTTTTTCCCTTCTAAATTAAAATATATGCTCCAACATTTGAAATAGAAATAATGTTTGATTTATAAACCCATAAACTTTCCCCCTTCCTGAAAAGAAAGTTACTAAGAACACACTGGGTACCTAGCACAAAGCTAGCACAATACATCAACATGACAGTGTATTTGCTTTATTCTCTTCTTTAGGTATTTTATTGCAAATTATTGGAAGAAGCAAACCGAGGCTCATTTCCAGCAGAGATGGTGAATAAAATCTTTTCTAATATTTCATCAATAAATGCCTTCCATAGTAAATTCCTATTGCCAGAACTGGAGAAACGAATGCAAGAATGGTAAGGAGTAGACAGTACATGGTATGTGTAAGATAGTCATATCCAATGCTGTGCTTCTCAGCTTTTAGATGGAAACTAGAAAAGCTGTACAGAACTGTAGTTAGATATCTGTGCTAAGGTTTTGTGTTCACAACTGCTAATAGGTTCCGAGGTATGATGTCTTTAGTTCTCCCAAGAGTTTTTGATTCAGACAAAATATTAAGTGTAATTTAACAGTTCCAGAAATCCATAGCACTTCCCTTACTTATACTTTCCTACACATAATAGAAAATTTTAAAAAAGAAAAAGTTGCTTCTTCATTCTTTCAGAGTAGATCTGATAAAAAGCAGAGTATGTTGTTTAAAGTGCTTATTTCTCTGGAATCCCAGTAATATGCTCATTTATGAAAAATCTTAATGACCTCTTTCTATATTTTCAACAGGGAAACTACTCCACGAATTGGTGACATCCTTCAGAAATTGGCGCCTTTTCTTAAGATGTATGGAGAGTATGTGAAGGGATTTGATAATGCAATGGAATTGGTTAAAAACATGACAGAGCGCATCCCCCAGTTCAAATCAGTGGTGGAAGAAATTCAGGTAATAGGACTGTTTTAGAAAAGGGTATGCATTGATTTTTCTCCCCCCTCTCAAATTATAGTCTTCTAGACCTAAAATTCTGATCCAGTGAGATAACTCACATTAATCTTACTCTATTCTCACTCATTGCTGTCAAGTCAGAACAAACTCAATCTACTCTAAAGTATATGGAAATCACCTCTGTCTGCATAATTACCATCAATACTATTGTTGTTATGTGCCATTGAGTGGCCTGCGAACTCATAGCAACCCTATGTACAACAGCCCGACACCCTGCTCTGTCCTGTGCCAATCTCATGGTTCTGACACACCCACAGTGATTACACCAGTTACTGAATCAATCCACTTCATAGAGGGTCTTCCTCTCCTGCGCTGTCCCTCCAAGCATGACATCCCTCTCCAAGGACTCATCCTTCCTTGTAACATGTCCAAAGTATGTCATATGAAGCTTCAGAATCCTTGCCCCCAAGGAGCAGCCTGATTTAACCCTCACTAAGACAAACCTGTTCATTCTCTGGACAGTCCATGATATATTCAATCCTCTTCCCCAGCACCACAGCTCAAAGGCATGAATTCTCCTTCTATCCTCCCTAGTCATTGTCCAGCTCTCTGGTGCATAGCAAGTGATTGCAAAGACCATGGCCTGTATCAGGCATACCTTAGTCTCCAGACTGACATCGTTGCTCTTCAGTACTTTGGAGAGGTCTCTAACAGCAGACTTTCCCAAGGCGATTCGTCTTTTAATTTCCTGGCTGCAGTGAGCTTTCCATTTCCTCTAAAGGCCAGCAGAGACTGGCTTTACTTGAGTCCATACAGATTGAGAATTTCCTTCAAGTATGTGCTTCCCCATGTTTCCTTTCAGAAGCTGAGACTTTGGAAACATTCATTTTCATATCACTTTATACCCATGTCTTGATTTTATTTTTATATTTCATTAAAGCCAGATATTATATTTTAATAGTATCATTGTAAAAACTCTAGTCAACATTGTTAATCATTTATTCTTTGCTATAGCTTAAATATTGAAAATAAATTCATTGTTGTTGTTGTTATTATGTGCCATTGAGTCATTTCCGACTCATAGCAACCCTATGTACCACAGCCCTAAACCCTGCTCTATCTTGTGCCAATCGCATTGCCTTTGACACACCCATCCCGACTGGCCCAATCACTGAACCAATCCACCTCATAGAGGGTCTTCCCCTCCTGCGCTGTCCCTCTACCCTACCAAGCATGATGTCCCTCTCCAAGGACCTGTCTCTCCTTACAACATGTCCAAAGTATGTCAGACGAAGCCCCAGAATCTTTGCCTCCAAGGAGCAGCCTGGTTTAACCCTCTCTAGGATGAATCTGTTTGTTTTCTTGGCAGTCCATGGAACATTCAATACTCTTCTCCAGCACCATAGCTCAAAGGCGTCAATTCTCCTTCTATCCTCCCTAGTCATTGTCCAACTCTCTGATGCATAACAAGTGATTGCAAAGACCATGGCCTGTATCAGGCGCACCTTAGTCTCCAGAGAGACACCGTTGCTCTTGAGTACTTTAGAGAGGTCCCTAACTGCAGACTTTCCCATCACAATACATTTTTTTATTTCCTGGCTGCTGGTGCCATATAAAATTCTGAGACAGAGAGTATCAATAACATTTTCCTTTTTCTTGCCTATTCCCACCCCCCAACGTGAGTATTTAGAATGGTATAACTTTATTCTTAAATTGCTGCCCCATCCCACTTCTATTTCTTAGAATTCTTTTCAATTGATCAGCTTGGATCAGTTTGAGACTATAACATTGTCTACTAGTTTACATTTTTCCTTTGAAATAAAGCTTAGATTACAGTGAAATTAGTGAAGTAGAAAGGGAGAAAGCTACACTGAACCATTATATTTCAGGCAGTAACTTCCCTGGAGAATTTCTAAAAGACTGCACTTAACTCTCATCTTTTTTAAAAAAAAATTAATTTTAACAAAATAGAAAACTAGAGCCATGTAAAAATATTTATCTCATTATCTTTACTATCTTGCATTCTGGATTTCTTAGGATTTTTAAAAGAAGATTAAATACAAGAATCCAGATAAAAGCATCAATACAGCCCTTGGTTTACAAGAGATGCACTTTGTGAGTTTCCTCTGCCAGCCAATCTTTCTGGTTGCTGTGACCTCCTGAGCACAACAGCTACTGGTGGTGCAAAGCTTTCCTTCAGTGTTTTAGAGTAATCTGCTCCTCCTTCACATCTTTTTTTCAACTTGCTCTGATTTCAGTTTGTTCTTTTTCTTAGTTTGTTAAGGTGAAAGATTATTTTTTTACCTTTTTTGATAAAGCTAGTTTAAAACTATAGAGGTTCATCTAAGCATTGTTTTCCCTATTTTCAGTGTTTGACATGATTGTTTTCATTTTCATTCAGTTGACACATTCTATAATTTTCTTTCTCATTTCTTTAATCATGGATTATTAAATTCAGTGTCATTTAAATTGTTAAATATTAGGGACTTTTCCAGTTTTATTATCTGTTCATTTTTAATTCAGTTGTAGTTGAAGAATATATATTTTTAATCTTTTTTTTTCAATTTGATTGGGGCTTATTTTATGGTATAATATATCTTCTATCTTGGAGAATTTTCTGTGTGCCCTTGAAAAATATGTGTATTATATAGCTGTTGAGTGTTCTACACCTGCAGCATAGATCAAGTTGATTAAAAATGTTGTTCAACTCTTCTATGTCTTTGCCTGTTTATCTGTCAATTAATAAATGTGTTCTTGGGGTCTCCAGATAATTCTACTAAATTGTATATTTCTCCTTTCAGTTTTGCCCATTTTTCTTCAACTATTTTGAGGCTCTGTTGTTAGGTGAATATACACTTAAAATTGTTATACCTTCCTGTTGACCCTTTCATTATTATGAAATGCTCTTCTTTGTCTCCAGTAGTATTTTAAATATATTTCATCTGATGTATCATTTAATCTCTCTTACAGTTATTCTTTGTTTAGTTTACTTTTTCATCCTTTCACTTTCTACCTCATTATATTTCTTAATCTAACTGAGGAGGACATGAGATGTTTGCAGCAGATGGTCAAGGACTGTAGTCTTCAATATGGATTGAAACTAAACACCGAAAAACAAAGATTCTTACCACTGAGCCAATTGGCAGCTTCATGACAGAAAAGAAATTGAGGTTATTAGCAACTTCCACAATCAACACTCTTGGCAAGAGCAGTCAGGAAATCAGCAGATGAATTGCACTGGGAAAGTCAGCTGTCAGGGACCTCTCCAGAGTACTGAAGAGCAACCCTGTTAGTATGGAGATTAAAGTGCACCTGATTCAGGCCATGGTCTTCGCAATTACTTGCTATGCATCCAAGAGCTGGACAATAACTAAGGATAACAGAAGAAGGATTGATGCCTTTGAGCTGTGGTGCTGGAGAAGAGTGTTGAACATACTGTCAACTGCCAGGTGAACAAATAGGTGTGTCCTAGAGAGGGTGAAACCAAGCTATGCCCTGGAGGCAAGGATTTTGAAGCACTGTCTCACATACTTTGGGCACATGGCCAGGAGGGACCTGTCCTTGGAGAAGGACATCATGCTTGTAATGGTGGTGGATCAACGCAGGAGAGAAACACCCAGGATGAGATGGATTGACTCAGTGACTGAAGAAATTGTGTCAGGTCTGTCAGAGACAATGAGATTGGCTCAGGGTAGGGCAGGGTTCAGAGCTAATGTATATAGGGTTCTGTGAGGTCACAGGCTGCTCAATTGCACATAACAACACTATCATTTGTAGACATCATTCAGTTGGATCTTGTTTTTCATCCATGTCTTGGTATTCTTAATGTTATCACAAGCTTCTCCTTTGACATATTCATCTGCTAAATTTAATATCTGAGGACATTCAGAGACTATTAACTTCCTTTTCTTCTATGTCATACCTTATCTCTCTATGTATCTCATAATATTTTGCTGATTATATTTGGATTCTCCGTAGTAGCAATTCCTCTTGAGTTAAATCTTATTTCTCCTATCACATGTTTCTGCTCAACTTTTTTGTTGTTATTTACTATTTTTACTCTTATTTAAAACCTGACTTACTGGGAATTATCCATTTATCTGTATAGTTTGGACAGAAGCTGAGACCAACTGTCTGGAGCCAGTAAGACTTCAGACCTCTGCTAAGGGACCTGTCTGTAGGCAGGGCAGCACATTTAAGCACTGTGACATCTCCTTTCAGAAGGTACACAGCCTCAGGGTCTAGAAGAGAGTGGGGGCTAGTATGGCCTTTTCCATTCTCTTCTGTGCTCTCCTCTCAGAATGAATATAGAATATGTTTGTAGAAAAGCAAATGATATTATTAACATAGAAAATTAATATTTTATGCTCTAAGTGAATAAGGATGACTGAGGAATTGTTGTCTTTGAGTTGTGATGTTGGAGAAGGCCACTGAACACACCATGGACTATCAAAAGAACAAACAATCTGTTTTGGAAGATAGTCTATGGTGTGTTCAGTGTTTTCTCCAACATCACAACTCAAAACAATCTGTTCTGGAAGGGCAGTCAGGAAACTTATCCTTACCTTTGGAAAAAGTCATCATACTTGGAAAGGCAGAGGGTCAGTAAAGGAGATGAAGGTCATTAATGAGAGAGTGAGATGGGTTGAAAAAGAGACTATGACAATGAGTTTGAGTACAATAGAGATTGTAGGGATAGCAAGGGATGAGGTAAGGTTTCACTCTGCTGTGCATTGGATGCTCTGAGTCACGGTCCACTTGATGGCACCCAGCAATAACATGGTAACTATAATTCTGTTTGTTTCAGATGGTTCCCAATCCTTCTTACTTTCATTTTGGTCTACAGCAATAAGTTCTAAATTAGTTTCCCATATCCCTCAAACCCAAAGCCCCAGTCAGTACCATTAATCTTAATAGAGTTCAGCTCTAACGTTATTACTTCCCTGAACAAACAGCTGCATTGGATGAAGTAAATCTAAACTCAACCTGGCACTCAAGGCCCTTGACATTGTAGTCGCAGATTAACTGTTCTTCCATATCGCTCCTTCTTTTGTAAATATCTTCTTTGTGAACAGAGACCTGTCTTTCCCTTTTATGTAACATTTTCCTAGCTGCTTTGTTCTGTGTCCTTCCATCCTCTTTCTCTGGAATTGCCCCTACTCTTCATCACTCTCTCACCCAGCAAAGCTCGCACCCAGCAGAGGGAGTGTTAAATGCATCTATCTTTGTGAAGCTTTTAGCTACTTAGTTGCTTTGAATGCAGAAACCATGTCTTAATATGATTCTTTTTTTTTAAAAAAAAATATAAACTATCCAAGAAAGAAAAAAATATTAATCTTGAACCCTAATTTGCCTTGATCAGACTATAAGTTCACTATATTTAATGGGATTTTTATTTGTTTGATGTGAACAAGAATGCATCTTATTTTTCAAATCTTTAAGCACATGAGTTGCAGTCGACTTGATGGCACATAACAAAAACAATGACTCAACTCTCCCTAAAGAAAAGGCCATCTATTTAGAGTTTGATTTCTAGTGGAAATAATGCTTTGCTCTAATGAAATATAAAAAATGTGTGACATAATTAGATGCCCAGATCTTGTCATTCTTCTCTATGGAGTCTTATTTAAGTTCAGAAGATATGTTATTTATGGAAAGCTTATTATGAAATGGTTTCTGCAGACCAAAGTCATTTAATATAGTTCTGCTTATAGAACCTCATTAAGTTGTCGCTTCTTTTTGAAAATTTCTGTCTGTAGTGGAATAATGTGACCTTCACAAATCCTTGCAGTGGTTAATTGAAGAGGTTGCCAGCAATCTGGAATTTTCTTTCTTAAAATTCTGTTTGGTTTTCTTTTCTGTTCTGACATTAGACTGATTGTCCCCTTTTGATGTTTTGAGAATTCAGGTTGATGTAAATACATATTCCCTGACCTTGTCCTCAAATATCATAATGTACTAGACTGGAGTGTTCAGAAATCTGCATTGTTTGACAGCACCCAAGATAAAATGCAAATGATCCACAGACCATAGTCTGTAGAAAAATACTTCCTTTGTTGAAATTTCTGCATTATAGTGAGTTTATAGACTGCCTGACCCAATTTTTTAAAGTTTCTATAAAATCCTTTCGTATTGCAGAAACAGAAGATCTGTGGGAATTTGACTCTGCAGCATCACATGCTAGAGCCTGTTCAGCGGATACCGCGGTATGAGCTGCTCCTCAAAGACTACCTGAGAAAATTGCCGCCTGATTCCCCAGACTGGAATGATGCTAAAAGTAATTTTTTCCCCTCTTTTTTCCCCTAATATTAGATAAAGAGATAACCAAGAAGCCTAGTGGTTTCAAAGTGAGATAACTCAAAATCATGTTCATTAAAACCTGGTTGCCACAAAAGAATCTCCCAAGAGTTATCAGCACCTCAATTATGCAAGTCACTTTTGAACCAAAGTCACAAATTTAAGTCAATGCAAATGACATTTCTTGTGCTGGTTTCACATATATATTTAACGTGGAAATAGATAACTATAGTCTATGAGACATCGGCAGTAGCAATACACAATTACCTTCTCACAGGGGAAAATACAGCCATTCAGAATTACCAGTGCTGCTGGGTTAATTAGAGAGGCTGATGAATACCAAGGGAGCCAAGCTGACATTTACTCTGTAAAAATAGCCTAAGCAAAATCAACCCCACCACTCCAATGCTAAGGCAATAGGGAAAATGATGCTTTTCGTGTCAGATACCATTTTCCCTAAGAAAACATGATCCCTATTCTGTTAGTGGTCTTTCATTTTTATATGTGATCATAATGAGAATGCTTTATAAAAGCTGAAGCATTTCAATAATACTTTAACTTTCTGTGCTCTTCTAAAATCAATTAACTTTGAAAATTTAAGAAATCACTTGACTGGGGAGCTCTGGTGGCCTAGTGGCAAGAATCTGCCCTGCAATCCCAGAGGTACATGGTTCGAATCCACCAGATGCTCTGCTGAAGAAGGAGGGGCAATCTCCTCCTGTACCATCAGACCCGATTTGATGGTACACACAAAAAGAAATGCCTTGACAGTCTTACACAAGTCTATTGTATAAGTACAATAAGTCACAATGCTTATTCCAACAAGAGAGCTCTGGTGGCCTAGGCCATAGGGGTTTGCACTGCTAATCCAAATCCCAAGCCTCTCTGGAGGTTTAAATCCACCAGTGACTACTCCAAGAGAAAGATGGGCAGTCTCTTCTCATATGATTTACAGCCTCTGCAATCCAGTGGAAGGTCATTTGATTCAGCTCTGACTTGAAAGCAATGAGAAAGAAACCTTGCAACATTGTCAATTCCCCTAATTTATCTTGTTATGAAATATGTGTGTGAGCCTTGGTAAGAGATGAGAAACATAAAGCACAACAATGCATCTTGAACCTCTGAACCTTTTAAATACAGGCTGTCCTGGTACCCCAACATTCAAGCAATTTGGTGACCACAAGAAATGTTCTTCCCTATTTCCATATGTAGTTTAAAGTACCCTGACTTGCCATCTTTCTTCCCTTTGCTCACTCCTTGCTAGCTAGTCCTCGACCTTTCTTTGTACACTTCTGGTTTGGTGCTTGGTTTCAAAGGCAGAACATGTGGTGGGATTGGAGGTGGGACTCTCACTGCTACTCACCCAGCCTTTCTTATAAGAAAATTACAAAAGGACTTTTAGAGACCTAAAAGAAGTAAGGAAAGGAAACTAGGGCATTCTATAACTTGCTGATACTATTAATGACACTGAACTATGTTTTAAAAACAGTGTCAAAATGGCACATATTTATATATGTGTATGTTGTTAGGTGCCAGTGAGTTGGTTCTGACTCAGAGATCAGAGTGAAACTTCATGCAGTTCTGGGCCACCCTCACAATCTCTGCTGTATTTAAGTCCAACGTTGCAGTCACTGCATCAATCATCTCAGCAAGAGACTTCCTCTTTCAGTGCTCTTCCATTTTTCCAAGAATGTTGTCCTTTTCCAGATACTGACCCCTCCTGATAGCATGACCAGTGTACATGAGAGAAAAAAACCCTCACCATTCTCACTTAGGAGGAAGACTCTGACTGCACTTTTCCCATGTATTTAATACATCATACTGCATTCTGTTGAACAGTGAAATAAAGAAATGGAAAATTTGGTCCAAAAGCAATAGAGTGTTAGTAACAGAACTACGCAGGCCAGGATTCACAGAAAGGAAAAGAGTGGTACATGATTTAGAATTGAGAAGTGTTCCCTGGGGTGGTCCAATAGGTGGTCACAGGTCTTCAGCAGCAGTCCCCATGCCCTTACCACAGACTTCCCATTGCCATCTTGCACCACAATATGTCACTCCATCAACACAGGCATCAGAAGGATCCCTTTAATCTGGCGGAAGCTGGAACTAGGAGAGTATTTACCCCATGAAAGTTAGTTTGTCCATTGAAATTAAAAAACCTGTATGGATGAAATGTTTAGAATTTTGAGTGAGAAGATCTAGAGTTAGTCTTGCCCTGAAATAGTCCATTTGTGTGAGCCAAGTCACAACACCTCTCCTTTCCTTAATATGTTAAAGGGAGCTAATATACATGTCATTTAAGATTGTATATCAATGATACCAAAGAGCCCTGTTGGCACTGTGGTTAAGGCATTCAGTCAATAACCAAAAGGTCAACAGTGCACATCTACCAGCTGTTCCACCAGAGAAAGATTAAGCCATCTACTTCTGTAAAAGTTTTCAGCTTTGGAAAACTATGACAATTCTACTTTGTATGTGGTGTCAGTAAGAGCTAGAATTGGCTTGATGATTGCTATCAAGGAGCCCGTTTACGCAACGAGTTAAGCATTGTGTGGCAAACAAAGAAGTCTTTGGTTTGAACTCACCAACCATTCTTTGAGGAAAGATGAGACAGTCTGCCTGCTTAAAGATTTAGAGTTTTATAAAACCTACGGAGCAGTTCTATTCTGCTCCATAGAGTCGCTGGCTTTTTTTTTCTTTTAAAATTGATATATAGCAAATATATGAAAGCACTTGGCAAAGTTTCTTGAACCAAGTGTACATGGTAAATACGTATTGATTTTGAAGATAAGTTAATGGTGTTAATATTCCTCTGAGTCTCATCATCGTGTGACCTTTTATTAGAAAATTTGTTCAAAAAGTGAAATGCATTTGCATGACACAGCATTCATAGGTCCAGCACTTTTGTTTCTGGACCAGTATTTTAACAGCTTTATTGATGAATATGTTGTACTTTGGATTGCTTTGGTCTTCTCATTCTTTGATTTGATCAGATACTGTGTCAGTGTCTGTAATCAAATTGCATCTCATCTTCACATACATGTTTTCAGAATCAAGGTGTCTACAACTCATTCTTATCATTAATGATGTCATTGGTGTTATATAGGAAAGTCGTTTTCTGAAGAAATGAATCTGAACATATTAAGGAAAATGAGATGGATAAGAGCAAATATAATTTATAATAATCAATGTTGTATAACTTTTATCCTTTGTTACTGGTAACACTCCTTAACTATCCTTTGTGAGAATGGGAATGTCAGGTCCCATCCTGTAAATTGTACATGTGGTCTTACAGGGTTTGGCCCAAGAAAGCATGCAGGAGGAAAAGTGCCATGTGTTTGTAATCATCCTGAATTAAGAATAAATTGTCATAGGGAACAGATCACCCCAGTGCCGAAGATTTCTAATGTAGAATGTTTGCCGGCCAAAAGCAGATTACTTTATAATTTTAACAAGTCACCAGCTTTTATTGACATCTTTGTTTAATGTCTTCTCAAGCTTTCTTTTACTAAAAGGCCCATCTTGTGGCACAGATATATCCCAGTAGCTTGTGAGGTGAAACTAGTGATAAAACATTGAATTTGGAATGGAAGGTTTCCTATCTTTTAATGGTTTGAAGAAGTCATTTTTTTTTAATTGCTGTAGAAGTAATTCTCTCTCATGGGATTGGGAAATTCTGTTAGCATGCAAATAATGTAACTTTGTTGATCCATTTTATTTTTTTAAATAAATATATTATCTGAAAAAAACTTTGTTCAAGTTTCAAATAATCTTGTATGTATGAAACCCTGAAAGTATTCAGTTCGTAAATATTAACTGCCCCTTCTCCTATCATATTCCATCGGTCTCAGATATCTTATTTTAGTGTATATGTTACTCAGCTATCTCGTAGTATAGTGGGGACAAAGCTTATTTATTTACTCTTCTTTTTTTCCCATTTAGAATCACTTGAAATTATATCTACCGCAGCAAGCCATTCTAATAGTGCAATAAGAAAAATGGTAAGTGGTTTTTAGAGGAGATAGGAACTCTCTGGTTAGATGTCAGTAACTTAGATTCATTTTTTGTAGTTCCACACAAAAATTAATTGACCCAGGAAAATAAAAAAAAATGTTTATGGAACATTTCATGTTATCTGAAATAATCCTCTCCCTTCTTCTCCGAGGTTTCATTTTGCCTATAAATGACATGTTTTATACCAATATTTGTGCTTATTTCCAATCTCTTCTGAATTATTCTTAATTTTAGGTAAGGTTGTAGTATTAGTGGAGCTACTAAGTGAAACCTTCTTATATTTGATTTTGTTATGTTTTAATTTCCTAGGAGAAATTAAAGAAACTCCTAGAGATTTATGAAATGTTGGGAGAAGAAGAAGATATTGTCAATCCTTCCAATGAACTAATAAAAGAAGGACAGATTCTCAAACTAGCTGCTCGGAACACATCAGCACAAGAACGCTATCTTTTCTTAGTGAGTATGTTAGTATAAGCAAGTCCACCAAAGGTAGTTCATAAACATTGTTAGACACACAATGAAAATAATCCTTGCTGACTCACCAGAGCAAATACTTAGGACGTGGATTAGTCATTATTGTCAGTATTTCACATAAAGTAAATGTCCCAAATAACTGGAACATGTTCAGTGTTGTTACTATTCTTATGTGCTGTCGAATTGCCCGCTAATCATAGTCACCCTATGTACATCAGTCCTAATCCCTGCTCTATCCTGTGCCAATCTTATTGTCTCCAACACAACACACCTTACCTCCATTGCCCCCGTCACTGAATCAATCCATTTCATCCAGGGTCTTCCTCTCTTGTGCTGTCCCTCCATCCTCACAAATATGACCTTCACTGTAGGACCCCAATAATTTTTAGCTATTGTTGTGTCATTTTTATATTCAACTTGGGTAATTTGTTTTACTTCTGAAAACTGAAGGCAGCTCTGGTGCCTGAGTCCATAGGGAGTTTCACTGCTAGCAGGGTGACACCTCTCTGATGGTTCAATTTACCATCAGCTCTACTGGAGAAAGACATGTAGTCTCCTTCCAAATGATTTACAACTTTGGAAACCCAGTAATGGGTCAGCTATGAGTTGGTTCTTACTTGACAACAATGAGAGAAAGAGACTATATTCATAGCCACTAGGTAGAGTCAAACTGCCAAGCTTTCTTTTAATAGCACAATGCTTATCCAGGGCTTCCTGCTCTCCTCCTTACCTAAGCATGACTACTTACCTTTCCAAGTTTAAGAAAGGGCAGTAATGAAAGATTTGTGCCTAAACTTTGAAGGAGGAAAGTGTATGAGCTTATGACACAAGTTCCTTTCATCTGCTCCACTCTTGCAGGCAGTCTTTTCCCTCATATCCTTGAAATTACAATGCGGGGCTGAGGGGGAAGAGTTCCACACTAAAAAATTGTTTCAAGACTCACTTGTAATTCTCAGTTTCCATGGTCTCTATTAAGTATGGAAATAAATTGGGACTCATTAGGATAATGAATGATCAGATAATGATAATCATAACAAGCAACATTGATCAAGAGCTCAGTAAAAGTTGTTATAGGAAAAGAAACTGAGGTACATAGTACATTCTCGGACTATCACACACAGAGACGTTCTGCAACAAAAGCCATGTGCTGTTATTGTTGATTGTTTTCGAGTTGAGCACGACCCATAGCAACCCTATGAACAAAAAGCCTGAAGCCCTTCTACAACTATCAACATTTATCAAAGTTCATAGAGTTTCTGGAGGCATGTTGTTTAGGAAGTGGATGCCACTCCTGCTTCCAAAAAAGCCATGTACCAGCCATAAAAAGAGTTGTTTGAAATGTAGAGGGTTTTAGCATCTAGTTCTGGCCATTCTTTAAAGTATACATAGGAACTAATTGCAATACAAAGGAGTATTTAGTGTCTCAAAATTTGTTTTTAAAAGTATGATAGGGTACCATATGACCAAGCAAATTTTGCTTCTGTGTTGTATAACCTAAGAGAATTGAAAATATATGTCCACACAAAGACTTACATATTCATATTCATGTTGTTGTTGTTGTTGTGTGCTGTTGAGTTACTTGTGACTCAGAGTGACCTTATGTACTACAACTCTGAACTCTATCTTGAGCCAACCTCATTGTCTCTAATACACCTACCCCCATTGCCCTAGTCATGAGTCAATCCATTTCATCCAGGGTCTTCCTTTGTTGCAGTGTCCCTCCAGGCAGCATTATTAATCATAGTCCCAAAGTAAAAACAACTTACGTGTCCATTGACAGATTAATGGATAATAAAAATGAGGTATGTCCACACAGTGGAATATTATATAGCAGTAAAGAATGGTATATTGATTCTTGCTACAACATGGATAGAAGTATGTATGCTAAAGTTAATATGAAAAAAAAAAGACCTCAAATGAATCATTAGAGTACCAAAGAGTTTTTATTCATTGCTCTTTTTGAGGGTGTTCTGTTAATCATTTCCTTGACACTTAACTAGCACCAATTTTTCTTTCTTGAGTTACTTAAATTTTGACTGTAAGAGACAGAAACTTTTCTCTAACAATATACTGTTATCTTTTAAGCAAACTTTAATGAAATTGTCATTGTGAAATATAAAATAATTATTTCAGTCAAATATTTTTTAAGAGACTTGAAATAAATAAAGGAACACCAAAAATTAAGGAAAGGGAATTTCTCTAAGTTTTTGAGTAGATGAGACTTGCTTTTCTAGGCTTTATCACAATCTGGAACTTCTTGAAATTTCAGTATCTCCTATACTAAAAGGAAAAGTAGATCTACTTCATGCTACCATTGTTATCATTTCTTCTTTCAGAACCAGGAGACAGACAGAGGCAAGACATTTTCTCTGGGAAAAGTGATGGTGGCTTTTGCTACAGGACCAGTGTCATGTATATGACATCTGCTGTTTGGTTAGCAATATTTTATATCTGCAAAAAGTCTCATCCTTATCTCCAGGAAAATGAAAAAAGACTAGCACTAAATTGTGATTGAAGTAATGGAAGATCAATACGTAGTTGTTATTTAGAAAGCAAAGTGCCACTTAAAAAGAGAGGATTTCACCTGTGGTCATGAAAAGTAAAAGAAATTAATATATTTACAGGTAATGTGTCCTTCTGTATAGGCTTAGCAACAAAATGCATATGCTGCAATATCCCACATGCATGAATTTTGCTGAATTTTAAAGAGAATTTGAATACAAGTATTGGATAACTCAGAGCTTAATCTTAGACATTGTATTTGTCACTTAAATTTGCAGTTGTAATGAACCAGTTTTCTTATTATTGATTGATTGAGAGTGCAAATGTTGCTCCCTTTGATGTTAAAACTGTAGCTCCTGAGTATCCTCTGCCTTGGGCAATCTCTCCCAAGGAGGCTTTGATGGAAGAAAGAAACACTAGCGTGGAAACTAAGTAAGGAGACTGTTGCTTTAATCAAGCAATAAAGTTGATGATGAGAACTTCCCTGAGTTGTTTTATCCTCCAGTCTTTAAATCCCACATACTACAATGAGGTTGTAACAGAGTGGATGGTTATTGTAAGACATAAGTTATTGACACTCTCTTCCACTCTCTAGAATTGTATGTATATGTATATGTATGTGTATATGTATGTGTATATGTAAGGTGTGGTACTAAGATGTACACGATAGAATATATTTACTCCAAACTCAAACACATTGCTGTCAAATCAGAACTGAATCCTTTCAGATGCTCCATTGAGCTTCCAAGGCCATAAATAGGATGGGAGGAGATTACTCATCTTTCTTAGATGGAGCCACTGGTGAATTTGATCCAGCAAAGAAGTATAGCCTTTCTGTTAGCCACAAAATAACTTACTTATTAGGCCACTGTAGTGTCACTAAAATATATTTCAAAACCTCAAACTCATTGCCATCAAGTCAGAACCAACTCATAGTTCACCCTGCAGTGGGTATCTAGAGACTGTAAATTGCCAGGAGATTTCCCACCTTTCTCCTGCAGAGCCACTGGTGGGTCAGAACCACCAGAAAGGCACCGCCGTGGCTTAGCAGTACAACTCTACCCAGTAGGCCACCAGAGCTTCCTAAAACTTACTTAGTGTCCTTTATTTTTACATTCTCCAATGTGGAACTGAAATTTATGATACTGGTTACAGGAAGTTCCAAAATAATATGCAAAAAGCAACTGATGAGCCAAGGAAACCACACATGGTCATCGGGCAGCCACGAGTGGACAAGTGAGTGAATGGCCTTCTGGTGGGCATTCTGGTGGCGGCAGCCTTGGTTACAGGTCAAGAGCATCCTCAGAGTGGTGCTATCACCCTCCTTCTGTGCCCGAGGAGTGGTTGAAGCGAACAAGCAATGGCCAGTAATCACAAACCTTTGGTACTTCTCCCTGTTTCATGGAGTGGAATTGGGTTGACAGGAAGACCTCCTTCAGGAATACGACCCCTGCCAGGAAATATTCGAGTGGCAACTGGAACACCTCCTGGAACAGCAAGACCAGGTTCTCGTGGTGGGCTGTACAGACAGAAGTTCTGTCCTATAACACAACAAGGTTTGAGACAAATTTTAGACAAATCTTCTTATCTTGAGCTTCTAAGGAGCAAAATAAGTGAACTGACAACTGAAATTAATAAACTTCTTAAAGAAATAAAAATGTACAACCAAGAGAATTCAGTATATTTATCATATGAAAAGAGGGTTAAGACTTTAGCTGTTGAAACCAAAGAGTTTCAAGGAAAAGTAGCAGATTACAACATGTTAGAAGGTAAACCTAATACCAAAATGCCAATACTGAGATGGAAGTAATGAATGACAGCACACTTAAAGCTCAAAATGAGACACAAGGTAGGGATATCATATTTACTGAAAGACAAGTGAAAGAGAATCAAATCATAAATGTAGAAGAAGAAATTAAACAGGAAAAACAAGCAGCTGATTGCATCACAAAAAGCATGTCCCTAGAAAAACAGGTGAAGTACACAGAGATGAAGACAGCAAATGAGAAATTGTTGCAGAAATTAGATACACTTCAACAAGTAGATTCACTGAACATGAAAAGAGCGAGTCTGGAAGCTGAAATAGCACAGTCTCAGGTAAAACAGGAGGCTATATTGCTGTATGAAAAACTTTATGAGTTAGAATCCCACCGAGAACAAATGACTGCAGAAGACAAAAACATGGGATCACCCGTGGAAGAGAAAGAGAGGACGATTACTTGAGCAGGTTAAAAAAGATAATCAGGAACTAGCCAGCATGGAGAGACAGGGAAAGGAACCATAAATCCACGGAAAGTGAGGAAACTATGGGCAGGTTTATCGAGACTTTTGAGGAAACGAAGAATCTGGAACTGGAACGGCAGGCACAGATCGAAGCCAGCATGGTCATGCTTTTGGAGTACTGCAGTCAAAATATGAATCATATGAAACAGATATCCTCTGTCACCAACCAAGAACTAACTGAAGATGATGCAGGACCTCCTCAGTTTTAAATCTATCAAAATGAAAAATCTCCGAGTACAACTCAAAATTTGACTTCACATAGTCAGTGCCTACAGAAAATGGAGCTTCTGGAAAGTAAGATGATTGAGGAACAATAATCAAAAAAGCAAAATTTTAAAAATGGTAACCGATCTGGAGACATACAGTGATTTGGCAGCTTTGACATCATCAGGAAAAGAAAAGAAAAAGAAACTACAACAGGAGAGAACAGTATTATCAACTCATAGAAATGGCTTTAAGAAAATAATGGATACAGTCGAACTGAAGTTTAAATGAATAAATAAAAGCAAAAAGACAAAAAAAAAAATAAAAGAATGGAGAAGTTAAACAGACTATGAGACACATTCTCAGCTTACAAATTTGGAGAGAAAGTGGCAACACCATGAGCAAAATAACTTTGTGGTGAAAGTATTCAAAGCAACCAAGAGTCAAGAGAGTGATGACCAGCCGGTTATGAAGAATGTGAGCAAACACACTGCCGAATCTATCCTGGACGCTCTCCACAACACCAGTCGAAAGGGAATCCAAACCAACTCCCAAGGCCCTGGCTCACACTTTTTTTGTTGCTATACTTTGTACAGGCTGACCAAAAAAAGAAAAAACTTGCCTTTGCAATGTTTTATTTAAGATTCATGACCAGTGTAATTGTGTATCCCTTTTGAAGGAGTGATATTTTAAATACCTTTTCAATAAATGCTTTAGGGGGGAAAAAAGCAACTGATGAGAAATTTACTTCCAGACTGAACATTAGTGGACAGTCACCTTCACATGGAGTATTTTATCCATTTACATTTCACGGCATGGTGGGGCTGAACAGAGGGCCTGGCGGGCAGGTCTGGCCTCAAATCTCAAGAAAGTGAAATGAAAAGACATTGTCAAGTCTAAGCACTTGATATGTACAAAGCACTATTATTATTGGCACTTTTTAACTGTTCATTCAGTTAATCTTCTCAACAGCCTGAGACTCTTACATACAGTAATCTTCCCGCAGAAGAGGGTGTTGAGTGGCATCCTGAATGCTTCTAGTCTGGACTCGGAGTCTGCCTGTGAAATAATACTTAGTTGATCTTGGCCACAGGCCTTACTTACTCTACAGATGTATGTAGTATGCTAATCCCACATACTAAAATGTGAATGGGAAATGTGGCAACGTATTCCAATTTAACATGAAATACTGTAGTGAAAAAATTAATTGCTAAAGAATTATTCTTTTCCTCTAACAGGTTTGTTTGGGGTTTTTTTGTTGTTGTTTTTTTTACTTTCCCCCAAATAATACACAGGTATAAATTCTGATACATAAGAGCTCCAATTTACAAAATTTAGAATTTCTGTTACTGGTATATATTGCTGTTGTTATGTGTTGTCAAGTCACCTTCAACTCATAGCAACCCTATGTACACTATCTCTGAACTCTGCTCTATCTTGAGCCAGTTTCATTGTCTCTGACACACATACCCCCATATTTCCCCAGTTACTGAGTCAATCCATCTCATCCAGGGTCTTCCTCTCCTGTGCTGTCCCTCCACCCTTCCAAGCACAAGAAGGATGGTCCTTAATAAATTATTGCTAAAAGGTAATTGAAAATACATTTTCTTAAAGGAATAGAACGACATGATTTTGTTATATACTGCTAAATAACTGACCCTCCAGTAGGTTTTCACAGGCAGTAAATTGCCCAGCTTTTTCCCACAGAGCAGCTGGTAAATTTGAACCACATCCTTTTGTGTTGGCAATAAAACTTCTCACCACTAAACCACAAAGCTCCCTAAGTGATGATTGGTTTACTTAAAATTTAATAAAATAGCATGAGAATTAACAAAATTTATGTTAAAAATGTAAGAATTATTTTTATACCAGTATAATGAAGTTGTAAAATCTGTAATTGTTATATAATTTAATAAAGTAAAATGGAGCTCTCTGGTGGGCTGGTGGCTAGAAGCTGTGCTGCAATCCCAAAGGTACAAGGTTCAAATTCATCAGCTGCTCTGTGGGAGAAGGATGGGCAATCTCCTCCTCTGCAATTAACTGCCTCTGAAAACCTGCCAGAGGGTCAGCTGTGGGTCACTTCTGACTTGATGGTACACAACAACAAATGTAAAGTATCATATTTCTTAGAAATTCCTTGGAATTTGTATCCATGGATATTTTTTAATATTGACCTCTTTCTCTCTTTTGTCTTGATTTTCCTTTTTGTTTCTGTATGCTGTATCTCCTTACAGTTCAACAACATGTTACTGTACTGTGTGCCCAGATTCAGTTTGGTGGGTTCTAAATTCACAGTTCGTACTAGGGTTGGCATTGATGGAATGAAGATTGTAGAGACTCACAATGAAGAATACCCACATACTTTCCAGGTGTCTGGGAAAGAGAGAACCCTGGAACTGCAGGCCAGGTAAGAAAGCCATTCCTGCTGCTCTGTTCCCTAAAAGCATCTGATCAGTCAGAAGACAGGATGGTTCGGAGGATTTTCTGGAATTCATTTGGAAATAAATGGAGAGACATCAGCTTTAAAGTCAAGGGTGTAGTATTCGTCTTTTAATTCTTCTTCAATGCCTATGATAGCCCCCCCCCCCTCCCAGAAATCATTCAGTAAACAGTTTTCCTACTTAAAAGGTGCTTAAAGATCAGGTTGTTGACAACATGCCAAAATTTTGAGAATTGGCAGAAAATGTTTTAGTCTAGTTCTTCTGCCCTTAAATCTCTTTTGGGTCCACAAATTTTTTTTTTTACTTTTTTTTTATTGGGGAAAAACATGTTGGGGGTACAAGGAGGCGAGGGTTGGGGGCAGAAGGGTGAGGATGGGCAGGGATGCAGTTGCAGAGCTGCAGAAATTGTTTGGTGGGGGGAGCAGGTGAAGGAAATGAAAAGGATCCAGTGGGAACAGATGCTACAGGGGAATTATAAGCATTTTCCAATGGTAATTAAACCAACTGTCTTATTGATTTGGGAACTGGATGCTGACTCTCTGGCTTCTTCATGCTAAACAGGGGCGTTGATGTGAAGGGGGAAAGGGAGGACACTTTATCACCTTACTGGTGGTCTTGGGTTAAGGCTGCTTGCCTTCTTGTTCTGTTAGAAGGTATTTTCCTGTCATTTGCTCCCCTCTGTGCTGCAAAGTGTTTTCCCAGGTGGGTCCAGTGGGGATGGCTGGTTGAACCCAGAGGCTCCATCCTCCTTTGCTTCTTTAGCTGGCAGTTGTATTTCCTTTTTGTCACTGGCACTGGGTTCGGGGTCAGGTCTGAAGTAAAATTCAGTGGTAAGGTTGCCTATAGGAAAGGGAGCAAACCTAGAGAGAACAAACTTATGAGTTACATATAGAAGGGTTTTGGGGATGCTGCTTTCAGGTTTATTGGGGGAGAGGGTGGCAGAAAGTAGCCTAGATAAAATTCTCTGGATACCCTAGGCATTTTTTTTCCTACCCAGGGGTCAGATGGCACAATCTGGGGACTGAGGAGCTCACCCTGAGGGCCATGACGGCTTGCCCCGAGCCGTCACAGCCCTCTGCCCGGGGCGGGCTGTCTTCGGCCCTCAGTTCGGGGTGAGCCATCATGGCCCTCTGCCCGGGGCATGCTGTCTTCCACAAATGTTTTGTTCTTGCCTATTCTTCCATGCTATATGTCGGAGCCAACAGTGTTACAGAGGCAGGCTGTTCCCACTCCCTTCAGGTGGACGGTATAGGAAAAGAATAAAATATTGGGGTCAGGCAGCCTCTGGCAACCAGGACTTCTGACAGAATCTCTTCTTTATTTGCATTCTTAAATGCTATTTTGAGTGGGAAAGTAGAAAATAGAGTTTCACATTAATATCTCCCTCACATAATCATGGTTGGTAAAACAAACAAAGCAGAATATGAGACTCACTATAGTACAGCCTAGCAATCTTATGAATGAACTTTCTAGAAAACAATGAAAGAGTGCTATCTATAATTAAAATTAATCTACTATAGTGATATTTTAAGGTATAGTTTGGCATTCATTTTTCCTTATGGGTCTTGCAAATACTATTGTTGTTAGGTGCTTTCAAGTCACCTACAACTCATAGTAACCCTATGAACAGGAAAGTCACAGAACAGAGAATTAAGCACCAACCTCTGCTCTCAAACTCAATCCATTGCCATTAGGTCAGATGTAAATCACATAGGAAGAGACAGCCAATCTTTTCCGAAAGAGTCCCTTGTGGATTCGAACCACTTGCCTTTGGGTCAGCAGCACAATTCTCTGCCCACTAGGCTACCAGAGCTCCATCCCTACTCTAATGCTTCTAAAATTTAAAAATCCTTTGTTTTTGTTGTTGTTGTTGTTGTT
>NW_006400127.1:1088491-1132816 GCF_000299155.1 Elephantulus edwardii
CAGTGGTGAGAATCTTTGTCTTCTTGACATTGAGCCTCAATCCATATTGTAGGCTGCAGTCCTTGACACTCTGCAGCAGGCGCTTCAGGTCCTCGAGCTTGATAATCTTCTCCATTCCTTTGCATCACAGCGTGTGATTCTGGCTAATCAAGTGAATCCACTATAAATGTACTTAATTCATGTCTGTTGTTAAAGTGCTGTCGAGTCGTAGACGACGCATAATGACCCTATGAATGAAAGACCTGAGTATTTGTAGAATTTTCATCGTTTCTCCAAGTTCATAGAGTTTCCGGAGGCAAGCTATTTTGGAAGTGGATGCCACTCCTGCTTCCAAGCTTGTTTTTATCAGGGAGCTCCACCATAGGTAACCATTATCACATTTGACACATTAGTGTCGCAGTGTTTAGCATCACAGCAACCACGAATTACTTCTCTACAGCATATGGACAGACCAGTGCTATACCACTTAGAATGTTTAACCGAAAACAATTAAAACCAGGCCTGAGGGCTGCAGATTAAAATCATCCTTGGCTTGGTAGCATAACTTTCTAATTCATGTCTAGTGACTTAAATATGAGGCTATAAAAAGAAAGTATTTCTCCAGGAATCATCGTTTTCCTATCATGTGTGTGGGTGGGCAATTGGGGTTTCAGCTACTCTAATCCAAGGTGCTTGGTGCTCTGCAGATCCCTAACATGATTCTGCACTGTGACTAAACCTTAAACGGTTCACTCATTGAAGACTGGTCCTTACATCTGGGGCAGACTACTCTATAGTTCTAATCATCGTAAGTCTTCCTTACAGAAGGCCAAAGGCCCTACTGGCTCAGAAATCTCAGGATACTTCCTAATCTTCAAACCTGAGAGATGCATCTAAGTAGCAGGGGAGACAGTACTAGGAAGACACCAGCCACTTAACAAGTTGGACCACTTTCTCTCCAAAATGGGCTGATTAGAGAGGAATTTTACTAAATACACCTAGACTTTACACAATTCTAAAATGCCAGATTGTATACATGCCAGTTAATTTTAGAAACACAATCACTTTTCCTAAATTTCTTACTTCCTCTTATTTCTTGTTATTATATGTATCATCTAAAAGATGACATTGAAGATCTTTAAAACTTACCTTTAATCCAGCCTTTCATGACTCCCTTAGGAATGAAGACAAGCATTGAAAGTCCTAGAAAGCCAGTATCAGAGGGATTTTATGGAACAAAAAGTAGCATACATATTTGTGTACTGGAGTTGCTTAAAGAGAATTTGCTTCTGAAACCAACTGTGGAAAAAAAGGGTTCTGCTTTTTTCTTTCTTGTAGGGTTATGAGTCAACTTCCAAAGCTTCCTCTTCCATATTTATATAATTTTAAACCAAATTACTGTTTTGTTTAGCTTTTTTTGTTTGTTTTGTTTTGTTTTTATTCTTTAATTTTAAACTGTTAAATAAAAGTTATAATTGATAAACTAGAGTAAAAAAACTGCACTCTATCTGAAAAAGCTAAAACAACTCTCTACCCTCAGAAAACCCACAGAATATTAAAAATACATGTCTTTATCTGAATGTAAAATGCTAGAAGCAGCTAGTAAATGACAGTGGTTCCTGGACAACAGATTGGACTTTATGAGGGTAAAAAAAAAAAAAGCAGCAGGAAAAATCTTTTCAGAGGTATGACTAAAGTTGCTGAGTTCTTGGTCTAAGGAGTCCAGATAGAAAATAAGCAGAGTCTTCTGTGGGTAGCACAGACCCTTTGTGGTTCAGGAACAAACTTGAGGATTAGGGGAAGGATCTATCACAGACTCACACATGTTTTATACCTGTGAGAACAAGGCATATGATATTCAGATGGCAACTCAAATTTAATCCTTCCAAATACAAGCAAAAACAAAACTCACCCTTTTAAAACTTCTATTTGAAGATCTTACCCAGTTCAGAGTCCACTAACAGAGATTTTTAAAAAATATAGTATATAAAGTGGTACCTGCAAGAAGATGAAATAAAGATGATTTTCCTCAACAGCAAATTTCAGGACTTGACTAAAAGAAATATGTTTCCAAAGAACTATTAAAAACTAGGGTCCATTAATCTGTTAAATCGTTTTCCTCTGGCTATTGAACATTTTTGTATGTTTGATTTATCTACAATGGGTTAAGTGTGTTGTTAGTGCCTGAAGCCTTTTAACAATAGGAAAATAAAATTGTTTATAAAGAAAAATATTCTGAAAGCTCCCTGACATGTTAAAGTTTCAGAGAATTCTTAGTCTCTGCTAAGATGGGCTGAGACTAGTCATTTATACCTAGTATAAAGCTGATGTGTATTATACAGTACATATTATATCCAAATAACTAGATGATTGAGGATAATGTCAGGGAAATATATTAATAGAAGACAAACTTAATTATATCCTGCTGAAAATTGTGTGTACCAAAGGAAGTGGATAGTCTTTTTAAAGTCTTTTTATTTATTTTTTTTTTTATTTATTCAGTTGCCAGAGGCTCTATTTAATTTTATTTGTAAGTTCTTCCTGGAGAGCCCTGAATTTTTTGGAAAGTTGGGACAACATCAAAGCATAGATTTATTCACCAGTTGCAATCCATTACTGCTGTTTGCATTAATTTTAAAACTTTTTTCCCCCTTTAGTTCTGAACAAGACAAAGAAGAGTGGATCAAGGTAAGCCTGATTTCCATCTTCCTTTTGGTTTTGATCACTTTTTTCCTTTCTCTAACAGACCTGCCCATATTGTTGCATTTACTTAATAGGAAGTGATTAGAATGAGTGTGTTTTAATTTTCAAGGTGCTTCTCATTATAGTTATTTGTTTAATATTTTTATACCTTTGCATGTGATACTTTAAAATCTGCCTTTATTTCATTTTTATTTTAGGCCCTTCAAGAGACTATTGATGCTTTCCATCAAAGGAATGAAACCTTCAGAAATGCAATCGCAAAGGATAATGACATTCACTCGGAGGTTTCTGTAAGTTGAATTAAATTCTTTAAACACTTTTTAACTCTTCACAGTTGCGAAAAAATTTATCTAGTCATTTTATTAGTCAACCCTTTTCCCTTTGAGGTCCCAGAACTGGTTGTTGAGACAAAATCATTCTTTCTTAAAAGCACAATAGTAATTTTTTTCAAATAGCTTAAACTTCTTGGAATTTACCATTCTTTCTTTGCATGACTCTTGAATTTCATAGATGGGTTGATTGATGGTATTAAAGTGCTTTTTTAAAAATAAGTAGAAATTTTTCCTAGTAAAAATCAAGTCTCTCCTTTTTAGACTGCTGAGCTAGGGAAAAGAGCCCCAAGATGGATTCGAGATAATGAAGTAACAATGTGTATGAAATGCAAAGAATCCTTCAATGCTCTGACCAGGAGAAGACATCATTGTCGAGCGTGTGGACATGTAAGTAAGATGCTTAGTGATTAAGATGGCTGGTAACATGATCCTGCTGCCTTGAGTTGATTTCCATGCACAGCAAGTCTCTGATTTCCAAGGCTGTAAATAATTACAAGAGGAAATTCCTCGTCTTTCTCCCGTTAAGTACATAGTTGATTTAAATACAGTTAGCAGCCTGAGATATTACACATTAAACTACCAGGCCTCCTTAGTGACTATATAAGTGAGGGAAAATCAATTTAGAAAAGACCATAAAACAGTCCCTCAACAAATCATTTAATTTTAGTATCCAGTATAGCAAAAAGTGTCTTGCCGAACTCTGGAGGGAGGAAAAAAATGGTAAGCAAAATAGTACCTGGCTTTATAGAATTTACATTCTAATAAAGAAAATAGATCATTGCCAAGCAAATACACAAATAAGAATTTTAAGTTATTATAGATACAATAAAGGAAACAAATAAGACACTGACATGGAAAATAATGGGAATGGAAGTAGACTTGAAGTCAATATTAGTAAAAAGAAGAAAAGCTTTCTGCAGGGTTGATATTTAAGATAAGAAAGAGTGAAGCAGAAAAAGGAAAAGAGAACACTCCAGGCAGCAAGAGCCTTATGTCAAAAGTCTTGATAAGAAGAGTTTGTCTTCTTGAAAGGATGCTCAGATCATAATGAGTCAGAAGAAGAGAGGTATAAGAAATGGGTAGAGATAATAGTCAAAGGAGTTGATGTCTTTGAGAAGACAAGAAGAGGTGGAACACAAGCGGAAGCTTTGGTCTTTGAGGGAAAGAGGAAATCTCTTCTATTATAAACTGAATGAAAAAAGGTCAAGATGGGCACTGGTATGGTAAGGTTTTTATTTGGTGCTAGGAAATTAGTTCAGGCCTAATGGCATTTATATTTTTACTTAAGCGTGGTGCCAAATCATCAGCTGAAAGCAAAGGAAAAGGAGGAAGAAAAAAATTGAAGAAAGAATACTAAGTATGATAATAAAGTTCTCTCTGTGTGGGGAAAAGTTAGCTTACCAGAAACAAATATAAACTTGGAGTGCTGCAGGCCCGTGAGAGGGGAGCCTACTGAAAAGAGAATTGAGCTGCCAACCCAAAGACAATTGATTCTAATCCTCTAGCTGCTCTGTGGGAGATGGATGGGCAGTCTCCTTCTGTGCAATTTACAGTTTCTGAAAACTTGCTGGAGTGTCAACTCTGACTTGGTTCCCACCTGATAACATTGGGTGAGTGACTAGAGGTTTGTGGTTATAAATTTAAACAGATACTCGTTACCATGCCAGTAATGAACATTCTTTGAAAATTCAGCAGCTCAATCCTGATAAGACAAATGAGATGGATTATTCAAAATAGAATAAGAAAAATAGTGTGAGAGAACTGAAATTATTTGCATGGGAGAGTTAATAATAAACAAATGAATTCTATACTGCATAAAGAAGATGGTAAAGCTAGGTGGTAGGGTTGATGGTTAATGAGAAGGTGGTGGGATTAGTAGATTGAAGAATGCCTATAAATTCATATTATAGTAGAGGCTAACTTGGGACAAATTTACTTGAAATTCAAGAGATGATGCTAAAACAATAGGATAATTGAACTTGAAATACCAGATGTGTTTTTGTCTCTGGTGATGGTACAGTCTAGTATGTGACTATAAGACTTGGGTTTAGCATGACATTGGTAATAAGGAAATGAGAACTGGTTAATTCACATGAATGTTGAGGTCATCGGTCATTATGGTGGAAAGGAGTACCATGATCCAGAAGTTAGAATTTCTGAGTGAGTGAAAGTTGCAGTGAGATGCTAGCCCAGTAAGGGAAGAGAGTGTTGGGCTTCAAGGTGGAAACCCATCATTTATCTCTGAGGTTCTCAGATGTGAGAGGAAAATGTAGCCTCCACTTGAGAAAAGAGCCTGAGAATAGTTTGATCATAGAATAAAAATTCTAGAGAGTCTAAGAAAGGGTTTTGATGAAAGAGAGAGTTGACTTGGGAAGAAGGGGTTGAATCAGATAAAGTCCTATACTAAGCAGATGAAGAACTATGGCTGAACCTAAAGGTTAACAGTTCAGATTCACACAGCAGTTCTCCAAAAGAAAAGCTGGTTAATTAAAAATTATTCTTAAATGCTAAAAAAAAAAAATCTTTTTAAATGCTGCCAAGTTAGTTCTGGCTCATTGCAATCTCTCAAAAGAACAAAACACTGCCATTCCTGTGCTGTCTTCACAATCCTTGCTGTATTTGAGTTTATTATTGCATCCACGTTGTCAGTCAACTTCTTGAAGATTGTCTTCTTTTTACTGACCCTTTATTAAGCACATTCTTCACCAAGGAGTGTTCTCTCCTGATAACATGTCCAAAGTACAGGAGACGAAATCTTCAGTCCTCACTCTTACATACTGTTCTAGCAATCATAGTATACTCAGTAGTCTTCACCAACAAATTCAAAGGCAACAAGTCATCTTCAGTCTACTTTAGTCATTGTCCAGCCTTCACATGTATATGAAGTTATTGAAAATATCCTGGCTTGGATTAGGCACACCATAGTTCTCAAAGGGACATCTTTGCTTCCTAAGGTCTACCGCAGATTTGCCCAATACAATTCATTATTGATGTCACTGCTTCTTCCATGAATATTGGTTGTGAATACAAGTAAAATTAAAGCCTTGACAGCTTTTATCTTCTCTCTGTTTATCATAATATTCTTATTGGCTAAGTGGTATGGATTTGTGTTCTATTCTGCGGTATAATTGGTTCTGAAGACTGTTCCAGTCGTTTTTGGATAATCTTCAGCAGAATCTTGCTTGCATGTGAAATCAACGATATTGTTCTATAGCTTCCACACTCTGTTGGGTCACCTTTCTTTGGAATGGGAATAAATATAGATCTCTTCCAGTCAGTTGGCCAAGTGGTTGTTCTCCAGATTTCTTGACACAACTTGGTGAGCACGTCCAGGGCAGCATCTGTCATCTGAAATACTTCAATTGGCATACCATCTATTCCTGGGGCCTTATTTTTTGCTATTTCTTTCAAAGCAGCTTGAACATCTTCCTTCATCACCATAGGCTCTTGCTCATATATTGTTTCATTAAATTCTTCTGTGTCTGCTAATTCCTTTCGATACAATGACTCAGTATATTCTTTCCTTCTTCTTTTGATACCTCCTGGATCATTTAATACTCTGCCTAAAGCATCCTTGATTATAGCAACTCGAGGTTTGAACTTGTTCTTCAGTTCCTTGAGCATAAGAAATGTGAGCAAGTATAGCCCTTTTGGTTTTCTGACTTCAACTCCTTGCACATTTCATTGTAATATTTTGCTTTGTCATCCCGCATTGCCTTTTGAAATCTTCTGTTCAGCTCTTTCGTATCTTAAGTTCTTCCTTGTGCTTTGGCTTCTCTGCGCTCCACTGCAATATTCAGAGTTTCTTCTGACATCCATTTTGGTCTTTTCTTCCTCTTCTGTCTTTGTAATGAACGTTTGCACTCTTCTTGGATGATACCCTTGATATCCTCCCACAACTCATCTGGTCTTCGCTCATTAGTGTTCAAGGCCTCAAACCTGTTCTTGAGATGGTTCTGAAATTCAGGTGGGATAGACTCAAAGTTATATTTTGGTTCTCCTGGATTCGGTTTAATTTTCCTCAGCTTCATCTTGAACTTGCATATGAGTAGTTGGTGGTCTGTTCCACAATCAGCTCCTGGCCTAGTTTTCATAGCTGATATTGAGCTTCTCCAGTGGTTCCTTCCGCAGATGTAATCGATCTGATTCCTATGCATACCATCTGGTGAAATCCATGTGTATAACCTGCATTTATGTCTCTTAAAAAATGTGTTTGCGGTGAATAAGTCATTGATTGTGCAAAATTCAATCATTTTGTCTCCCGCTCCATTTCTGTCTCCGAGTCCATGTTTTCTGACTACTGATTCTTCTTCTCTGTTCCCAATTTTTGTATTCCAGTCGCCCATTATTATCAATGCATCTTGATTGCATGTTCGATTGATCTCCGACTGTAAAAGTTGGTAGAAATCTTCTATTTCCTCTTCTTTGGCTCTGGTTGTTGGTGCATATATCTGAATGATAGTGGTATCCATTGGACTTCCTTGTATGTGTATGGATATTATCCTGTCACTCACAATATTGTACTTTTAGATGGATCTAGAAATGGCTTTTCTAACTATGAAAGCAACCCCATTTTTCCTCACCTTTTCATCTCCAGAGTAGTATATTATATGATCATCTGATTCAAAATGCCCCATACCGGTCCATCTCATCTCACAAGTGCCTGGTATGACAATATTTATGTATTCCATTTCCTCCTTAACAATATTTAATTTTCCCACATTCATGGTTCTCACATTCCATGTTCCGATCACTAGTGTCTGCTTACAACGATTCCTCTTCCTTTGTATTTCCATACTCAGTTTTCCTTACTGTCATTCTACTTGTGTTCTGTTGTACATAGGGTTTTCAGAGGCCTGCTATTTTGGAAGTGGACGGCAAATCCTTCTTCCTAGTGTATGTCAATTTGAATGTTCAGATCTAGAGACAGATAAGCATTTTACAGAAAAAGTGAAAATATATCCCTTATTGTGGAATTAACCATTAGTTTCGGTGTTGTCCCTGCCTTTGGCTCAAGTGCCCTGACCCACTTATTTCTTTGCTCCACCATCCATCAAGATACCCCTCCACTTCTACCCACTCCCTTCATCACCTATCTTCCATTGTCCAGCCCTTGATCTGATCACTTATGTCTAAAGCTTCCTTGGTTTCTGTGATTCCAGATTCATCAGCTGCTAACAGTTTCTTATTCTGTGACCAGAGTCTCCTAAGTTTAGTGTTAATGTGTCCCGAACGGAGATTCTGAAGACTGTAGTCATTAATATTTGTCAGTGTTTCAGCAGTTCATTTCTAGCAAAGTTGTGTCATCTGCCTTTTCCAGGTTTCTAATGTGCCTTCCTCCAAGGCTAATGCTATGTTCACATGTAGTACAATTTACCACATTATTTGGTCGTTATTGAGACTGAGTAAGTATAGTGAAAGGATATAACTCCTTATTTTGTTAGAACAAATGCTTCTTGGTCCATGTGATGCAGAAGATCAAACACTGCAGTATGGATTGCATCTCGGTATCAAAAATTGTCATCTCTGGACCAATAGTCTGTATTATGGTAGATAGAGGAAAAAATTGAAATATGCAGTGACTTCATCTTAAATGGATCCACTTGGTACCAGGAAATCAGTAGACATATTGCACTGGGAAAGTCTGCAGTCAGAGACCGCGCAAAATGACTGAGGAGCAATGATGTCAGTTTGAGGACTAAGGTGTTCCTGATTCAGATCATGGTCTTTTCATTCACTTGATAGGCTTCTGAATGTTGGACAATGAATAAGAATGACAGAAGAATGGATGCCTTTGATTTGTGGTGCTGGAAAAGAGTATTGACTATCCTATGAGCTGGCTTTGTGGTAAAGAGATGCACTGCCACACCAAAGGCATGTACTATGCCATGTAGTTTGCTCTCAGAGCAAAAGGACCTCTACCTGGTCTGCTATACTGGATGTTGTTGTTGTGTACTATAGAGTCAGAACTGACCCATAGCTGAGCCTCTGGTAGGTTTTCAGAGGCAGTTAATTGTGCAGGGGGAGATTGCCCATCCTTCCTTCTTCTGTGGAGCAGCTGGTGGCATTGAACCACTTGCCTTTGAGATTACAGCATAGCTTCTTACCACTAGGCCACCAGAGCTCTCTGCCATACTAGATAGAATAAAAAACCTTTAAACACTTGTTGTAGATTTCTAGTTATGACCGTTACATAGTCTTTCTATATTCTCAATATTTGTACAGTTTTTTGGTATGTTTCTTGCCTACTTTGAAAAATAAATTGTCTTATTTATGAGATTTATTATCCAAAAATATATTTCTGGGACATTAAGTTTACTAATGAGTATGTGCAGAATGTTTAAATGTAATGAAGCCACATGGGATTTTTTGAGTGATTTTCATATGGCAAGAGTAAAGGTGAATAAAAAGTGAAATGGAACTAGAGAATGGTAGGAACAGGTCTTGGAGGACTTTCTAAGCCAAGTAGAAAATTATGTTTTCTCATAAAAGTTCTGCATAAGCATAAAACAGTATGCATTGCAGTGTCCTTCTGTTTAAGAAAAAAAAATCCATATTTCTGATTCTTTTGCTTATTCTTACTCATACTGCAAATTTATTCTTTTCCTCACACTTAATTTTGACCCACAGAGGCTGTTTTTAAATCAAAATTAAATTCATGACAAGTATATTTTTGCAATGTAAGACTTTTTTAATCCATCAGTGAGTTTGTTTGAAATAATTTCTGGTATCAGCATACTTGCCTTAGATAAGCAAGAATGTGTTTGTATGTACACTTTTTAAATAATACCATATGATCTGAAAATAAACAATATTCTTTGTTAGGATATTGCAGATACAGATATGCAAAATAGGCTTCACTAAGAAATATCATGCATTTGCATTGAATTCACTGACAATCTCTCATGCTTGGTTCAGGGAGATAGTCATAATCTTACTGTTGGTGTTGTTGTTAAGTGCCGTCGAGTCGCAGGCAACTCATAGCGACCCTATGAAGGAGAGTCCTCGATGCTTAGGTATGATCTTACTAGTGTATAATTAAAAGCGATAATCAATGAGAGTAGGTGTGTCAGAGACAGGAAAGTTGGCACAGGATAGAGCTGCTTGCAGGGCTATTGTCATAGGGTTTCAGGGCTATGTCATATTGACATATGGTCACTATGAGTTGCAAGAGACTCTAGGGCACATAACAACAGCTATCAATGGTATGAAAGAAAGTACTGCAAGTTTTTGCAACACAGTGATGAGATCCATACCCTATCATGCAAGTTCAAGGGAGTCATCCTTGAGGAAGTGAAAGCTGAACCCACAGCTGTAAGATGAACAAGAAAGAGTTAAACTCAGTGAATGAATAGAAATCCAAGTTCTTTATAAACTTACAATAAAATCTCCATTTAAAGAAAAAGGAAAAGAAAAAAGAACAAGTTAAATTCCTAAAGGCAGAGATGCATAACCCTTTGGAGGCATGGAAGAACCAATATGACTGAAGAGACCAGAAGCATGTGGGGAGTAATTGGGGCAGAACAAAGCATTTGTTCTTCATAAAAGAGAAAAGAAGAAACTTTGTGAAATTGAAAATAGAGGAAGAACATATCAGATGAGCATTTTTAGGAGAGCTCTGGCTGCTGCTTGGAAAACAGCTTGAGGAGATATAAAAGCAGAACTCAACAAGAATAACACAAGGAGACCAGTTAGGAGGCTGTGGTAGTAGTCCAAGATAGGATACTAACGTCTTAGACTTGAGTGCCTATAGGAAGATGTTGAAAAGGATACAGATTGAAGAAGTATTTAAGAGATACAATCACCAAGAGATTGTAATATGGCCAGTCTACAAGATCAAGTGCAGGAAGCTGTGAGGCATAGCTTCTAGGTTTCTGACTTATCACTGGTCAGACAGATATTCTGTTTCCTGGAATAGAGAGAACCACCAGAGGAACCAGGTTTGGAGGAGTGAGATAGGTAGAGTGGGATAAGGAGACAGCTGAAAGTCAGGATGATCATCAGTTTTGGAGAATGTTGATAAAATATCCACAAGTGTAAAGAATAAGAGCATCTATTTAACATTCTAGAAGGAGCTGTCACAACCTAGGATACCTCATGCCATCATGACAGACACTTGCTGTCTATGGAGATCCTCTTACTTGGTGTCATACAAATCTGCCTTTTCCATTGACTTTATTATTGCCCAACATTAATGAAAACATTTTTTATGTTTTAAATATGATTCACCAGTTACTATCCTTTTTCTTTGAAGGTGGTTTGTTGGAAGTGTTCCGATTACAAAGCTCAACTTGAGTATGATGGTGGTAAACTGAGCAAAGTTTGTAAAGACTGCTATCATATAATAAGTGGATTTGCGGACAGTGAAGAAAAGAAAAGGAAAGGAATTTTAGAGGTATTAATATTAAATATTTTAAGAAATATGTATATTTTTTTAGTATTTAACATTTTGAGTAACAAGGAATATAATTAATACCTTTGTTTTGTACTGCTGACTTTTAGGATTCTACATGGTCATACCATTGAGAGGACGATATTATACCAACACACGCTTGAAAATAATGATTTGGTGAATGTAACTGTAATCAAATATTATATGTCAAATAATTGGCATCTTTTCTAATGTACAAAGTATTAATAGTATATTTTTTATAAGACAGCTTTCCCAACATTTTCACAGTAACTTTGAAAACATTATATTAAAACATTCAAATTTAGTTGAAATATTTTTGTTGTCTGGAAAAAATTTCCAGCTTATTGCATTGAGAGCATCATCAATTATCCAGAGACAACAATCTAAAAATGGCATTGACATGTTATTGAAGCTTTTCCCAAGTGAATTAGACTCATTTTTAGAATAAATTCTGCATCTTCCTCCCCATTCCCAAGCCTGGGGACTAAAATGAAACCTGTGTTAGAAATCCATTTCACAATCTAAGATATTAAGACTATAGGAATTAATACAAAATAGGGCTTTTCTGGCAATAAGTTCAAAGACAGCTTGAAAAGTCTTTGAAGAAAAGGCTCATGGTGAAAATTCTGTGAAGCTGAAGTCTTAGATATAGTTGATTTCTTAAGACTTTCTAAAGAAACATTAATTATTCCTTGAGCACTTGCAATGTGTAAGTTTGAAAAGCCATTTCTATTCACAGAATATAAGATACAAACTTCAAGATCCACGTACAATTAAAATAAAGATACACAAACTAAAAATACAAGTCTGATACTTCTGAGGAATAAGTGTTATTTCTTTGGCAGAGAGGATGGCCTGACTTGCTGCAGTGTTGCCCAGGAATGGCCTCAGCTGAGAGAGAGGCAGAGTCTAATGAGTCAGACTACTAGATTAAAGGATCAATTTTGGCATATATCATAAAATAAAAATGTCCAAAGAGTTTTCTAGAAAAGGAAACAAAACATCAATTGTTTATTAGAGTAATTCAACCAAATAAATAAAGTATAATGTCTAAAAAAAAGCATTATATGTGTGTACACATACACATTTCTGCATTTATTAGCATGCTAAACTCTCTAGACCACAGAGATCCACAATTTTCCTTCAACAAGTTACAGAGAAAATATTTTCTGTTTTGTATACCATGAGATAAAATTGAGACTATTACATAGGTAACTGTTATAACAAGAAAAAAATGTCTACAGATCATTAACAAAATTGAAAATATAAATTAGCGTTCTTTTTAATAATATGGATCTACTGATAAGAAGAAGACAATTCTCTTTGGCAGAGGGGTAACATACAACTTAAGTGGAGTTCAAAGTTCCTAATCCCGTATCAGCAAATTGTCTGTAAATATTCATCTGTATAAACCGTCCGTAGTGGATGATTCATACAACAGTAAGTTGTGGGCCATAATCCGCCCACCTATGCTTCTTAAATTTGTCATGCTGAAGGACCACTTTTATTTCTAATTCAACATAGTTCAGTATTTACATAAAATTCAACTTCCTACACTTCAGTGTCAATGACAAAGTCAAAGTCCTTTAAGTTTCTAACTGGTTAGTCTTATTTCTGTGCCTAATGTTGAACTGATTACGAAATTTACAAAATAATTTGCAAGCCAGCATTTTTCAATAGATGATAATAAGTAGCCTTACCTTCAGGATTACAGAGATGGAAAACTATCAAATTATTTCCTTCCTCTTTTTTAGCAAGTAGTTTATATATAAGAAAGCAAGAGTCCAGAATTAAGGTTGCAAAGTGTAGTGTACTCGGGTGGGGTGGAGGGGAGGGAGCGGATTGTATACCAATGAAGGAATTTTTCTTTTACTTTTCAAAGAGAGGAGCAACCTGGGGGGGAGGGGTGGGCAGGGAGAAAAGTGCAACAATGAATGAATGGAAATCTAAAATCTCAGTAATTGTTCATTAAAATTAATTTTTAAAATTATGTTAAAAAAAAAGAGCAAACCAGAAAATAGTAATGCCTGTAAAAGCTTGCTGTAACTATAAAAGACGGTTTTATTTAAAGTACTATGACTTAAAATAATTCAAAAGACTGCTGGTGAATGTTTGTCCTTTTGTTATTGCATTCTTAGATAATGTGATAAATGGTAGCATCATGGTTCAAGCTCCAGAATAAGACTGGCACGGAAATTGCTAAATATGTGATCTTGGGAAAAGTCTTTAAATGCTTGAGCCTCAGAGATAATGGAAGCACTAACTTCTTAGTGTTGATGTGAGGATTAAGTGAAATAATACATAGAGCAAGTTAAGAAAAGTGCCTGTTATAGTCAGAAGTTCGTTCTATTTAAAGTCAAAGTCAAAATAGATAAAATTTGCCAAATTCTTTTTCCCATGTCTGTTGTACATAGGGTCGCTATGAGTCACAAGTGACTCGATAGCACATAACAACAACAACAGATATAACTAATGTGCACTTATACAATAAAAGCAGGTGGTTATTTCTTGAGCTCCTTGGGGAGCTCAAGGAGAATTTTATGTAAACATATTTGACTTAAGGGAAAATACAAAGTTTAATCAGTTCCTAATGTAGTTCATTTTATGTTCATTCAGTCTCACACAATTGATTCTATTACATTTTTCTAGATTGAATCAGCAGAAGTGTCTGGAAACAGTGTGGTATGCAGTTTTCTGCAGTACATGGAGAAGTCAAAACCTTGGCAGAAAGCATGGTGTGTGATCCCCAAGCAAGACCCTCTTGTGTTGTACATGTACGGGGCCCCACAGGTATGTAAACTGTATCTGCCTATTGCAGCAGAGATCATTGTAGGCCATTGAGCTTAACTTGGAATCTTTCCATTGCCTCCTTTTTGGAACCAGAGAGTTCAACTTTCAATAAAATTGGGAATAGTAAATAACTACATTTCAAATTTATTATTGAAGTGGACTGATTCTTTTTAAAACTCAGTACTTTCTTGATTTTCTCTCTTTCCTTTCTATTTAGTGGGTTGGAGAAAAGGCAAGTTGAATTAGGATAGAACAAGGGAGAATGGGATAAGTGGAAGAAGCAAAAAAGAAGACATGAGCCCTTTTAATGTTTAAAAAATAACTCTTTGCCACTGAATTGGAATCAGTTTCTGACTGACCATCCAGCGGGTTCTGAAAGGCTGTGAATTGCACGGGAGGAGATTGCCTGTCTTCCTCCTACAGAGCAACTTGGTGGATTCAGAGCGCTTGCCTTTGGGTTGGCAGTGAACTCCTTACCTAGTAGGCCACCAGAGCTCCCTTTTGAAATTATAATAAACAATGTTAAGACTGTACTTTTTGCTGAATAAATAGAAACCTGAAAAAGAATGGAATTTGAAATGGAGACTTTTAATCCATCTTTAGTTAACATTGTGCAGTAACAGATCTCAAGAAAAATCTACGGAAATAGCAGCTATCAGTTGGTAATAAGATTAGCACCAGGTACTACAGATTGTGTTCTTTAAAACCACTGCCACACTAATGGGGAAAGATGATTGGTGATCAGCTCTAAATTTCCAACCCTTCTAAATACGTAAATCAAGAACTGCAACAGGAAAAAAAATATTTGCTGAGCCCTGACTGTCTTAATTGACTCAGAGAAATTATTTCCCAGAATCCAAGTGATAAATATGTCAATAAACTAGATTAAGGAAAAAATCAATATGACAAAATATGTTTATAAAAACTCACTGATAACATCATACTCAGTCATGAAAGACTGAGAGCTTTTCCCTTAAAATTAGTATTAAGACAAGGATACCTGCTCTCTCAACTGTTGTTCATTATTGTACTAGAAGTTCTAGCTAGAATAGACAAGATGAAGAAATAAAAGTTATGTCATTTGAGAAAGAAGAACTAAAAAGATTCCTTTTCACAGATGACACAATCCTGTAGTTTATTTTTAAGTGCCATCGAGTTGCTTTTTATTCAATGTATCAGAGTAAAATTGCCCTCTAAGATTTTGTAATATTTTTGAAAATAAGTTTTTTCCTCTGTGGTACCATTGGGTGGATTTGACCTACCAACCTTTCTGTTAGAACTTAACTAACTGCTTAGCCACAGTGCCACGAGAGCTCATATCCTTACATGGAGGATCTCAAGCCCTCCACAAAGAAAACAACTAGCGCTCATAAGTGAACTCAACAGAGTGGCCAGATTAAAAAAAAAAAACTTATCCATATTATTGTATATCAGAATTGAGCAGTCTGATTATGAAATAATTTTATAAAACACAGTATATGGGAATGATTATATGAAACAGTGTCAATGAAGGAAAGTGTGAAACACACACAAAAACACACATTTTGTATATGTATGAAATACAGTGTGTATGAATAACTATATGCATACCAACAAAAATACAGAGGTGGGAAAAAAATAAAAATAAAAAGGCCTAAATAAACAAAAAAAAGCATTCTGTTTTCATAAATCAGAAGATTTAATATTGTTAAGACAGTGATTATTGGCTGTTTGTTTTTTAATTTCTTTTTATTATTTTTGTGTTTGTACCACCAAATTGGATCTGACTGGTACAGGAGATTGTTCCTCCTTCTCCAGCAAAGCGTCTGCTGGATTTGAGCCGTGCACTTCGGGGATTGCAGTGCAGCTTCCTGCCACTAGGCCACCAGAGCTACTTTGATAGTGATTATTGTTAAGCACGCTACAGATTCATGGCAATCCACATCAAAATTCCAAAGGATTTCTGTGCAGAAATGCAAAAGCCAAGCCTCGTATTTAAATGGAACTGCAAAGGACCCGAAACATTAAAGTAATCATGAAATGGGACAACAAAGTTGGATGACTCACTCTTCCTGATCTTAAAACACGGGGGAGCTCTGGTGGCCTAGTGGCAAGGAGCTGCAACTACAATCCCAGAGGCGCATGGTTCAAATCCACCAGATGCTCGGCCGGGGAAGGAGGGACAATCTCCTCCTGTACCAATCAGATCTGAGTTGATGGTACACTCACACAAAAATAATATAATTTTTAAAAAACACCTGATCTTAAAACACATTATAAAGCTATGATAATCAAAACCATCTGAGTATAATAATGGGTCTCCCAACTTGCTCATAAGACCTAGAACTCCATAGGATTTCCAAAGTTGTAAATATTTATAGGAACAGTCTGCCTCATCTTTCTCCTGAAGAACTGGTGTATTCAGAATTCCTACATTTGGAATTTCAGTGGAATACTTAGGTAACTGTGCCCCACCAGGGACCCATACCCCAAGAAAACATAAGGAATATATTTGGGATCTAGTTTCAACAGTTCTTAAAACTTTTTTCATCACAGGACTTTATTTTAAAAGTATAGAGACAACCTACAGATCAGGAAAAGGAGGCATGGTAATATCTTGTGCTAAGTATTGAGATGCTAACAAGATCAACCATTTAAATCCACAGGAGAAAGATGAGTCTGTCTGCTCTCATTACAATTAATAGTATGTATGGTCAACAAGGAAATAAAACGTATCAAATGGGGAAATGACAAAGTCTTCAACAAATGGTGCTGCAAAACTGGATTGCTACCTATAGAAAGCTGAAATAGGATCCACATCTCACACTATGAACAAAAAATCAACTCAAGGTGGATCAAAGACCTGGGAGTAAAGCCTAAAACCATAAAGTTCATAAGAGATAAAGTGGGACCAAACTTAGAAGGCCTAGCCTATGGTATAAAGAGGCTGACAAATATAACCAAAAATACACAAAAAGGGGAAGATAAAACTGATGAATAAGACCTTCTAAAGATTAAATCCCTGTGCACATAAAAAACTCTTTCCAATAGGGTGAAAAGAAGACTTACCTACAGTGAATAAACATTTGGTAATACCATCTCAGACAAGAGTCTAATAACAGAAGTTTACAGGGCCTCCACAAGAAAAAGACTGATAACCCAATTACAAAATGGGCAGAAGATGGCATGGAAAGACTTTTCACAGAGGAAGATATTCTCAAGGCCAAAATCACTGATAATAAAAAAGATGCAAATCAAAGCCGCAATTAGATACCATCTCATCCCAGTAGCAGTGGCAAAATTTACCAAGACAGCAGGCAATAAATATGGGAAAGGATGTGGAGAGTTAGGAACTCTGATATACTTTGGTGGGATTGTAAAATGGTACAACCACTCTGAAAGGCAGTTTGGAATTTCCTCAAAAAGCTGATCATAGACATTCAGTATGACTCAACTATTCCACTGCTTAGAATATGCCCCAAGGAAATTAGAACTGAGACACAAATGGATATTTGTTCATAGCAGCTTTATTCACCACCTCAAGAACATGGAAACAGCCCAAATGTTCAACCACAATCGAATGGATTAAGAAATTGTGGTACAGTCACACAATGGAATATTACACAGCACTCAGGAGCAATGACTTGGGAGAGACTGGAGAGCATTATGCTGAGTGAACTAACTTCGTCTCATAAGGACAGATACTGCATAAGACCATTATTGTAAAAATAGAAACATAGCTATAATATGTATGGGAATTCAAGGGGAGAAGGGGTGGAAGCAAAGGAGTCAAGATAGGCAGGGAGGAAATCATAGGGTCACACAATTTGGTGGGTGATGGAAATGTGTAAAGGAAATGGGAAAGATCTGGTGAGGATCTGAAAAGATGGGTTAATGGTGGACATAGGTCAATGGAGATTAAGTGTATAAAACATAATGTATGGGAATGATGTATGATGTATGAATGTGAATGAAGGAAAGTGTGAAACACAATGTATACAAATTTTGTATGCAAACCAATATAAAAGATTTTTAAAAAAATGTAGAGTCTTCAAAACCTACTGGTGAACATTGTAAATCAGAATGGACTTGGCAGTAGTGGGTTCCTGTTACATATATGATAAAGGTATATTATCCAGAAAGATAAATAATGCCTGCAACTTAGCAATGAAAACAAAACCCAGAGTTGAAATGCAAATCGCCAATAAGTAAGTGGAAAGATGCTCAACATCCTTAGGGAGGTGTAGGGAGCTTCATTTAGTCCTGATTTCTCATATTTGTTAATTCCTTCGGGCAGCATTATCAGAAATCCTGGTGGCTTAGTGTTTAGTAATGGTTCTGCCAATGCAAAGGTACATAGTTCAAATCCACCAGCTGCTCTGTGGGAGAAAGATGGGCAGTCTCCTCCCATGCAGTTTACTGCCTCTGAATATCTGCTGTGGGTTGGTTCAGACTTGATAGTACACCACAACCAATACATGTATAAAGTGTATATAGTAGGAGTCTCTGTTGGGAAGTAGGGGGACGCTCATCTATGATATGTTTTTCCTAGGACGTCAGAGCCCAGGCCACCATTCCACTTCTGGGCTACATAGTGGATGACATGCCAAGGAGTGCAGACTTGCCGCACAGTTTCAAACTGACCCAGTCCAAGTCTGTGCACAGCTTTGCTGCAGACAATGAGGAACTGAAACAGAAGTGGCTGAAAGTCATTCTCTTAGCTGTCACAGGTGAGACGCCAGACGGCCCAAATGAGCCTCCAGCCACCTTGGACGATCATGCTGAACCTAAGAAAAAATCAGAATGCTGAACTCCAGGACCAACCACAGTGTGGGGGGAGTCACAAGATTGATTGCTCAAGACATTCCCATTCTCCTTATTCATCTCTTAGCACTTTATGTTGAAAAATACAGGCTCATAAATGCATCGTTTGGGGACAGTTTTCCTATATTTATGTACTATTCATGAAATTCATGTGCAGAGCCATTCCAGTGATGAAGTTTTGAAATAATGTGAAAAATGAAGCATTTTTATGAGCTATTCCTTGAATGTGTACTTTTGTCTTGAAGAAAATGGTATCAATAATTGATTCTTTCACTATCAGGTTAGAATGGGCCACTTTCATTTAAAAAAAAAATCTTTACTGTCTTTTTCACATGTAGGATTTGTGACAGTTTGAAAGATATACCTCCATGTTGCCAAAATAGATTCATGGTTATAATACAGGGACAGTTTAGGTTATTGTATTAGCTTATTTAATTTAGTTGATCATTTTAAATAACATATGCTCTTACAAAATAAAACAATAAAAGGATAAATTGATGGTTTCAGGCTTTTGACTTAAGAGATAAAATTTGGGTTTTGTAGAAATACTCATAAGAACAAAATACCTTAAGTGTATAGCAATTATGTGTTAATAGTATTAAATATAAACATATATACATCCTTTTCTCCTCAGCTTTAGGGTCATATTTGTCTCTATTTTTAAAACAAAGCTTTCTTTATCATGGAATTGAGCCGTGTTCTAAACATAAATGTTTTGGAGTGACTTACATTTAACTGGACATCTGACATTTAAGGGTATTCATATTTTTATAATTTTTTTAAAAAGCAGTAATTTATGTGGCATAGGATATACTGGTGAATCCCAACAGTATTTTTAAAGTACTATGTATTTTTTCGTCCTGTGCCTATTTAAAACAGTGCCTCCTTTTGAAGGTGCTAATAATACCTATTTAAATATAAGACAGAGTTAGTTAATACTTCAGTCTTGATTATTCTGAGATAACGTGTATCTTGCCACTTGGATCAGTCATACAGATTATTCTTCCATTCACAATTATTACAGCAGTTAACATCAGCATGTACAAAAAGTCTTCACTGAACCCTAAGCTGTATAGTACACTTGAGTTTACACATACCTAGGTAATGTGGACACTACGTTTATTGTATTGTTTTTCTTTTTCATAGACTGTTAAGTGTGGTAAAATGAAGACTATATATATAAAATGAGCAATTAAGATAACGATGGAGGCCTGTTCCTTTGCTTGACATGAAACAAAATTCACATATGAGAACCTGTATTTGGAGATTATCAGAGAGACTCTGTGCTCGAGTCTAAAAACCACTTCACCAGAGATAAGAGGGAGAACACACAATAATTGCAGGTCGTGGGGAGGGACAACATGATTGACAAGGATCTCAAATTTTTCCCCTTTTATCCTCTGGGGAACTTTAAGAGATAAAATATGATCTCTTAGAAGTCATTACTATATTGTACTTGTTATTAAAATCTCACATTAAAATGACTGCTTAGCTTAAAAGATACAGATTGAGAAAAATGTTTTTCCTTCACCTTGTCATATCCTAAACATGCTTATTTTTTTAATGCTTATTTTTTAATGCATCAATCTGCTAGAAACCTTTAGGAAATAACCCTATTTGTTATATAGCCTTGGCTTTTAAAGAATCCACCTTCACAAAAGCATGGGTTTACTCAGAATTGGACACTGCTACACATTTATGCAGGATGCATTGCTATAAGAAATATTTGAAATGCCTCCTGACAAGTGGGTAAAACAGTTACAACTAACATCATTAGGTTCCCTTCCTTCATTAAAGGAATACCAGCCATGATCATTAACAGGAAGCCAAATACTTAGAGCCCAAACAAGAAAAAGGTAGCTTTTTAGGCCCCATTAAAGTCAGAGATGGACTAAAAGAAATTTTACATTGCTTCTGTTTTCTAGTTACCAACTCTGTATGTATGTACACAGATATGCTAGGGTGATTATTAAGCTAGAGGTGTAGAGGATGCTTTGGTCTTCTGAATTATAAGAAAAGAGAAGCAATAAACGTATTGTCTATTGTCAAGGGAATCTAATTTATCTTTAGTCAATTTGGATAGAATAATGGCAATATAAGGGCCACTTAGAAGATTTATGGGCCAGATAATTTTTGAAAACAATGTTTTGAATAGCAAAAACTCTCCTTTTCCTACTATTTTGTTCTTTTCCTGGAATGGAAGTAACATGAGCACACTGAATTTCTGGCTCAGTAAATATCAATGCTATTCAACTTAGAGTATTGAAAAATTACTCAATTATTATTATTATTATTATGCTCATAAAGATAATGAATATTAATTTTTAAAATAAATATTAGAAATAGAAGTGCTAATGAGAACTTGTGGTTGTTCAATCATCATCCTTCACTTTCCACTCCTCAGGTCTTCAGCCAGGCAAAAAGAAGCTGCTTACCTTCTCATTAAAGTATTAACTCACACTTTTAGGATAGCTCTTAAATTGACCATTAGGAAAGCTCTTAAAATGACCATTATAAAATTAAACCATGTGTAAACTGTTCACAAAAGTAATGTCTTTTGCTTTCTAATATACAGAAACAGTCATGACAAATTGAACAGAAAAGAATATATGTTGCTTTCCTATTAAAAATCAGTATTCCGTACAGCTCTTAATTATTTCTTTTATCTAATTTGGTGCTATCCAAGTAATTTTCCTTTAAAGTGCCCTTCCTTCAAACTTGAAAAGAACATATTTGATAAAAACTGCTATTCTTTAAAAATCATTCCAGATTTTTTAATTTACATTTCACTTTTGCTATATTTAAAAGTCTACTAGTTGGTATATTCTGTATGAAATGTAGTGCAGACATCTAAATGGGGCTCAGTTATGAAAAATGATAGCAGCCACCTTCATAGTAAAGGTATCTGTAATGACATCATGTATGCAAGCAATAATACTCTTCAGGGTATGGTTTTTATACTGAAAATTTCCTCTCTCAGCCTCCAGCCCCAAAGGATATAAAGGAAATAAAATTCCTAAGAAGTAACAGTCTAAGTCAAATTGCTGCATATAAGAAGAAGAAAGCAAGGAGAAGGAACATTCTTCCTTGAATTCAAATAATTGTCAGAAATGTTTTTTATTTTTGCAAAGGTTATGGATGATGAAACAAAGCACATCTGCACGACTTTATGAAGCTACATTTTATTTTCCATGAAGTTTCATTTAATGTGTAGGTCAGTGCACATTTCTTCCCTGAGCGACCTACCCCATTTAAAATTGACCCCCTCCACAAAAGAAGCTAGGGTTTTTTTTCCTTTTTTTACACAGACTAACTTTTTAAATATACTATCCACAAATAGATATATACATCTGGCTTTTGTGGCATTTTTTAAGGAGACTTCTACTCATAAATTTGTAAAGAAAAGAACAAACTTCATGGTGCTGCAGGGTTGTTAACGATTCATTGATGCCTTCTACAAATCTCTCAAAATTATTTCTATGAGCTCACAATTCCATGTCCATTTTTCTTATCTCTACTTGGTGGAAACAGGGTGGCTCCCTCTCCTCTTCTTGGCTTCAAATTTTAGATCTTACTTATGATTCTATTCAAAGCCTTAAGTTCTTATTCTGAGCATAATGTCTGTTATAATTCTAACTGAAGAAAAGGCACCAGTGGGAAAAAATGACTCCTAGCAAATAAAGGTCTCATTCTAATGCAGGTATTCTTGCTAAAGTGCAGCATATACAACTAAAAGTTCTTCATCACAAGATGCTCCTATTGTATTAGCGGGTTAAAGATTAAGCACATGGTATTTATAAGCTAAAGTTAATTTGAAAAGTAAAAATGTCTTAATGTTTTCATTCTTAAATTTTGTATTCTTCAAGAATGTATTAATATATAAGAACTGTGGCTAACTAGTTCCTATGCTTAGGACTGTATTAAGATCTATAGTGGATCATGTTACTTCACTCTTAACTCGTCTAGTAGATTTAAACTGCTTTTTATTTTCATACTACTATCTACTATAGATTCTTTAGATTTAGAAAATATGACTAGAAAAAGGACCATTAGACTTGGTCTAATTAAAAAAAACCCTTTTCTTGTGAATTTATAAATGGATGTATATATGTAAAAACAATTAATTTGCAATTCTGTCTTTCCACAGAAATAATTTTTATACAAACCTTTCTTTTAACTTAAATATTTTAACTTAAATTATTTACATGGATTTTTATGTGTAATCTTTTCTTATATATGCCATGTAGTCATGAGCAAATACGTTTGCTTTCTTTACAGATTTAGTAGAAAAGAATAAAAATAGAAACCACAAATGAACAGAGAGGTAAATGGAGACAGTTGGTCTCCCAATCAGAGCAATATATATTAAGATAATAAATTACAGAAGGAATATAAACTTTAAGATATAAATCTATATACATAATTGCATGCTGATGGAATCCATGGCAACTGGCTTTAGACCTTGGCCTCTAAATTATACCATTGGTTTTCTTGTCATTACACCTCCCTCCCTGCCACCTCCCCAAGCAAAAAAAAATAATAATAATAATCTCATGGGCCTTCTCCTGTACTTTTTACTGAGAAAAAAAAATACATATATATATATTTATCCCTCCAAAGTCAGTCATGTACATCCACTTTCTAGACTGAGAATTTGAAAGACTGCAGAATATTGTCAGTGTTTTGACATGAAAAAAATCATGGCTTTTATGAGTTTTTCATTCCTTGTTGGGCAATGGGAGTTACATGATGGTTACCCCTTCCTAAAATATGTTGCAGTAGATTTAGTGAAAAATTAAATGAAGAAATCTCATAGCATACTTAATAAGCAAATATTAAATAAGTAGAGTGATATATAGGCTTGGGAAAGAGCATAATAGTTTGTGGGGACCATTGTCATTACAGAATCGCATTATATATAACACAGTTTATGGATGTTAGAATGTATCATTGTGTGAATTTCTTCACTGGTAAAACAATCATGTCTGTATATAACATTTTCACCAAATTAGCATTTCACTTTGTGAGTGACGATTGATATTTTTAATAGGTGTTGTCTGGCTTTTTCTTTTAAATTGTTGATTGATCAGTTTGTAAAGGTATGTAATCAAAATTTTACAATTGACCCAAATGTGAAAGATGTAAATGAAAAGTAATTTTTCTTTTCTAGTTGTATGAATGTAAAATACATGCAGATAGTGTATATATTATGTAATATATGTATATTTGGTCATAAAGGCAGAGAATTGGAAACATTGTAAAATTAAGCACTTTAATTCTATTAAATATTAAACATTTGTTATCTTGTAAATAAACATCCTTAAATCAATCCTAAAAATTCAAATCTTTTCCCAGTTATGTTCAGTTTGCAGAGATTTTTATTATCTACTCAGTAGTAAGTTACTCCAAGAACTTACTGCTTGTTGCTTCTTCCCACTCCCACAGCAGCATACCTTCTCTTAAAAAAAAAAAAAAGGAAAAAAAAAATCTGTGTGAATCTTTGAAGAATAAAACTTGTAGCAGAGCCAATCGACCCAAAAATCTGACCTCTCCCTGTGATGACTCCACAACTAGATCCTTGGAACGTTAGTAAACTAGGCTCCAACCTGGTTGAGTCATCATATACCATATACAGGGCCAATTCAAAGTGGATCAAGGACCTTAATGTGAAACTAAAACCATAAAACTCATAAAAAAAATATCATCATGAAACTGTAAGAGCCAAGTCTCTGTGATGAGCTACCAGATGTGATAAAAAAAAAATGCTTGAGCAACTAAAAACAAATGAGACCTCATGAAAATTAAAACTTTGGTGTACCAAAAAACTACACAAAAAGTGAAAATACAACCAATAAGATAGATTAATATTATGGCAGACTTTATATCCAATAAAAGTCTGTTATCTAAAGTTTTTAAATACTTCTACAACTTAGCAGAAAGAGAAACAAACCAAATATTGGACAAAACACTTTGAATAGACATTCCACAAAAGAGGCTATTCAAATAAACGTATATGAAAAGATGCTCTAACTCATTAGCTATCTACTGGTGAGATACAAATCAAAACCATAATGAGATTCAATCTCATTCTCATTAGAATGGCAAGTATTTAAATTTAAAAAAAAAAGTAGGTGTGACCAAGTTCTTTAAAAATAGGAATATTCATCCCCTGCTATTAGGATTGTAAATTGGTACATCCTCTGTAGAAAAGTTCCTCTAGAAGTTCACAGTCAGTTACCCTGTGACCCAGCAGTTTCATTCTCAGGCACAAAATCATAGACCTGAAAGTGGCCAAACGAACAAACACATACAACAGTGGTCACGGCAACATTTTTCACAATAGATAAAAGACAACTGAAATGTTCCTCAACTAATAAACAAAATGCATTTTTCATTCTATAGGATGACACAATGTAAATTTCATTTTACATATAATGAAATATGAAGTTCTGTTGAATGCTGCACCATGGATATACCTAGCTGGCATGCCAAATGAAGTCATTCAGATACAAAAAGACAATGTATAATATCACTTATGTGAAATATATGTAATAATTTATAAATAAAATATATATATCCCAAAAGTAATTAGAAGGGATAAAAGTAGAGGGGGGAAAGGCTTTTGCTTAATGCCTTAAATATGTGTTAACAATGGTGGATGGGATAATTTGGAAAAATTGAAAAATAGTTGTGCAACTTGAAGAATGATGATGTCGTTGAACTGTACCTGTAAAAATTGAGGATATATGCCAGGTGTGTCAGTATAATTTTAAAAGCAAACCAAAAACTTCTATAAATAATTTCTACACGTTTACTCTTCACCCCTCACCAAGCTTTAAATGGCTAGCAATTTGTTAGTAGATACATATAAGTAGTTCACATCATCTAAGGATTCTTGAGATATAAACATTGTCCTTGGCTCATGCATATGACATATTTGGATTCACTTTATACCAAAATGGAAATGGTGCAGGGAATGCTAGATATTCCTGGCCCTGCCACTTAATACCCAGACTGTTTTAGAAGACTTGTAGGACTTAAATGATCTAATTCTATAGTGTGTTGTCTGGTCAGTAATTCTTCTCAAACTTTAATTTCTGTATTAATTTCCCAGGAATTCTAATTTAGCAGAAGTCTGATAATTCAAGGGGACTTTGTTTGGCTGCTAATCCAAAGTTTAGTGTTTTGGACCCACCAAGGTCTGTAAGGAGGTCCTATTTACAGTCTTGGAAACCCCCATGGCGCAGTTCATCTCTGTCCTGCCAGGTTGCTATAAGTTAGGATCTACTTGATGTTTGCAGAGTAGGTAATGGTTCTTCTCCTCAAACTATCCTTGAAATAGCAAGATTATAGTGGGAAGAAACCACTATAGTAGGAAGTCCCTGACCCTGCTACTTAATTTTTATGACCTTGGGCCCAAACTCTTCCTGAGGAGTTACAGGTTTCAATAAGATACTGCTGAAATTGTAGCCTGGTCAGTGTGGGACATTCAGGACATAAAAAATTGACTTAATGCATAGGCTTACAGTCCTGACTACCCATTCAAATCACCAAGGGAGCAGTTAGGGCCGTGTGCTGACCCAACTCTCAGATTCTATTTGTTTGGGATAGACTCCAGACGTTAACTTTTTCAAAGATTCCTCAGGCAATATGATGCAAAACTATATTTGAGACACTAATGTTTACCATTAAACATTAAAGGTCTCCTTCCAAGCCTGAATCAATCTGGGAGCTCCACCAAATTCTGTCCACGATGGGTAACCATTATGGCAGTTGACCCACCAGTGGCACAGGGTTCAGCATCATAGCAACCCCAATTGACAGACCAGTTCTGTACCACTTAGAAGAATGTCCATCCCAAAAATAATTAACACCAGGCTCAAGGAGCCAACTGCCTTTCAAATACAAGGCCCACCCACCAGGTCCTAGTTGACTCTAAACCATGAGGCTTCCAGCCCACAACTCATTTACAGTCTACATATGTTGTTGTTGTTGTTGTTGTTGTTGTTATGAGCCATCGAGTCACTTGCGACTCATGGCGACCCTACGTACAACAGCCCTAAACTCTGCTCTGTCCTGTGCCATTCGCACTGTCTCTGATACACCCATCCCGATTACCCAATCACTGAATCAGTCCACCTCATAGAGGGCCTTCTTCTCCTGCACTGTCCCTCCACCCTCCCAAGCATGATGTCCCTCTCCAAGGACCGGTCCCTCCTTACAACATGTCCCAAGTATGTCTGATGAAGCCTCAGAATCCTTGCCTCCAAGGAGCAGCCCAGTTTAACCCTCTCCAGGTTGGATCTATTCGTTTTCTTAGCAGTCCATGGTACAGTCAATACTCTTCTCCAGCACCACAGCTCAAAGGCATCAATTCTCCTTCTATCCTCCTTAGTCATTGTCTAACTCTCTGACAAATAACATGTGCTTGCAAAGACCACGGCCTGTATCAGATGCACCTTAGTCTCCAGAGTGACACCATTGCTCTTCAGTACTTTGGAGAGGTCCCTAACAGCAGACTTTCCCAACGCAATACATCTTTTAATTTCCTGGCTGCTGGTGCGAAGAGTGTTGACTGTGGAGCCAAGCAAACTAAAGCTGTGAACAATCTCAATCTCTTTACCACCCATCCAGATGCTGCCAATTGGTCCAGTGGTGAGAATCTTTGTCTTCTTGACATTGAGGAATGTCTATCTGTGTTTCATTGATTATGCAAAAGTGTTTGACTGTGTGGATCATAACAAACTGTGGCTGACTCTGAGAAGAATGGGAATCCCAGAACACTTGATTGTGCTAATGTGAAACCTATACTTGAACTAAGAGGCAGTCGTCAGAACAGCAAAGAAATACTGCATGGTTCAAAATTGGGAAGGGTGTACGCCAGAGATGTGTCTTGTCTTCATACCTTTTCAACCTGTATGCAGAACAGATTATCCAGGAGGCTGGGCTTTATGAGGAGAAATGTGGCATCAGGATTGGAGGAAGATCTATCAACAATCTGTGTTATGCAGATGACACAACCCTGCTTGCTGAAACTGAGGAGGACCTGAAGCGCTTGCTGCAGAGGGTCAAGGACTGCAGCCTCCTATATGGATTGAGTCTATGTATAGTCTTCCCAATTTCAATTGTTGGGCAACTCATTTTTCAGATTTCTCAGGCAATATAACGCTTCATCTTGAAATCTTTTCTCTCTCATACAGTACATATAAAAATTCCATCACCTTTACCTTCAGAAATAGGTCCAGAACCACTACTCGCCAGTTGCACTACTGTCATTCTGGTCTAAACCACCATCATGTCTTGCTTGCATTATTGCAGTAGCTTCCTAATTAGTATCACTGCTTCCATTCATATCCTCTCCACCCCTTATCAGTTCTCAAAAACACAGTCACCTAAGCCTGTTAAAAGCACAAGAGCTGTCATCTCTCTACCCCAAGCCCTCTAACGTTTCACCCAGGAGGAGAGTCAAAGTCACAGGTGCAAATGACCTTCCCATCCCACCCCTCCTTGTACAGCAGTCCTCTTCCTATTCTAGACAGACCCACTCTGGTCATATACATATACATACACATACACATATACATATATTGTTGTTGTTAGGTGCCGTCGAGTCGTAGACGGCTCATAGCGACCCTGCGAACAAAAGGCCTGAGCACTGTTCATAGAGTTTTCGGAGGCAAGCCATTTTGGAAGTGGATGCCACTCCTGCTTTCAGGCTTGTTTTAATAGAGAAGCTCCAGCAAACACTGTCCCCCATGGGTAACCATTCTAACATTTGGCACATCATGGTCACAGTGCTTAGCATCACAGCAACCATGAGTTACCTCTGTACAGCAACATATACATCACACACGCACAGAGAGAGAGAGAGAGCGCGTTTCCCTCTCCTTCTGATGCTCCTTCACCAAGATGTCTATATAGTTAACAACTTCACCAATTTAAAGTCATTGTTTAAAAGACATCTTCTAACATTTTAAAGGGGCCTCCTTGTCCAACCTATCAACCCCTTTACATTTCATCAGATCTCTTTTACCCTATGTTGCCGTTATTAGGTTCTATCAAGTGTATCTGGAGTCACAGTGACGCCATGTGACAAGAACTACTTCAGAAGCATTTCTAGGCAGTAATCTTTACGAGAACAGATCAGCAGGACTTCCTCCCATGGAGTCAGTGAGTGGGTTCAAATCATCAGCCTTAAAATATGTGGCCAAGTACTTCCTCATTGCAGCTTGAAGCCTCAGAGCTTCTTGTATTTCCCTCCTATAGCACCTGGGATCTTGCAACATACTAAATAATTTATTCATTTTTACATATCTTTGTCTGTACCTAATAAAACATAGATCCCATTAAAGACTAAGTTGGGGTTTGTGTTTTGGGGGTTTTCTTGTTGTTTGGGGTTTTTTTTTTAAATCACTGATAGTTCAGTTTAGTTCAGGACCTTGGGTGGTGTAGTCTATATGCTACTTTTAATGGTTGTGCATCTCCTTGAGAGCAAAATGGACCATCTCCACCCTTTGTGCTTTACAGCCCTGGAAACATGAGAGAGGATTGCTATGAGTTGGAGACAACCCATTGGCAGTTAGAATTTTGAAGACTGGGGCCCACCCAGTATTATTGTTGTTGTTATGTGCCATTGATTCAGAACCAAGTCATACCTGACCATCCAGCATGTTTTCAGAGACAGTAAATTGCACAGGAGGAGACTGCCCATTTTTCTCTGATGAAGCAGCTGGCAGACTCTAATCACATGTGTTTGGATTGGTAGCACAGCTCCCTAACACCAGACCACGGAATTCCAGCACAATACAGGCACCCAGTAAATGTTTACAGAATACAAAAGTTAGGCTATATATAATACAAACGTAACAGAACCTTCTTTCCAAAGCATCAGACTGTTCTGGATTCAGACCTTTAGACTAAAAGCTGGGAGAAAACCCCTCAACATTTTGTAAAGTTAATTTTGTTGTTGTTGTTGTTAACAACAGATTTCTCATTACATAAGCAAGTCATCAAGAATTTAAAAATATAATGATGAAAACTTTAGCTAACCTTTGGCACGGTGGATGTGTGCTTCTGAAAAATTAGTCTCAACCCTCTGCTACCACATGGTATCACAACAGCACCTGGAGCAGGAGGAAATTAGAGGAAGCTGGTCATTGTGTTCCCAAAGAAGCCAGCACTCTGAGAGACATAAGGTCCTGGGGAAATGGGGCTGGCGGAGGGTACATGTGGCAGGGTCTGGATAATGACAACCAGGTCTGCAGGGCACTCTTAGAGAGGAAGTGATTCATTAGTTGTTTTGGTCCTGCATTTAAGTAAAAACAGAAAACACCAACAGGCTGCTTTTCTCATTATGAAAACTCTTTTACTGACTCAGACTGAACCACATAGTCCATTATAATATGTTTACAAGAAATGTCATTTTAAAATTATCACTTTACGGGCTTTCTCTGAGCAAAGATTGATGTACTGTGGAAATAGTAATAGAATCAGTTGGTCCTAGTTTTTTAAGCAATGTATCATCACAAGGGGTGGGAACAGGAAAGGACAAGCAGTAAAAGACAAAATAGGTAAAGGAGAACTGGTAAGAACAATACTTATGCTCTTCAAAGCACTTTATCAACAAAGTTAAAAGGTAATTTGTAGACTCAGAAAAATGGATGCAGTTCATAGGGAATTGTGCTGCTAACCCAAAGGCCATGCTTCTCCAACAGTTCAAACCCACTAAGTGCTACTCAGGAGAAAGATGATAAATCTCCTCTTGTTTGATTTACAGCCTCAGAAATCCAACAGAGGGTCAACTGTGAATAAGTTCCTAGTTGACAGCAATGAACAGCTCAGATATGGATTTACTATAAAAACTATAAACTTAAAACTTAACAAAAAGACAACCTAATAAAAAAATGGACAAAGGATGAGCAGACAATATACCAAATGCAGCCATTTGTTCTTCCAAAAGCCAACAAGCACAACAAGTTGTCAACACTATCAGCCATTGTTGTTGTTAGGTACCATCAAGTTGACGAGGACTCATAGCAATTCCATGAACAACAAATCAGAACCCTGCCCTTCCCTGCACCATATTCATGTTCTCCAGTATGCCCGATCCCATTGTTGCAGTCACTGGTGTGTCAATCCATGCCATGAAAAATCTTCCTCTGTTTTGCTGACACTCTACCTTTCCCAGGATGAAGTATTTTTTTCTTTAAGGAAACATGCCCAAAGCATATGAGATGAACTTTTCCCTCCTTTAATCCTAAGAAGTATTTTGATTATACTTCTTCCAAAATAGATTTATTCCTTTGGTAGTCCATGGGCTAGTCAATATTCTTCAAAATCATCACAGTCCTAAGGCGTGTATTCTATTCCTTAATCAACTTTCAGATATAAGCAAGCAATTGAAAATACCACAACATCAAGCACGCACGCCTTAGTCTTTAAACGGACATCATTGCTCTTTACAAGTTTAAAGAGGTCCTTGACAGAAGATTTTCCCACTGCAACAGGTCTCTTAATCATTGTTGATGCAATGTTAAATAGTCCAGTCACTGTGAAAGGCGGTGTGGCAGTTCCTCAAAGAGTCGAACATAGAACTACTACACGGACTCTTGTTGTGTGTTTTCGAGTTGGAACTGACCCATAAGTGACCCTCCAGTAGGTTGCCAGAGGTCATTAATCACACAGGAGGAGGTTGTACATCCTTCTCCTACAGAGCAGCTGGTGGATTTGAACTGTGCGCCTTCAGGATTCTTTTCTTACTGTCAAAGTAGGCAGATACAAAGATGGAAAGAATAAATCTTGTTTTATTGGAAATAATTGCATGTATGAACCTGTAATTAGTCTTATAAAGCTAGTTAGGGAGCTAAGCATAAACAACTCTGTTGTTAGGTGCTGTCAAATTGATTCCAACTTTAAGAAACCCCACATACATCGGAACTGCATCTCATAATTATCGCCATATTTGAGTCCACTATTGCAGTCACTGTGCCAATCCGTCTCACTGAGATTTGTTGCTGATTCTCTGCCTTACAAAGGATGATTTCCTTCTCCAGGAACTGACCTTTCCTGATAAAATGTCCAAAGTATATCAGATGAAAGTTTCACCATGTTTACATCTAAGGAACATCAAGGCTACATATCTTCCAAAACAAACTTGTTTTGCTTGTTCTTATGGCAGTCCATAATAAATCCCACTTTTTTTTTCAATACTATAATGTTTTAGGTAGTTTTGGTGACCTACAGGTAAGAAACTGCACTGTAATCCCAAAGACATGAGGCTTGAATTCACCAGCTTCTCTGTGGGACAAGAATGGGCAATCTCCTCCAGTGCAATTTACTTCCCCTGAAAACCAACTGGAGGGTCAGCTAGGGGTCAGTTCCAACTTAAAAAAAAAAAAAAACCACCATAATGTAAATATACCAATTCTTCCTTAGTCTTCCTTATTCACTATCCATCTTTCATGAAAATATGAAGCAATTGGAAATACCGTGGCATGAGTCAGGCTCACATTAGTCTTTAAACTGGCAGACAAACCCTTGCTTTTTACACTTTAGTGGTCCTTGACGCCAGCTTTGCCAAACATGTCTTTTGGTTTCTTGACTGCTGCTGCCATGGATGTTGATTTTGGATCCAAGTAAAAGAAAATGTTTGACAACTTAAATCTTTTATTGGTCTATCATGTTGTTGAAAAAAATGTGAAGATTTTTCTTTTCTTGATGTTAAGATATAATCCATATTGAGGGCTGTAGGTTTTGTTTCACTCTCTGCAAGTAATGTCGTGTCATTAGCGTAATACAGGTTGCTAAATGAGTCTTCCTCTAATCTTCCTCTAATCGTGAGGTCATATTTTTCTTCATGCAGTCCACCTTCTCTGATTATTTGCTCAGCACGCAGATTCAGCGGGTACCGTAACAGGACACAGTCCTGACTTCTACCTTAACTGATTACAAACTATGTATCATTCCCTTGTTGGGCTTGAACCACAGCTTCTTGGTCCATAAACAACACAGGTTCCACATGAACACAATTAACAATAAAAAGACCCACAAAACCAAACTCACACCACTGCCATTAGCCAGGCCTACTCTACTAGTTTTCTGAGGCTTTAAAAATCTTTACAAGAGGAGACTGCTGAAATAGCTCAATCATAAAAAGACAAATACGGCAAAATGCCACTGTTATAAAAGAGGACTGACAGGGTTGGGGGGAGACTGAGAAAGAGGGGATAAATAATGTGTACTGCATTGAAACAGATGAGGGAGAGAACTATTTAAAAGGAATATATGATTAGATATTACTGTCATGACAGGAGTCCAGAACGAAGGCTGTTTAGTGGAATGGACTTGGGGGGAGGGTTTGAATAACAATGAAAGAACTTTTTCTTTTACTTTTCAAAGAGAAAAGCTAATTGAGGGATCAGCAGGGAGAAAAATGAAACAATGAATGAATGGAAATCCAAAGTCTCAGGAAACTTTCATTAGAATCAGTTTTTAAAAAATTCACTGCCAAAAACCCAGGTGGCTAATTCAAATTTTTTTTAAAAAACCACAAAAACAAACAAAAAGAAACTGCTCTCTTTCTCCTGTGGAATCTGCGGTAGGTTAAGATCATCAAACTTTTGGTTACCAGCCCAACCTTTACACACGTAGCAGAAGGGCTCCTTAAGTGCAATTAAGTGTTCAGGAATTCCTATTCTTCCCAATGCTATCTACAATTTATTACGATCCACATAGCTGAGTGTCTTTGCATGATCAAGAACCAGTGGTGTACTAAGGGAAGGAGTTCAAGCTGCACTAAAGCCATTGGCAAAAAATAAGGGTCTCAGTAAATAGGTATAGGCCTGGATATGCTCACTAGTCCATGCAAGAAATGTCTTGGCCAAATGTTGGCAGTTCAAATCCGCCAGCCGCTTTATATGAGAAAGATGAGGTAATTTTTCACTGAAAAGATTTACAGCCTCGGAAACCAGAAACACATGTAATACTTGATATTATTCGGTAATCTCTGCATTCTGTTAGCTCAGTTTATCTTTAAATAGACATAAACATGGATCTTTTCCAGTTGGTTAGCCATCATTATCATATGCAAGTAAAATCTTGATGATGATTCAAAACCAGAAGGCACAGGAAGGTCAGGGAGATGGTGCCCCTTGGTGCCCCTCTCTCGGCTCATCGAGCTCGCCCGCTGCTCCGCGCTCTTTCTGGGCATGGCCCACGGAGAAAAGCGCTACGGTGACCTGAAACCTCCAGCGGAAGAGGCAAGAAGGGTTGTGGCCAAGGAGAAGAAGCAGGATGAACTGAAGAGGATTGCCAGAAGCCCAGGACGACAACATATTGAAGTGAAACTCTTTTGAGCGGACCTGCAGTGGGTGAAAAGACTTCTTGTGCAACGTGAAGGGGGAAAAAACCCAAAACAAAACATAGGGGAATGGTACAGATTTCCTTGGTTTTCTAGTGGGGAGTATGTGTTTGTGTTTATCTGTTGTTAATATATAGAAGAACTAGCCTACCACTTAGCACAAGTATCCGGGTTCCTAAATACCATTGATATTTACCATTTTCTACTAAAAACCATTTTTTCATTAAACACCCTTTCCATTTAAAGGAACTAGAGATTCCTGGTGAAATGGATGATCCTAGGGCTTGAGGAAGGACAATTCAAAATAGATCTATCTGGAACATTCTATTGCATCTGAAAGTAAGAATGTATCCAAAAGAGGATAATGTCACATAAGAAGAACCAACAGTCAGATTGAAGGAATTCTCACAGGCAAACCCTGGGACAATCAAAACATAAAAATAATAAAAAGGGATGGTAATAGTAAAATCTATTGAATGGAATGTGAAACTTTAAATCACTGTAGAAAAATAGAAAAGGGGACAAAAAAATTTGTGGTAGAATGCCAACAAATACATATAGACAATATGATGATGTTAAAAAATCATCATTTAACAAAACTCAGTATTATTAACATTGCAACTGGTAGGGGAAAAAATTCTTGAAGATTAGGATAACTACACAATTTCAAAGTACACCTCACAAAACACTATTACAAAAGGAAAAATTATAATTTAATAAGGAAAGATTTTGTGACAGTACCTCAACCAAGTTAACATCATCAGTAAATACAAAGCGAAATTATCTGCCTCTGATATAATGCACTGAGAAAGACAATCTCACTTCTGTGAAAAGCAGACGTAACAACAATTGTTTTTACTGGTGTACTCCAAGAATCTAAACAAAAATTTCAAAGATTATTGGATTGGAAAAAAAAAGTTTTAGAATAAAAGATAGAAAACTCTGTAAATCTGACCTTCACAAGGTCTAGAATTTCTACAAGTATTTTAGTTTCTTGAGGACACTGCTAAGGCCTCGCAAGTGACATTTGTAAATTTATTTGTTTGTTTAAAAAGTCCCAAGTCCACACAGGATCTGAGCTTCTATTATTTTCAAGTAGCCATTAAAAAAATTATATTATTGCTAAAATGTATAATTCTGGATTTAGAAACCAAAGCAAACATAAAACCTCCTCAGAAAAAGTTAGAGCATTAAAACAAAGGGAAGCCACTTCTCCAGCTCCATGCTTCATGCAAAGACCAATATTTAAAAATAAAATGAGAACTGAGGGACAAATGGAGACTTGTACACCAATGTCCATAGCAGGGTTATTCACCTTCGCAAGAACATGGAAACAGCTCAGATGACCATAATTGTATGGATTGAGAAAAAATCATAGTTCTGTCACACAATGAAATATTATGCAGCACACAGGAGCAACAATTTTGTAAATCACTACCTAACTTGGGAGGAACTGGAGAGCATTATGCTAAGGGAACTAACTCAGTCCCATAAGGACAAATACTATATAAAACAATTATTTTTAGCTGCAAACATCCTTTAATAATTAGAACATGAAGAGAACATTTTTACAACATTCTGTAAATTTTAGTTATAATTCTTGACAGGTATAATTTCCATTTTTTCCCCCCAGTCTGTGGGCTTTTTTTTTTTTTAATGCACGCAGGTATTTTCATTTTAGAAGGTCTCAATCATTGATCCCCACCCGTCCTAGTTGTGCATTTTGGCTATGTTTGCTAGCCTACTCACGCCATAGACTAGAGCTTCTAAGTTTATTCTTTTTTTTTTTCTCTGATTATCTTCTTGGGTTTTGGTTTCTGCCTAAATTTCTGATCCATTTTGAGTTGATTTTTGTGTATGAAGTGAAATGTATATTCGGATTCATGTTGTTGCATGCTGTGAAGCCAATTACTACTCCTAGCACTCTATTTGACAGAATATAACTGCTGAGAGTTTGTTGTTGTTATACACCACCAAGTTTCCTGCGACTCATAGAGATCCTATGTAATATGACCATTATTGTAGAAATAGTTGAGTAGTAAGATGTGTATGAGGATGTAAGGGGCTGGGGGAGTAGAGGGGTGAGGATAGGTAGAGGGGACAGTAATCATGGGATTGCACAGTTTGATGGGGGGTTAGGGAAGTGGGAGGGGGTTCAGTGTAAGTGGCAGTGTATACAAAATTTGTAGGCAAACCAGTGTAAAATTAAATTTAAAAAAATTAAATTGCAAGGGGGAAAACTGCTTACAACTGGGTGATTCTCGTTTTAAATTTTCTTTTTTCTTTTTCAATATTTCGCCATATTACTTCCAAGACCAGATGAGATCGGGTGCATTCAGAGTGGTATGGCCAATCCCTGCGACTAAGAGGAGTATGATACTTAGAATTCAGGGGGATATACCATTATTATTTAAGAACTATAGACATCTATCACATCCACCAAGAAAATAAGGCAACCAGTCTACCGGTAACCCAGGAAAGACAAAGACAACTTCTAAGAGCAATTGACAACCTCTCCTATTGCATACCAACTTCTTCTGGTTTTTATCATACATGCTTATTATATTCCAAATAAAAAGACATGCAATAAGCTGAATGCAGTGTTACTGAAAAGCTGTTCTGGGACCATTTGTTATTGAGTAAGAGTGCCCCCTGGAGGTAAAAAAGAATATAACCAATTGGCATCAAGTTCACTCTTGCACAGCTGGGACAGTGGCTGTATTCAGTAATGATGGCGGAGAGGACATGCTTACAGTGATTTTCTGTGACGTTTGTAAGAAAAGGAGATTAAAGAGGAGATTGGTGGTGAGGTATCTTTGGTAGGGTTTTTATCTTTAAAATTTAGAAATTCACTAATTGTAGTTTTCGGGAAAGATGCCAGTCTCCTCTTGTGCTGAGCCTTTCAAAATCCACAACAGGGTGAGCTACGAGTCAGTGTCAACTCCACAGCACATGCATTTGTAGTCTGGCATCCTGTTATTTGGGGTTTTTTTTTTTAGCATTATATATTAAGACTGTCTACCAAGCACCACAACAAGATAAAGGTAAATAATCCAATTGAAAAATGGGCACAGGATATGAACAGACACTTCACCAAAGAAGACATTCAGATGACCAACAAGTGCATGAGGAAATGTTCAAAATCCCTAGCTCTAAGAGAGAAGCAAATCAAAACAACTGTGAGATATCATCTCATCCCAGTCAGAATAGCAAAATTTAACAGAACAGCAAACAACAAATGCTGGCGAGGTTGTGGAGAAACTGGAACCCTTATTCACTGTTGGTGGAAGTGTAAAATGGTACAACCCCTGTGGAAAGCGGTGTGGCACTTTCTCAAAAAGTTGCAAATAGAGATACCATTTGATCCAGCAATTTCAATACTGGAAATATACCCTAAAAGGACCGTAACCGATATCCAAGCAGATATATGCACACCCATGTTTATCGTGGCTTTGTTCACAATAGCAAGGAGTTAGAAACAACCCAGGTGCCCATCAACAAATGAATGGATAGAGAAGCTGTGGTATGTTCACACAATGGAATACTACACTGCATTGAAAATCAAGAAACCACTGCAATATTATTCAAAATTGGTGACCCTGGAGGGCATTATGCTGAGTGAAATATCTCAGTCACAAAAGGACAAATACTGCATGGTGCCACTGCTGTAGAATGGGACTGGGGTAAGACTGAGAAAAACTGGATAAATTATGTATACTGCATTGAAACAGATGAGGGATAGAACAATTTAAAAGTGATATATGATAGAGTATTATGGTTATCACAAGAGTCCAGAATTAAGGTTGCATAGCGGAGTATACTTGGGGTGGTGAGGGGGGATTGTATACCAATGAAATAATTTTTCTTTTACTTTTTAAAAAATTATTATAAAATTTTATTAGTTTTAATGAACATTTACAGAGATTTTGGGTTCTCATTCATTCATTGTTCCACTTCTTTTACTTTTCAAAGAGAGGAGCGAACTGGGGGGAGAGATGGCCAGGGAGAAAAGTATAGCAGTCAATGAACGGAAATTCAAAATCTCTGTAAATGTTCATTTAAACCAATAAAATAAATTATTTTTTTTAAATGTTTACCAACTACAAAAACTTTTTTTTGTAATAAAAGTCAATATTTGGGATCTTACCATTTGGCAAGCACTCTTCTAAGGATTTTGCATGAATGATTTCATTGGTCCAAACCGAAAAACCTCATGCCTGTTCATTTAGTTCAATTCATGCTGACCCTCCATCTGCTTTCCAAGCCCGTAAATTGTCAATGGAGGAAACTTCCACATCTTTCTCCCACTGAGCAGTAAGTAGATTTGAACTGCCAGCATTTTGGTTAGCAGTCCAACACGGAATCTCATTTCTTACTTTTTACTATTTTAACTAAGGCTTTAAGGGATAACTTTTTATCAACATTCCATCAGTAGTTGAAATAAGGTGTCACAGGAAATTCTTAAAGATAGTGATTCATCGGGGAGGAGAGGAAGAAAGTAATTCCCGAGCAACATATTAGAAATGTTTTGAAAATATGAATACCTGGTCCATGCTCTGCTGTGGTTTTGATATCACTGAAGCTACATGAGGACAGGTAGACAGGGGTTTATATTTCCCCCACAAATGATTCTGATTCATTCTATTCTTCTACTTGCTCATTCCTATTTCTTTATGAAGCACTATTATGCTCAGCACTGAGAAAAGAAAGATAGTCCCGATGTGGCACTCGGGCCCAGTGTGACATCCCTGAGACTCCAGTCCCATAGTCTGCTCTGTGATCTCATTCTCTTGCTCCCTAACTGCCTAAGGCTTCACTTGGGGATTGCTCCAACAAGGTTACCTGTTGAAAAGTAAGGTTACTGGGTGAAAAAAATGGAGTATAATGGAGTCAGAGATAACTCTGTGGCTGCTGGAAAAAGAGAAAGGAACACGGCAGCTGTAAAGTCTTACCCAAAGGGTAATGATTGAACAACATAAACAATATAAAGTTAATGTCCTTGAACTGTACATATGAAGAATCTTGAAATGAGAAATGTTTATTCCATATATACTCACTACAATTTAAATAAAAATAAAAACTTCTAAACATCAAAATACTTATGAGTGAGATTGGAAGTTGAGGGGATATCACTGTATTCGAGATTGGAAGTTGAGGGCAGACCACTGTATTCTTTCCTCCTCACACCTCAGAGCAGAGCAGAGCTTCTCAACTTGTCACACCTTCCATACTGCTCTCCTCCTTGGATGTTGCAAGCCCTGGATACAGTTTTGGTTGTCACAATTGGAGGGTTTGGGGATGGTATTGGCATCCAACTGGTAAAGGTCAGAGATTTGGCTACTAAACATAGGACAGCCTTCACATCAAAGAAAACCTTACTGCCCAAAATATCAGTAGCTACGAGGCTGAGAAACTGCTCCAGAGCTGCTGCTTCTCCAGCTATCTATCTTCCTCGCTTCTCTTCAAGTGTGGATGAAGCTGACTCCAAGTTAACTGTAATTTCCACATAACCAAGCAGTAATTTCTATATAACATAACCCTACCCCCTTCCTCTAATGCTTTATCTGCCTGAGGCTCATTTTGGAAAGATGATGGAATCTAAAAACAAAACTTAAGGGGGGGGGTGTGCTTATAGCAGTTTCTGTAGAGCCTCAGTCTTTGAACCAAATAACCAACACCTATTTCTACTATAAAATCTGAGAATGTATTAAGAAGCTAAACTGAATGCCAGTGAGTCGGAAACATGACCTGTAAACTCTATAGTTGTGACAATCACTGTTCTTAATTGGTCTGGAACCAAAATAAGTTTTTACCTTTCAAAGCCATTTCTATTTCTAATTTTGTATCACCTTAGGCTAATTTCCTCAACTTTGCTGTTCATTTGGAGATTCAGCATCTCCACTAATCACTCCTTCGAAGACAAAGACAAGACCAAAATTCATGTTTCAGAAGAGACTCTGAAATTAGCCCTAAAGCATATAGAAGCCAAAGCAAAAGGAAAAGATGCCAAAGTAAAAGAGATTGAGCAGAAGATTGTCAAAGGTAGCTCAAGAAGACAAAGCAAAGTATTAAAATGGAATGTACAAACAGCTGGAGTAGTATAACAAAGGAACCCTTTCAGCATTTTTCAAACTGAAAGGACTGAAAAACAATTTTAAGTATTAAATTGAAATCCTGACAGAGACTATGGGAATAATCTCCAGAAAGTATCAAAAGATGGTGGAGGAAATAGAGTCACTGTGCCAGAAAGAATTGACTGGCACTGAAATATTTCAGATAGTAATACCATGTGATCAACAGCCAGTGGCAATGAAGAAAGAATTTCAAGCTGAATTGAAGACATTGGCAAAATATAAGGCCCCAGGAATTGATGGGAAACCAATTAAACTGTTCCAGATAACAGAAGAGTCCTGGATGTCCACACCAGTCTGTGCCAGGAAATTTGGACAACAACTACCTGGCCAACTGACTGGAAAAAAGTGATTCATGTTTGTTTCCCCTCTCAAGAGAGATGATCCAACATGATTTGTAAATTATTGAGCAAAATCATTAATATCACATGCAAGCAAAGTATGATTGAAGATTATCCAGCAGTGGTTAGAACAGTGCATTGAAAAAGGGTTGCCGGAAGTTCAAGCTGAGTTTAGAAAAGGCTATGGTACTAGAGATATTATTTCTGATGTCATATGGATCTCAGCTGGAAGCAAAGAATATCAAAAGAATGTTGATTGGTGTTTTATTGACAATGCAAAGGCATTTGACTGTGGGGGTCATAACAAAAATTATGGCTAACCTTGGAAAATAATGGAAGTTGTAGAATACTTAATTATGCTCATGCAAAATCTATAACAACCCTTATAAGATAATCCCACACAAATATTGTTGCTATTATGTGCTGTCATGTGTCATGTTGGAACTGACTCATAGCTGACACTCCGTTTTTCAGATGATATATATAGCACAGGAGGAAATTGCCCATTTCTCTCCCTCAGAGAAGCTGTTAGATTCAAACTGCCTGCTTTTGGGTCAACTGAGCAACTCCTCACCACAAGACTATGCAAATATTATAATAATCTAGGATCTCATGAAGTGATATGGAATATATTCATAATATAGTGATACGTGAAAAAAGAAATATGGGTGTGTTTTGCTATTGGTAGGTGTCATTGAATAGACTATAACTCATAGTGACTCTATGAACAACAGATTAGAACCTTGTCCTATCTTGTACCCTCCTTATCGTGTCTGATCTATATACGTAAGCCCATTTTGTTGGAGGATCTTCCTCTTTCTCTGACCCTCCATATTTCTCAAGAACTGATCCTTCCTGACAGCATGCCCAAAGTGAATGAGACCAAGTTTCACCACTCATGCTTCTGGTATAATGTAATTTGTACCATAGGTTTGTATGTGAGCAGTGAAATGTAGGAAGAAAATAAAGAAGCTTTAAATTGTGGTTGCATTTGCAGAATATGATCAGAAGTAAGGAGATTTTCCCATTTTGCATTACTCTTTCAATGATATGTAGAGTTTATTTTCCTCTCCCCAAGGTATTGAGGAGCAACAATGTCATTCTGAAGACTAAGGTGCACCTGATACAGGCCATGGTCTTTGCAATTATTTGCTATGCTTCAGAGAGCTGGGCAATGACTAGGGATGACAGAGGAGAGTTGATGCCTTTGAGCTGTGGTGCTTCAGATGAGTACTGAATATACCATGGACTGCTAGAACAAACAAGTTTGTCCTGGAGAAGGTGAAGCTGGAGTGCTCCTTGGAAGCAAGGATTCTGAAGCTTCATCTGACATACTTTGGATATGTTTCAAGGAGGGACCAGTCCTTGGAGAGGGACGTCATGCTTGGGAGGGTGGAGGAACAGTGCAGGAGAGGAAGACCCTCTATGAGGTGGATTGATTCTGTCACTGGGGTAATGGGGATTGGTGTGTTGGAGACAGTGAGATTGGAACAGGATAGAGCAAGGTTTAGGGCTGTTGTACATAGGGTCACTATGAGTCACAAGTGACTCAACGGCACATAACAACAACATCTTTGAATGTTTTTGTTTGGAGAGGCACAGGGGATGTTTTTAAAAGCTCAACTCAGGGCAGAAGCTTAACCATCATGTCAGGAACCCCGTGTCTTTCAGGATTTGGTTTCAGAGAACATAGACAATTTGGACTAATGAGGATCATTAACCCCAGCTACTACCACAGAAACTTTTACATCTCAGTGTCTTTACACCGCAAAGGTTGTTCTGCTCATGTTATATCCCCATAATTATTTTATACCGACGCTCAGGAATGCAGGCTTACAGAGGATTTTTTAGTACACCAACCTCTCAACATGTGGCTTCAGAGTTTACCAAAGTGGGAGAAGACAGCAGGAAGTAGAGCAAGACTGTTTGCTTCCTCAGCCCAGAAGAAACCACATCACTTCTGCTCACGGTGTTTGCAGAACTACTTCTTTGGACCCAACCAAACTGCACAACATGTCTGGGAAATCGGGGGTTCCCCTATGAAAAATTGATGAATGTGAAATATTTCTGCCAGATCCTCTATTACATTTATTCAAAAAGATAAACATCACAGGGACTTACCCTCCGAAACCCAAACCCACTACCATCAAGTCAATTCTGACTCATAGTGACTCTACAGGATAGTGCAGCCCTGTCCCATAGGACTTCGGGGGCTGTTGACCTTCATGCATGCATGCTGCCTCATTTTGTCTTGTTGTGCAGCTGGTGTGTTCAAACAGCTGACCTTGAAGTCAGCAGCCATAGTTTTTTACCTATGCCACCAGACCTCTTAGTACAGAGAATTATTGTTGTTGTGTACTATCGAGACAGAACCAACCCACCAGTGGGTTTTCAGAAGCAATTAATCACGCAGGAATAGAGTGATTCTCCATCAGGGCAGCTAGTGAAATCAAACTGCCTGCCTTTGGGAGTGTAGTGCAGGTTCTTATCACCAGGCCACCAGAGCTCATAATACAGAGAATTAGAGGCTAATGAATCTGTTAGAATAGTTAGAGGAGCAGGTTGTAAACTAAATATGCCAGAGTTATACCCAGAACAAAGCTACAAAATTAGTTCACCAAGGGTTGCTTGTATCTTCACCACAACTGGAGAAACCACTCCCAAGAACTGGCTGCTAGGATCATTTCATCTCAGCCACTGAGAATCAGAAAAGCACCACCAGAACCATTCACTCCAGAGCCATGCCAGGTCCGCTATGATTGCACATACAAAACGGATGCCTGTTGGAACTCTGCCATCCTACACGTGATTTAGTTCAGAAATCAAGCCTTGAATAAATACACCTGCTTGGCAGAAACAGATTTCTATCTAAAACACGTAAAGAATGTACAGAAATTGTAGTTGCTGGGAAATAGAGTACAATTTCTCCTTTGCAGAAACCAAATGTGTAGATTTTCAATGTTAAACATATGCTTATTAATTTCAGTTCTCTTATCAATTGCATAATACATGTCTTCTTTCCCTGACTATAACCATTCAGCGTTATGGTCAGACCTCACAAGTTAAAGGACACAGTCCCCTAGACTGCCAGGTTCACCCAAGAACTCAGACATCAGCTGCAGGTTGGGTGCCCCCACATCACCATCACTTATAACCAGCTGGCTACAAGTTTGGGGGTTCCCCGAGGACACCAGAGAGACACTGCCATTTCCAGGACTCTCACTTCTGAGGCCCTCCATACTCCCTCTGGTTGGAAAATTCTCAGAGAATGACTCAACTTGCAGAATTCAGTGACAGCCACGGGTAAAGTGCAGAGATTCGTAGTAAGGGTCTGTCCTTTGGAAGCACAGCAAGCCTTTAAAGCAAGCAACCAGGCCCCCACCTGAGCTACTTCATTAGCATAAACCTTCAGGTGGAGCCTGGAATCCTCAGTAAACACATTTCAGTCATGGGGAAATTGCAAGGTTTCAGAGGT
>NW_006400127.1:1133366-1142251 GCF_000299155.1 Elephantulus edwardii
GATGATAGCTAACCTTCCAGCAAGTTTTCAGAGGAAATTAGTTATAAGGGAGGAGATTGCCCATCTTTTTCCCACAGAGCACCTTGTGGATTCGAACATTGTGTCTTTGAGATTGCAGCACAGCTTCTTGCCACTAGGCCACCAGAGCTCCCTTCAGCCTGTATAGGAGGCTTTTCCATGACTTGACCTTTCTCACCAAATCTCCAGACTTGCTGCTCACCATCTTCTTGTTGTGGATTACCTTTGAGTAGAGCACGACTCTTAGTGACCCTATGAACAAAGGCCTGAAGCCCTTGTACAAATGTCAACATTTATCAAAATTCATAGTTTCCAGAGGCATGTTGTTAAGGAAGAGGATGCCACTCCTCTTACTTATTACTATTTAAAACAGCCAGAATATATTCCTTTCCTCTTCTTTGTATAACATTTTCCCACTGTTGCTTTAAATGTTTCCCCCCTCCCTCTTTGTCTGGTCAACTCTTCATTCTTCAAGACAGGAGGTTTGCTTTGGATTTCTAACTTCAGAATAAGTGTTAGCTGCTTGCCAATATTCTTCTTCAGAGGAGGGGATGAAGAAATATTAATTTTAAAACATCGAACTGAGGAATTTTAAGGATACAAAGAATGTGCCAATGAAGTACCTTTGTATCCTCAGTATTGAAGAACTTTTTGCCATACAGTGGGAACTGGCTCATAGCTGACTCTACAGCAGCTTTCAGAGGCTATGAATTGCACGGGAGATTATTCCTCTTTCTCTCACAGAGAGGCTGGTCTGTTCAAACCACCTCCCTTTGGGTTGGCAGAGTAACTCCTTACCCACTAGGCCACCATAGCCAATATGGTATTTAATAGCTAATCTGTTTTATTTTTCTTTTGTTTGGCTTTGATTTTGCTGCCAATGTGGATAGTGACAGATTCATAACACTGCTGTGTTTTGAGGTGGAAGCATCATTTTCTAACTCTGTATTAGCTTACTAGTACTATAAATGCCATTGAAAAGTTAATTTATTTTGGTAGGAGATCTTTCATTATTATATCTATCAACTATTTTAATAGGTCAGATATTGGAGTAAATCCATGGCTTCTTAACTCTTTGGCTGGAGTCTATTCCCATTAAGAACAACCTTTCAGGACAGAGTAAAAATGTTTCACGGGATTTCCAAGGCTGCAAATGTTGGTGGACTAATTGGCCTCACATTTCTCCCACAGAGTAGCTGGTGAGTTCAAACCACTGTCCTTCGGATTAGCAGCCCAATTCTTAACCAGAGCTCCTTGTGGTTTCATAAAGCAGGTGATTAAATCAGAGCTTTCTTCCATGTTACAGATCTACAATGACTTATTAATCTCTGACAAACCAGAGAAAATATATTTAATATGTGAAAACATTTACTTAGTCATTCATCTATTTATTATCATTTTATCCATTTTTATTTTATTATTTGTGTGCGTGTGTACTGTCAAATCAGATCTGACTGGTACAGGAAGAGATTGTTCCTCCTTCTCCAGCAAAGCATCTATCCATTTTTTAAGGAGTCCTGGTGGCTTAGTGGTAAGGAGTTGAGCTGCCAACTCAAAGGCACATGGTTTGAATTCACCAGCTGCTCCATGGATTAAAGATGGACAATTTTTCTCCTATGTGACTTACTGCCTTGAAAACCCACAGGGGTCAGCTATGAATCAGTTTCAACTCAATAGCACATAACAAAAATAATTATATTTTAGGGGTGGTTCTCTCTCTAGATTTTATTTTTAAGAGGTGGCTCTTGATACTTTAATTACTTTAAGTTAATTAAATTAATTACAAATTAAGTACTAGCATTAGTAATTTAAATAATTAGTAACTTAAATTTGTAAGTACTGAGTACAATAAGTAAAAAACCATAAGTTAGTTGGATAGATGAATGGGTGAAATACCTGGATAGAGAGGCAAAAAAAAGTCCAAGTCCTTTATGACTTTTCTTCTAGCTGTATTCTCTTTTCTGCTTTCATAATCCTATCACAAGCCACATATGATTATCCCAAATACTTTTTTTGTTTGTTTACTTTTAAGTGGAATATTCTTGATTATCTTAGTCACCTGAAGAATTCAGAAATCCTCTTCAGTAAAACACCACTTCCTTTGAGGTATCACAATCCCAAGCAGACAAGTGGCTACTCCTCTGCACTCACACTGTAGCACACGACACATTGAATTATTAGTGGGTTTTGGTAGTTGTTTTTTGGTTTATTTATTGTTTGGTTTGTTGTGTGTGTGGGGTTTTTTTGTCCTGGACCTCTCTAAAGTACTGAAGAGCAATGGTGTCACTATGGAGACTAAGGTGCATCAGAGACAGGCCATGGTCTTTGCAATTACTTGCTATGCATCAGAGAGCTGGACACTGACTAAGGATGACAGAAGAAGAGGCAATGCCGTCCGGTTGTGGTGCTGGAGAAGAGTTTTGAACATACCGTGGACCACCAAGAAAACTCGACAGCACATAACAACAACAACAACTTACTAATTGGTTAATTACATAATTTATATGTAAGTTTTATCCTACCAAGTTTGTACAGGATTTCAAGAAAATTTGTTTTAAAATTCAGAATGACTGCTGCTTACTAAAGGCTCAGTGGACGGACTGGAAGCAAGAAAAATTCTCCAGAGCTTCCACCAGGGCTCCTGACTGTGAAAGCAAGCAATAGAAGAGAATTTTTTTAAATTTTATTATTTTTTTTGTGAGTGTACCGTCAAATCAGCTCTGACTGGTACAGGAGGAGATTGACCCTCCTTTCCCGGCAGAGCATCTGGTGGATTCGAACCGTGCACCTCTGGGATTGTAGTTGCAGCTCCTTGCCACTAGGCCACCAGAGCTCCCCTAGAAGAGAATTTTTTTTATCACAGTGTATGAATGAGCCTTTGGATAGTAAAAGTAGCTAGCTAAACAGGGGTTAGAGAGCCAAATAATCTCTGCTATGAATTTCTAGAAGGCACTGGTGGCTTCGTAGTAGAATTCTAGCCTAGCCTTATATGAGTTCCAGGTTCAATTCCTGGACAATTCACCTCATGTACAGACATCACCTGTCTGTCAGTGAAGGTTTATATGATGATGAACAAGTTTCAGAGGGGCTTACAGACAAAAACACACTAGGAAGAAAGGCCTGGAAAACTCCTTGCAAAAATCACCAGTGAAAACCTTGTGGATTACAACAGTCCAATTGGCAATGATGACGATGGGGATGGTGCAGGATGGAATAGCGTTTTGTTCCACTGGGCACGGCCAGGAGTCGGGCACTGACTTTGTGGCAACTATCACCAACAGCCGTGAAGTGTGGGAAACTGACTTGGGGTTGAGTCTACTCTGTCCCAAGCAATACCATAGTCAGAACTGCCACATAGAGTTTCTAAGGCTATAAATCTCTACAGAGGCAAATAGCCACATCTTTCTTCCTAAAAGTTGCTGGAGGGTGCAAACTGCCAAACTTTCGGTTAGTAATCAAGCACTTAACCACTGTATAACCAGGAATCCTGAGGTGGTGCAGCCCATTAGCCCATCACCATTGGGTTGACTGCAAACACTCGGTCTCCAAGGTTGTAAATCTTTATGGGAAGAGGCTGCTCATCTTTCATCCTTGGAGCTGCCAGTGGATTCAACCTCCTGGCCTTTCCATTAGCAGCATAACCTATAACACACTGCACCACCAGAGCTCCTTCAGAGTCAGTGGACAAGAAACAAGAAAACCTGAAGGGCAGAAAAGAAAGAAGATTCGAGGAGCTTCTAGATATGCTAAGCAACATGTGGAGGGCCTGGAGTTTAGTTGTAAAATAAGGAGGCTTTTGAGAAATTTCCAGAGACAAGACCAGATGATACAAACCATCCTGTTGGCCCAGAGGATGAGGAGTTGGCCTACAACCCAAAGGAACAGGGTTTTTATCCACTAGCTTCTCTGTGAGAGAAAGGTAAGCAATCTCCTCCCACAGTAACATTTACAGCCTCTAAACAAAACCACTGGAGGGCCAGCCATAACAATAACAACAATTTAAAAAGAAGAAAAAAATAACCCAGCATGTCCTGAAGTACAACACTGTCAGTGTTAGGGTGATGCCAATATGTCTACCAGACTAGTTAATTTAACTTTTAGACTTACCTACCAGCAACTAATGCCAAAGATTAAGAAACTGAGTATTTTTTACCAGTTTATGTACTTGGTCAAATGAGAATTGATCAAACATGCAATCAAGATTCATTGATAATTACTGGTGATTGGAGTGCAGAAGCTGGAAATAAAGAAGAATTAGCATGGGCATGCCTCATTGTATTGCATTTCTGTCAACAAAGCAATAAAGCAAATTTGTCAGGACTATTTTTTCCACCAGCATGGACAAACTTTAAGTCTGTCATGTTTTGGTAAGTCTCACAATATTTCAAACTTTTTCTTAATGTTATTGCAAACTTAATGAACTACCAAAAACCCTGTTGTGGAGTCCATTCTGACTCACAGGGACCCTCCATCGGGGCTCCAAGATTTCAGGGAAGAGGCTGTTTATCTTTCTTCAGAGGAGTGGAATTTGAGCCACCAGAGAGGCCTTTTTGGTTTACTAGTACAACTACCATCAGAGAGAGAGCAGGGCACTCAGTCCCATTACTCAACTTTTAACCAAACAATGTTATTGATGTTTACTCTCTACTGGTGTGTCAGAACTGACACACAGCTGACCCTCCAGAGGGTTTTTAGGGCTGTAAACTGCAGGAGAGGAGAGTTCCCATCTTTTTCTTGCAGAGCAGCTCACGATTCAAACTGCATGCTTTTGGGTTGGCAGCACAACCCCCTACCACGAAGCCACTAGAGTTCCCTAGGCAAACTGTAGACCGATAAGGTGAAAAATAACACCAGGGTGGTACCCTCTCCTTGGAACAATAGACCATACAAAGTTAAAAGGGCACCATGTCCCCATGAATAAAGCTCAGAGGAAGGAAAGGATAGTAAAGAAGAATGAATGGACATGGAAATCAAAGGGGGGAAATGAGAACATATCTGTTATAAAGCGGGAATTGTAATTAATGCCATAAACCAAAATGTGCATAAATGGTTGAACAGAAAAATAAATTTTCTCTGTAAACTACCACTTAAAACACACAAAATTATGATAATGTTTGTCAAGAAAGAATTTTAAAGGATCAGAAAATACTAAAGCTATGTTTCCCTGTGCTTTATTGACTAAACAGAGGCATTAGCAATCCTGATCATAACAAAATATGGAAAACATTGGGAAGAATAGGATTTATAGAACCCTTAATTATGCTCATATGGAACCCGAGCATAACCAGGAAGCTGGATTATATGAGGAAGGATGTGGCATATGCAGATGATGCAACCTTGCTGCTGAAAGTGCTGAAAGGGACAAGGACTTGAAGCACTTGTTGCCGAAGATCAAAGAATACAGCCTTCAATATGGATTGCATCTCAGTGTCAAGAAAACAAAAATTCTCACAACTAGACCTATGGGCAGCACCATAATAAATGGAGAAAAGTTCGAAACCGTCAACAAGATCCTTGGTAACAGCAGTCAGGAAATCAGGAGACCTATTAAGATGTTGAAGGGGAGCTAAACATCAAGGGATGAAAATGGCTTCCAACAGTTGCCACCTAGTGATTCCACCTTATAGCCACTCCATGTGTCTCAGGGTAGAGCTATGTGCTCTGCAGGGTTTTCAGTGGCTGGGTTTTCAGAAATAGATTGCCAGTCTTTTCTTCTGAGGCCCCTCTGAATGGACTCAACCTCCAGCCTTGCTTTTAAGAACTGAGTACATTAACCATTTATATTACACAGGGACCCTTCAAGGAGCCTCTAAACCCAAAACAACCCGTGTCATCTAGTCAGTACTGACTCACAGTGACCCTCTTGTTTCCAAAGGCATAAATGCAATGATTAGAGACTGCCCATCCTCTTGTGGATCCAAATTGCTAACTTCTTGACTAGCAGCGCAATACCTAATGTACTATGGACCATGGCCCCTTGAGTAACTCCAAGAAGCTGGAAAATGCAAAAAATGGACTTTGCTCTGGTTCTTGGCAGGGAATATTTTTGTAGAGTACGTTCTGCTCTGGTGACCCAGTGGTAAGAAGCTGCACTGCAATCCTGAAGACACACAGTTCAAATCCACCAGCTGCTCTACAGGAAAAGGATGGGCAATCTCCTGTGTGATTAACCGCCTCTGAAAATCCATGGGAGGGTCAACTATAGGTCAATTCCGACTCCATGGTACACAACAAAAATAAGAACAAGATCCACTTTATATTTCTGAAGAACTGTAGGATAATAAATGTGTAGTATCTTCCAAAGTCACTAAACTGTGGGAATTAGTTAGGAAAGTAAAAGTAAAAGGAATCTGTTAGAAAATTGATGTGGAGAATTTGTTCTTGTTTTTCCTGAGTGTCACTAAGTCGCACCTGCTCCAAGACAGCTTGCTTAACAGAGATCTCCTTTTGCCCAATCCCCTTAACCCACATATATCACTGGGTTGAGAGCATGCAGCAGATGCCAAAGAGAAGTAGAGATAAGAGATGGAGAGAATTCTGGTATTGCACAAATGTTTAGCTCCAGTTGTTTTTGAGGCCAAAGCCATGCTGTCTCTGTGGTTAGTTATACACATTGATTGTGTTATATTTTTCTGTCAAATGAAACAAAATGATCCCATCTACATTATGAGCCCTAGAGTGTAAGGGGGGCGTGGGGATATCTGAAAAAGTAGAGTTTTTAAAAGCTTTCAGACACAGTACTATTACTAATTTACTTTTAAGTCTTAACAACTTTTTTTAGATGAAGAATCTAAACAGCTTTCCTGTAAACAATTTTTCTGAATTTATAATGTGGAAACTCAAATTGGTTTGTTTTCTTTTCCTCCAGTTGGACTCATTGTACGTATAGTATTTTGCTGTGGGTAGTGGGCTTTGGTGAGTTTTTTTAAAAAAGTCATTAAATTAGAGTCACACATTATAAGGCATCATTCACTTCCTGTTTCTGCAGCATTAATACTCTTCCTCTGTCAGTTATCTAGACTAAGCAATCCCTGGACAATCATGCTTAAATCTGATTGGAAGCAGTGGTAATAAGAAAACTTTTGAGCTCTGGATATGTGATCATTCTTCTTTCTCCTGGATATAAACAGGTAGGTTGTCCTATAAGCAAGGTATGCACGTGCTCATTGTAGCAACAAAATAGGTTCACCAGTTTTCCAACGCATGCTCATAGATGCCAGGCAGATTTGACACAAGGAACAGCAGGTACTGCAGTGGAAGGAAACAAAATGGAATTGATACCATTTTATATATGATAACATATTTTCCTTTATATATGAGGTATATAACCTTGTATTCAGCTTTTTCTTGTCAACTACATAAGAACTAACCCGTGGCACTATAACCATGTGACTCATCACGTAGCTGGTCTTGGGCAAAGGAAACCAAAACACATCTTCAGATTCAGCATACGCTGTGTTTGTAGCATGATTTTTGTGATTGTTTTCACTATTGTCAGTATTGTCAGATATTGGCAGTAGTGCTATATTGTAAAGGCACAGCATTAAAGGATGGAAAGTAATGGGTACATTTTAAAGTGTTATTTCAAGATGGAAAATACTAGCAGTAATTTGTAAAGGGTCTAGCATAAAAATTTTGTTTTCTAGCATAAAATTTTATAATGCTGCTGGTGTTAGGTTCATCAAGTCAGGTTCGACTCATTATGACCCTGTGAACAAAAGATCTAAACCCTATTCTATGCTGTGCCATTCTCACACTTCCTGACACATTGCAGTAGTCACCATGTCAGTCCACCTGGTTGAAGGTCTTCCTCTCCTTTTCTAACCCTCCACCCTTCTCAGCATCACATCCTTCTCCAAGGAATAGCCCCTCCTAGCAACATGTCCAAAGTATGTTAGGCAAAGCCTCATCATTCTTGCCTCCAAAGAGCCCTCTGGCTGCACCCCCTCCAAGACATAGCTGTTCGTTCTCTTGGCCGTCCATGGGATGTTCAGTGTTCTTCTCCAACATCACACCTCAAAGGCATCACTTCTTTTTCTGTCATCCTTATTCCCTGTCCAGCTTTCGGATGCATAGCAAGTGATCAGAAAGACTGTGGCCTCAGTCAAACACACCATTTCTCACTGCCTTGCAAATACCATTTGTTTTGACTATGTCAGACCCGAAGAACAGAATCACATAACAACTAATTCTTTTACTAGACATTTTCAGATATAAATTTTTATATTACTGTTAAAATTTCAAAGTAGATTTGTCTTGTTGATGAGAATTCTTTCCCTTGTGAAGTTAAAAGGTCAGATGTTACAACTCCCACATCTGCTTTTTACATTCATGAACAGAAACAAGTGCAATGAAGACATCAGTTTTGGAAAGCTGCTTTGGGATATGTTGTTGCTGTTAATATAACAACTGGTGAACCTGTAAATTTTTACTTATTAATTTATTTTAGGAAAAAGTGAAGTGTTTGAATCCCCACAAAATGGACATTTTGGGGGTTTATACTCAGTTTGATCCATTTTTAGCAGGTCACATCTCAAACTATGGTAATATAGGAAAAGTCAGTTAATCATATATATGTTAAGAATTATATATGTGTGAAGAATTAATATACTAAATAAGTGAATAATATTTGATGAGCTGTTTACAGGGAAGTAAGTATAGCTTGATAGTTCAGTTTGCCTTCTACTTCTACTTCTGATTTTCTCACACAGATCAGTTAAATGTTGTATTAAGATATATATCTAGTTAGAAAATATGTTGAGCAATTTATAAAATAGTTTAAAAATCATATGACAAGAAATTTTGAGAACAGCCAGCTGGCCCATTGACTGGAAAAGATCAATATTTGTTCCCATTCCAAAGAAAGG
>NW_006400127.1:1143411-1145192 GCF_000299155.1 Elephantulus edwardii
CTGGAGCGGTGGGAATAAGTGCATTTGAGATGGCTAGGTTGGCACAGGATAGAACAGCATTTAGAGCTCTTATACATAGGGTCACTATGAGTTGCAAGCGACTCGATGGCACATAACAACAACAACAATCAGTGAAAAGAGTTCAAGTCAAGTACTTCACAGTTTATAGGAAGCTTACAAAATTTCCAAGTGCGTCATCCTCACACTTCCTGAGACGTAAGAGCCCATTGCAGTAGTCACTGTGTTAATCCACCTGGTTGAAGGCCTTATTGTTATAGAACAATCCTTCCACCATGTCAGGACAGTATAAATGCGTGCAACGTAAACATTTAGAAAGTAATGAATAAGCCATTTTCATTCCATGTGCTAAGCACCTACTTATTTTTGTAGGACATACAGTAAATTTTCCAGTCATTCATTGTTGCACAACTTCCTCCCTGCCTACACCTGCCTCTTCAATTAGCTTTTCTCTTTCAAAAGTAAAAAAAAAAAATTATTGTTATACAGTGTCCCCTCCCTGAACCCCACTATGCAGCTTTCATTCTGGACTCTTATCATGACAATAATATCTAATCATATATTCTTCCTAAACAGTTCTCTCCCTCATCTGTTTCAATGCAGTAACATTATTTATCTCCTCTTAGTTTCCCCCCAACTTCGATGTCAGACCCTTTTTACAATAGTGGCACTATGCAGTATTTGTCCTTTTGTGACTGAGATATTTCACTCAGTATTATTTCCTCCAAGGTCACCCATTTTGTATAATATTTCATGAGTTCCTTTTTTTTCAAAGCAGCAATAATATTCCATTGTGTGAATATGCTAGAGCTTCTCTATCCATTCATTTGTTGATGGGCACTTGGGTTGTTTCCAGCTCTTTGCTTTTGTGAACAAAGCTGCAATAAACATGGGTTTGCATTGCTCTATATTACACTTCTATCTACCAATGAGCAGTTTTAAAAACATCTTTAGTCAATGACCAACTATTAATAAGTTTTTCCAATGTACATGAGGACATTTACACTGTACATCCGGGAAATATCCACTCAGATTATAGATGCCTTAGAAAACATTGCTGAGGAATAGACACAAATAGGAAATGACAAAAGAGAGGCTGAAAACACTGCCAATAAAATGCAAACACTAGAGCATGCATTTATATTGGTTATGTCGCTGAGTCGTAAGCGACTCGACGGCACATAACAACAACAACATGTGGGATAGTATATTGTTGTGTTTTCATCAGAGAAGTTAAACTCTCCAACAATCAGGGTTAAATGTAAAGACATTGTGGGGATCTCTTCCAGTCATTACCAGGGTACTTATGTCAGTTAGTACATCATTTAAGAAATTTTGAAACACAACGAAATAAATACCAAATAATTCACCATCTCAGAAGCAGTTGTTGCTGTTGTTGTTGTTGTTGTTGTTATGTGCCATCGAGTCATTTCAGACTCATAGTGATCCTATGCACAAGAGCCCTAAACGCCGTTCTATCCTGTACCAAACCCACTGTCTCAAACACATTCATTCCCACCACTCCACTCACAGAATCGATCCATCTCATCGAGGGTCTTCCTTTCCTGCACCTTCCCTGCACTCTCCCAAACAGGATGTCCCTCTTCAAGGACCAGTCCCTCCTTGCAACATGCCCAAAGTATGTCAGACGAAGCTTCCGAATCTTTGACTCCAGGGAACATTCTGACTTCACCGTCTCCAGAACAAACCTGTTTGTTCTCCTAGCAGTCCATGGTATATTCAACACTCTTCTCCAGCACCAC
>NW_006400127.1:1167610-1177888 GCF_000299155.1 Elephantulus edwardii
GTTGGTATTCATAGGAATCAATGGATTACACCTGCGGAAAGAACCGCTGGAGAAGCTCAATATCAGCTGTGAAAACGAGGGCAGGAGCTGATTGTGGAACAAACCACCCACTACTCATATGCAAGTTCAAGCTGAAGCTAAGGAAAATGAAACTGAATCCACTTAATTGTGCTCATGTGAAATCTATACCTAGACCAAAAAGTTCTGTCCAAACAGAACAAGGGATGGCTTAAAATCAGGAAGGGTGTGCATCAAAGCTCTATCCTTTCCCCATAGTTATGCATTCTGTATGCTGAGCAAATAATTCGTGAAGCTGGACTCCATAAAGAAGAATCCAGCACCAGTATTAGAAGATGACTCATCAAAAACCTACATTATGCAGGTAAACCAACTTTGTTTGCTGAAAGTGAGTAGGATATAAAAATATTAGAGCAGAACATCAGAGACTTTGGTATGGATTATATCTCAACATCAAGAAAACAAAGGTACTCATCACAGGTGCAAAGTCAAAGTTAGGATAGATGGAGAAAGGATTAAAGCTGTCAATGATTTCATCCTTGGATCAACAATCAACATCCTTGGTATCAGCAATCAGGAAATCAGGAGACATATTACGTAGGGGAAATCTGCTGTCTCTAGAATGCTGAAAAGCAGTGATGTCAGTTTGAAGACTAAACTGCACTTGAGTCAGGCCATCGTCTTCTCCGTGACCTGCTGTACATCAGAGAGCTGGACAATGAACAAGGATAACAAAAGAATTGATGTCTTTAAGTTGTGGTGCTAGAGAATAGTACTGAATATACCACGGACTGTCCAAAGAACAAACATGTATGTCTTCGGAAAAGTTCAGCCAGAGTGCTACTTGGAGGAAAAGATAATGAAATCTGTCTACCATGCTGTGGACACGTAGCCAGGTAAGGCTATTCCTTGGAAAGGGACATCATTCTTGGACAAAGGGGTTGGGGGATTAGTGGAGAGGAAGAGTTCAAATCAGATGGACTGACATGATGAATTCAGCAATGGGCTAAATGTGTCAGAACGATAAGGATGGCTTGAAGTAGGGCAGAGTTCAGATTGGCTGTTCATAGGATCGTACTCGACTCGATGGCACCTTACAACAATTAACACAGGGTCAGTATGAGTGGGAACTCGATGGCACCTTACAACAATTAACACAGGGTCAGTATGAGTGGGAACAGACTCATTGGTAATGAATTGATTTTCTGTTGTTTTGACATAGAGTCACTTGGAGGGGCCAGACCTTGAATTGCAACATTATGCTTGAAAGGCTGGAGAGTAAACGAAAGAGAAGACCATCAACGAGATAGATTGCCACAGTGGTTGGAGCAATGGGCTTCAGTATAGGAGGGATGTTGATACAGGCGTTGGTGGATAGGGCAGGGTTCAGGGCTTCTGTTCATAGTGTCTATGTGAGTTGTTGTTGACTCGATGGCAGCTAACAACAACAGTAGCTCTTCAGTTAGCTAACAACAGAAATCAGTCTCATGAGACATCCTTGCTGAACCACGCGTGAACCTCTTCCTCCCAGCAGGGGCTCCGCCCGGCCGCACAGCCTTCTGGAAGTCGTAGCACGCTTCTTCCTCCGTGGCCGGACTACGACTCCCGGCAGGCTTTGTTCCTCTCTACCGCCCTCTTGGCGCACGGCCTGCCGGGAGGGGACAAGTGTCTGGCGGCCCGGTCCAATGGGTGCCCGCTCTCAAGAAGAGGGCGGAGGAGAGGAGGAAGGAGGCGGACTCTGGGCCCGGTCCCCATTCATTGCTGCTGCCGACTGGGTGGGGGTCTTGTCTTTTTGGGAGTCATGGAGGCGCTAATTCCTGTTATCAATAAGCTCCAGGACGTCTTCAATACCGTGGGAGCCGATATCATCCAGCTGCCCCAGATCGTGGTGGTGGGAACGCAGGTGAGAGACGAGGCCGACGTTCCGAGGCCATAGACCGAGGCGCGGGCCTGGTCGCGGTTGCAGCAGCGTTTGCTCCCGGTCCAGCCTTTGCGGCCTGTGGGAGGAGTGTGATGCTAGGAGCCTCTGGGCACCCTCACGCCCTGCTGCGTCTGTCCTCCTGGGGCCGCGAGCCCCGTGCCTGGTTTGGGAGACGAGGGGCGGAGCTGGCGCCGGGGGACCCGGCGGGCCTCTGGGGCGGAGTGAGGGAAGGACGGGTCGGCGGCGGAACTGGAGTCCGTGGGGACCGGGCGCGGCTCTGTCTGCGGTCACTGCCTCCAAGGGCACTTGGGGGACACGGGGTGCACGCGGGTCCTCGCTGGGCGCGCGGTGGGCTGCCTACCCCCATCTCGGGACAGTGGGCTGTTTATGTCTAACCCTGCTTGCCTTGCCAAAGAGCCTCGGTGGCGAGGTGGTTAAAGCTACTGACAGCCAACTGAAAGGTCTGGTGGTCCAGTTCATCAGCCAAGGATGATGACGGCCTTGGAAACCCTGTGGAGTAGTTCTCCTCTATCCGCCAGGGTCACTTTGAATCTGAATGGACCACTGCACTGAGGTTTAATTTGCTTAGTCTTGCCCAGTGCCTCCAGGACTCAGTTTTGAAGTTACATATTTGAATAATCCCTCCTGCAGTGTACAGGTTTTGAGAACGCGGAAGCAGCTGAAAAATACATACATGTTCTTGGAGGTTTATGAGTATTAGAAAGAAATATCCAGTTTTTCTGCAAAGTCTGTAGTTTTTTTTATTTTCTACAGTTTTGTGATCATGACCTAAATTGGGCATCAACGTTTTCAAGGCTTTTCCAAGTTGAGTCCCACTAGTACAACATCGTTTTCTATAAACAGAAGTGTTGAGGAAGTAGCTTATTTTTAGAAAACAGAAGACGTTTAAGTTTTAATTTGATTTACTTGCTGTTTTTCTATGTTTAAGTGGAATCATTTTTTTATTAGAGTTGAGAATACTTAGTATGTGATTAGAATATCGATTTTAAGTGCTTTAATTTCCTAGTGGTATCTTTCCCGTTTCTTGAAGAAGAGCAGCCAGAGCACTCCTGAGATGCACGGAGGTGACTCTGCCTCACATATTCTGGGTATGTTTTCTGGAAGGGCCAATCTCTGGAAAAGGTACGTTTAGAAAAGTAGAGAGTCAGCGAAAGACCCTGAAGTGTGATGGATTGACACAGTGCCTGCTAACAATGTCTTAAGCACAGTGGAGATTGTGAGAATGGCATAGGAAAAAGCCAGGGTTTTCCTCTGTTCAACATACGGTCAGGTCATAGAATAACAACAGCAACATCTTTTCTATTGAAGGAGCCCTGGTGGTGCAGTGGTTATTTCTGCTAACCAAAAGGTGGGATGTTCTAATCCATCAGCCATTCCAGGGGAGTGGCAGTCTGCTTCCCTCACAATTCTCAACCTTGGAGTCCTTATAGGGCAGTTCTGCACTGCCCTTCAGGGATGCTATGAGTTGAAATGACATCACTGGATATCTTCTCTGTTGAGAGAATGATTTCCTTATTATTTTCCACAGGTACATTGCTACATAATGTTACAAGATTAAAGTGTAGAATATAAATATTAAAGGAATTTTTAAATGCAAAATACTACAGTGTATAAATATTGAAAACACTGGGAACTACACAAATACTTTCTTAAAAAAATAGTTAAAACTGTAGAAATTCTTTTAGCAACAAACTGCCTTCATTTGCTCTAGGATTGATAAGGATTTTGTTCAATTCTGTCTACATGTTCTAAAGTAGTATTGCCAATGACTTCTCTTATTTGGATCCACAATCAGTACCCTTAGTACCAGCAGTCAGGAGATTAGGAGACATATTGTATTAGAAAGTCTGCAGTCAGCTCCAAACTACTCAGGACAATGATATCAGTTTCAGGATTAAGGTCTGCCGTATTATGGCCATGATATTTTCAGTCAATTGCTATGTATCTAAAAGCCAGTGAATAAGAATGATAGAAGAATTGATGCCTTTGAGCTGTGGTGTTGGAGAAGGGTACTGAATATTTCATGGACTGCCAGAGAACAAACATGTATCTTGGTAAAAGTGCAGTCAGAGTTCTCCTTGGAGTCAAAGATGACAAAGCTTCATCTTATATACTTTAAGCATGTTGCTAGGAGAGGGACATCATGCTTGGAAAGGTGGAAAGTCAATGAAATAAAGGAGGACCCTCAACCAGATGGACTGACACAGTGACAGACACAGTAACTGAAACAGGGGGCTCACGTATGTCAGAAATAATCAGGATAGCACAGAATAGGACAGGGTTTAGAGCTGTTGTTCTGAGGGTCAGTATGAGTCAGACTCAATTCATTGGCACGTAAGAAACAAAACCAATAGCATTTATTAGTAATGATGATTGAATACTCTGAATCATCAAACCTAATTAATTATGAGCAGTATTTGTATTAAACATATTTTGTTCACTGATCTTTCTATTTCCTACAATAGTGTGGGGCAAGGATAGGTATTCTGTAAATATTTTTAGCAAATTAATATTGCTCACTGTAACTAGATAGTGTTTTATTTAAAGATTTTTATCATCAAATATATTTTTTGAAAATAGAATTAATAAGAAATGATATAAATTAAATCTTTAGTAGTAATTTGAAACATTTCCTACTTCCAGGTGGCTCCTGCGGATTTAAAGTTTTCCATATACTTTTAAGAGATTCTCAGTACTTTTTATTTAGAACCAGTAAAAGAAACATTAACTATAAATGTGTCTACATAACAGTTTAAAACAAGATTTTTCATATACAAAGTGAATGTTTATTTCAGTAAACTTGTTAAATGGCAAAATTAGAAGGGGGCAAAGTGGAAAGTTCCTGAATAATGCAGATGGTTAAGGATGATTGTCTGCTAACCTAAAGGTTGGAGATTAAAAGACATCCAGAGGCATCTTGTAACAAAGCCCTGGAAGTCTATTTCCAAAAAAAAAAAAATATCAGACACTGAGAACTCTGGAGCACAGTTCTACTCTGACACACAGGGGTCACCCTCAGTCACAATTGCCTTGATGGCAGTTTGTTTTTAGGGTGGTTGTTGTTAGGTGCCATTGACTAACTAACATTGACCCTGTGGAAAACAGGTCTGAACCTTGCCTTATCCCACACCATCCACACCATCTCAGTTATGCTTGAGCCCATTATACAGTTAATAGTCATTGTGTCAGTCTGTCTTATAGAGAGTCTTCTGTTTCTCTGAACCTTCACCTTTGCTAGTATGATGCCTTCTTCTGAGGAATGGTCTTTTCTGACAATACAGTTAAAGTGTGTGAGCTGGAGTTTCACCATACTTGCTTCTATGGATCAGCTTGGTTGAACTTCTTCCAAGCCAGATTTGTTTGCTCTTTTGGCAGTCCATGTGGTCTATGCATAGTTTTCACATGAGTACAATTAAGTATTCTGGGAATCCCATTCTTCTCATTGTTAGCCATAATGTGTTATGATCTACACAGTCAGATGCCTTTGTCCAGTAAATAGAACTCGGAGTACACATCTTTCTATTATTATTTGCTTCCAGCCAATATGTTTCTGGTATTCCACGATATCTTTAAATCCAGCTTGAATTTCTGGCGTTTCCCTATTGATACACTATTCTAGCTGTTTTTAAATAATTTTCAGTAAGATCTTGCTTGCATGTGATATTAATGATATTATTTGATAATTTCCACATTTTGTTAGATCACCTTTTTTGGGAATAGGATTAAATATGGATGTTTCCTAGTCAGTTGACCAGGTAGCAGTCTTCCAGATTCCTTGGAATCGTCTAGTAGGCATGTGCAGGGCTGCATCGATTTGTTGAAACATGTGAATTAGTATTCCATCAATTCCTAGGTCATATCTTTTGCTAATGGTTTCAGTGCAGCTTGAACTTTCCTCCTCGTTATCATTGGATCTTGATTATATGCTGCTTCTTGAAATGTTTCATTGTCGACCAGTTATTTTTGGTATAGTGACTCTGTGTATTCCCTTCCATCTTCTTTTGTTGCTTCCTGCATTATTCAAGATTTGGCCTATAGGCCCCTTCAGTGTTATAACTTGAGGCTTGAATTTGTCCTTAAGTTCTTTCAGCTTGAGAAAGATTTAGTGTGCCCTTTTATTTTGCTCTTCTAACTCCAGCTCTTTGCACATATTATTATAGTGCTTGACTTTGTCTTCTCCAGCTGCCCATTGGAATAATTTGTTCCTATCTTTTCCTTCATTTCTTTCCTTTATTTTGGCCTCTCTATAGGAGGATCTGAAGCACTTGCTGCAGAAGGTTAAGGACTGCAGCCTTAAATATAGATTGAAGCTCAATATCAAGAAAACAAAGATTCTCACCATTGGGCCAATTGGCAGCACTGTGATAGATGGTGAAGAGATTGATTGTTAACAGCTTTCGTTTACTTGGCTCCACAGTCAACACTCTTGGTACTAGCAGCCAGGAAATCAAAAGCTGAATTGCATTGGGAAAGTCTGCTGTCAGGGACCTCTCCAGAGGACTGAAGAGCAACGATGTCAGTCTGGAGACTAAGGTGTGCCCAATACATAGTCTTTGCAATTACTTGCTATGCATTGGAAAGCTGGGCAATGACTAGATGATAGAGACTATAGGAGGAGACTTGATGCCTTTGAGTTGTGGTGTTGGATATACTGTGGACTGCTAGGAGAACAAATAGATTCATTCTGGAGAGAGGGGGTGAAGCCTGGCTTCTCCTTGGAAGCAAGAATTCTGAGGCCTCGTCTGACATACTTTGGGCATGTTGCAAGGAAGGACTAGACCTTGGAGAGGGACATCATGACTGGGAGGGTGAATGGACAGCACAAGAGAGGAAGACCCTTGATGAGATGGATTGATTTAGTGACTGGGGTAATGAGGGTAGGTGTGTCAGAGACAGTAAAATTGGCATAAGATAGAGCAGGGTTCAGAGCTATTGTACATAGGGTTGATATGAATTGCAAGTGACTCGATGACACGTAACAACAATAACAACTATATTCTAGTGCAACTTTAGAGTCTCTTTGACCCATTTTGTCTTTTTCCCCCCTTTCCAATCTTTATAATGACCTTTTGCTATTTTTGTGAATGAGATTCTTGACATTAACCCACAAGTCATCTGGTTGTTAGTGTTCAATGCTTTGAACCTGTTCTTGAGTTGGATTTTAAATTCAGGTGGTTTGGACTCAAGGTCATATTTTTATTTTCATGAACTTACTTGAATTTTCTTTAACTTGCACATAATTGATGGTCTGTTCCAGAGTTAGCCTCTAGCCTTGATTTAACTGATGAAAATGGACTTCTATAATGACCCTTTCAATAGGTGTATTCTATCAGGCTAGATCCATAGTGTAGTATAGTTGCCATTTATGTTTTCTAAAAAAGGAATTGGTAATGAATAAATTCTTCATTGTACAAAGTTCTTTCATTTGGTCTCTATCCTCATTTTGGTCATCACGTCCATATTTTCCTAACCACTGTTGGGTTTTTTTGAGAGTAGTAAGCTAGAAAAGTAAAAATCCACTGACAGGAAACTGTTACTAGGTACTGACACTATATGTATGTAATGGTTGAAATTACTTAGTTGGGCTCTATTTTAGACTTAATCAGAGCTAACTCAGTTACCACAAGACCGTTTCAGAATGTAGCATGTAATAAAGAAACTAATTTTAATAAAGGAGTAAGTTCAGGCTGCACTGAAGGCATTGGCAAAAAACAAGTCCTCAAATTTAATAGAATTTTAGTTGACATGTTCCAACAAACAGATGCAACCCTGGACATGTTTACCAGGCTGTGCCCAGAAACCTATAAGACAACTGATTGGGAGAGATTAATATTTTTTCCCATTTCCAAATAAGCGACCAGTCTTTGGAGAAGGATATTGTGCTTGGAAAAGTAGAGGGACAGCACAGGAGAGGAAGGCCCTGGATGAGATGGATTGATACAGTAACTGGGGCAATGGGGATAGATATGTCGGAATCAGTGAGACTATAGCTCAGGACAGGGCAGGCTTCAAAGCTGTTGTACATAGGGTTGCTGTGAGTCTCAGGCAACTTACTGACACATAGCAGCAACAACATACTGACACATAACAACAACAAACAACATCTTGCTGAAGATTATTGAAAAACAGCTAGAACAGTATATCAACAAAGCACTCAGAAATTCAGGCTGCATTTAATAGAGGCCTTGGCACTAGGGATATCATTGCTGATGTTAGTTGGATCTTGACTGAAAGTAGGCAATTCCAGAAGGATGCTTATCTGTGTTTTATTGGATATATGAAGGCATTGGATTATGTACATCACAACGAATTGTGACTAACATTGAGAAAATTATGAATCCAAGAATACTTAATTGTGCTCATTTGAAACTGACACCTAGACCAAGAAGCTGTTGTCTGAACAGAGCAAGGGAACACTGCATGGTTTAAAATCAAGAAAGTTGAGTATCACAGTTATATCTTTCTCCATACTTATTTAATCTGTGTACTGAACATATCATATGAGAAGCTGGACTTTATTATTAAGAATGTGGCATCAGGATTGGAGGAGGACTCAATAACAGCTTATGATATATAGATGACACAACCTTGCTTGCTGAAAGTGAGAAGGACTTGAAAGGCTTGTTGTTGTTATTGTTGTTGGATGCCATTGAGTTGCGTATGACCCACAGTGATCCTGTGAACAACAGATTTGAACCCTATCTTGTTCTGTGCCATTCTCACACTTTCTGACATACAACAGCCCATTGCGACAGTCACTGTGTCAGTCCACTTGGTCAGGGGTCTTCCTCTCCTTCACCGACGCTCTATCTTTCTTAGCATCATGTGAAGTGAAGTTTTATCGTCTTTGCCCCAAAAAACCGCTCTCTTTTCACTTTCTTCAAAACATATTTGCTCTTTTGGCAGTCCATGGGATGTTCAGTGCTGTTCTCCTGCACCACAGCTGAAAAGTATTAATTCTTTTTTCATCCTTATTCACTGCCCAGCTCAGATGCATAGCAAGTGATCGGAAGGATCTTGGCCTGAATCAGATGCTCCTTAGTCCTCCAACTGACATCATTATTCCTCAATAATTTGGAGAGGTCCCTAACTGCAGACTTTCCCAGTACAATATGTCTCCTGATTTCCTGACTACTGGATTAAAAGCTAAAAAGTTGCTTACTGTAGAAAGTCAATGTCTACAACCTTCAGTATCAATACATATCAACATTGAGTAAAGTAAAATTCTCACCACTAGGACAACAGGCAGCATCATGATAGATGGAGAAAAGACTGACATTGCTAGTGATTTCTTCTTATTTAGTCCACAATCAACAAACAACATTGGAACCAGCAGTCAGGAAATCAAAAGATATGTGGTATTGGGAAAATCTGCTGTCAAGGACCTCTCCAAAGTGTTGGAGACCAAGGATATTAGTGTAAAGACTAAAGTGTACCTGATCCAGTCTATGGTCTTTTAAATTAAGTTGGATAATGACTATGTATGGCAGAATAGGTGCCTTTGAATTGTGGATTTGGAGAATACTCAATATCCCATAGACTGCTAAAAGGACAAGTCTTTCCTGGAAAAAGTGTAACCAGGTGCTCCTTGGATGAGAGGATCTTGAAACTTCATCACACAGACTTTGGGCATTGTTGTAGGGGCTAGACATTAGAGAAGTACATCATGCTTTGAAAGGTGAAAGGTCAGCATAAGAGAGAGACCCTCAACAAGATGGATTGACAAGATTACTGTCATAATGAGTTTAGTACATTGGAGCTGATGAGAATGGCACACATATCTGTTGTTCATAGGGTCGGTATGATGGCACATAAAAACAATTCTGTCCACTTTATATTAGCTGAAATTAATTTCTTTAATGTAGAAGAAATAAAAAGAAAAATATTATCTTTTCATATTTTCTTAATGCATTGGGAAAAAAATCTAATTTACCTGGTTTGAATGTTAACATACTTTATCATCTATACCTGATGCTCATTTAGGGACTATGTAATCATCACATTTACAATAATAGGAAAAACTCTACTTAAATCGCTTTAGAGCCAATTCAGGAAATGCACATTTTCAACGAGAATGTCTCTCTTCTGGGTCTCAGTCCTTGATCTCTCACCCTCTACTGTCCTGAATGTGAATAAATTAAGAGAGAGAGTATAATCAGGCACTGAAACTGGACCCCCAGGCACTTAACCTACACACATGCTCTGAAGTCGCCTCAAATCTTTAGGGGCCCAGCTAGCAGGCTATTAGCTGCAGGTGCCTTGCCATCTAAGTAGAGCTGTGACTGTTGTTGGTGTTGTTATGTGCCGTCGAGTCATTT
>NW_006400127.1:1180009-1198317 GCF_000299155.1 Elephantulus edwardii
AGGTTTGAATTTGTTCTTCAGTTCCTTGAGCTTAAGAAATGCTGAACGAGTTCGGCCCTTTTGATTTTCCAACTCTAGCTCCTCGCACATTTCATTGTAATATTTTGCTTTGTCATTCCGAGCTGTTTTTTGGAATCTTCTGTTCAGCTCTTTAGGATCTATCCTTCCTTGTGCTTTGGCTTCTCTACGCTCCAGTGCAATCTTCAGAGTTTCTTCTGACATCCATTTTGGTCTTTTCTTACACTTCTGTCTTTGTAATGAGCTGTGACTAGGCAATGTGAATCTGAGAAAGTGACAGACACAAATAGGTTGTGAGGTGGTCATTTGGTTGTAGACGCTGAGATTTACTGTTTGTATATTTAGTAGTATTGGGACCAGTGAGTAACAGTTCTGGGTGGGTGGGTATTTCTGTAGAAGCAAAACTTCCTTAAAGGCCAAAGTAGGATAAGTCTTCAACTGACTGCAAATCATTCTTACTGCTAGGCCACATAATTAATCCAACATAAGAGTCACCATTTAGAAATGTACACTGAATTCAGTGTCTTCTAGTATATTCACAAGGGTGTGTGATCATGACTATGTAATTCCAGAGCATTTTTTATTCCCCCAAAATGAAACCCATACTCATTGGCATCACTTCTCTTTTCCCCTTCTCCTTGGCCCTGGCAAGCACCAGACTACTTTGTTTTTCCATGGATAAGCCTATTCTAAACATTTCAAGTAAATAGATTCGAACAGTAGATACAGTATATGACTTGTGATTGGCTAAAGTTTCACTTAACCTTTTCAAGGTTTATACATGTTGTAGCAAGTTATCAGAGCTTCATTTTTATTTATGGTTGAGTACTGTTCTTTTCTGTGAACATTACATCTTGTATTTACCCCTTACCAGCTGATAAACATGCTTGTTGCTTCTCTTGTCTATTGCCTTCAAATGCAAACTGGCTTTCCCTCCATTGGGTTTCCAAGGCTGTACATCATACCAAGGACTACCCATCTTTCTCCTTCCAAGCTGCTGGTGAATTTAAACTGTCTAAAGTGTGGCATTTAAGTTAGTACTATGAACTAGGTCATGGTTTCCTTTGGTGGGGGGGGAGGCTATTATGAGAAAGGTTGCTGTGAACATATTTCTAAATTTTTTTATGAGCATATGCTTTAGTTTTCTTGGGTATATACCTAGGAAGAGTTGCTAGGTCCTATGATAAATCTACGTTTAACTTTCTGAGAACTTGCCACTTTGATTTTTATAGAACCTATACTATTTTACATTATGCTCAGGATGAATATATGACTCTTCAGTTTCTTCAGTCACACTTGTTTTGGTCTTTTATGTGTTAACTCATTCTAGAATTTTAAAGAACACAGCCCCTCTTCCTATTTCCTTCCCTTACAGCCAATCCTTTTCAGTTTAATGTATCTTTTGTGTCCTGCCCTTTCTTTGAGCACTACTATTTACTTTTTAGCTTTTGTTTTCTTACCTCTTCTTGCTTGATAAAACTACATCTGTCTCATGTTTGCAGAGGTGATGGCTTCATTAAGTTAGCTGTTGTTGTTAGGTGCCATCTAGTCAAATACGACTCAGAGTGACCCTGTGAACAGAAGATCTGAACCCTGTTCTATCCTGTGCCATCCTAACACTTCCTGACACACCTATTGTGGCAGTCAATGTCAACCCACCTGGTTGACAAGTCTTCTTCCTCTCCTTCGCCGACCCTCCACCCTCCCCACTATCATGTCCCTCTCCAAGGAATATCCCCTCCTAGCAACATGCCTATTGTATGTGAGGTGAAGCCTCATCATTCTTGCAAAGCAGCACTCAGGCTGCACCCTCTCCAAGACATTCCTGTTTGTTCTATTGGCCATCCATGGGATTTTCTGTGCTCTCTAGCACAACAGCTCAGAGGTGTTAATTTTTCTTTGGTATAAATATTGGTCACGGTTTTTATTCCTTCTTATGTATGTTTTCTGCTGAATTTTAAAAGTGAAACTTTTTTCTTTGAACTTTTAAATAATTGAGGTGAATTTTATTTAACATAAAATTAACTATTTTAAAGTGTACAAGTCAGTGGCATTTAGTATACTCATGGTGTTGTGTGGCCATCACTTCTGCCAGGTCCAAAGTATTTTCATCACCTTAGAAGAAAATGATATTTATTAAACACTTTTTTTTATCCTTTCCCCCCAGTGCCTATCAACCAGCACCTACCTGTCTGTCTTCTGTCTCTATATATTTACCTGTTCTGAATATCTCATATACCTGGATTCATACATTGTATTACCTTTTGTATTTGGTATCTTTGACTTAGTGTAATAACATGGTTCATTCACATAACACATTTCAGGACTTAATTTGTTTTTATCGTTGAATATATTCCATTGTGGGTGTATTTAGTAGCTATTGCTTATTCATCCATCTGTTGATTCATTTGGTTGTTTTTATCCTATGTGAATATATAAGCATTTGCTATATTACTGCTTTTCAGTTCTTTGGCGTATATGCTTGTTCTTTCCTTCGCATAAGATCATGCACTGGAGTTGTTGGGGTTTTTTTTTTCTTTAGCATTAAAAAAAATTGAGGTGAAAATCAACATAAAGTTAACTATTTTAAAGTATACAACTCAGTGGCATTTAGTATACTCAGAAATGTTGCACAATCAACACTTCTTTGAGGTCCAAAGCATTTTATCACCTCAGGGGGGAAAAAAAATCTATTTATCCCACAGTTACTTCTTATTCTCTCTTTCTGCAATGTGGTAATTTTCATTTTTTAAAGGAATCACTAAACTGCATTTACATTCTTATCATCAAGGGACGAGTTCTCCAACTTTTCCACGCTTGTGGGAGGTTTAGTAGTCTGTTGGAAGCTGTGTTGATAACCTAAAGGCAGTGCCTCTCTGCCAGTTCAGATCTACCAGCAGATTCTCAGGGGGAAGATGGGTTATCTTCTCCTGTGAGAGTTACAGCTGTCCGAAATCTCGAGTACCTTCCTCACTTTCACTGACCTACTACTTTACTCCTCATCATGTCTTTTCCAAGGATGAGACTTTCTGTCTTTGCCTTCAAGCAGCATTCTGGCTGTACTTCTTCCAAGATAGATAAAAGGTGACTGAAAATACTGACTGGGATCAATCCACCTTAGTAGTGACATCTTTGCTTTAGCATTTTTAAAAAAGTTTTTTGCTGTAGATTTCTAATCCCATATGTTTGGTTTCTTGACTGATGCTTCCATGGGTGTTAACTGTGAATTCAAGTAAATTGAAATCCTTGATAACATCCATATTTTTTCCATTTATTATAATGTTATTTATTGGTCCAATAATGGTTGTTTATTGTGAGCATTTTTGTTTTCTTGGTATTGAAATGTGTGGTCTATACTGACAGCTACAATCTTGATATTCACCACTCAGTGCTTCAAGCCCTCTGTGTCTTTACCTAGCAAGACTGAGTTATCTGCATGCTGCTTGTTGTTAATAAATGTTCTCTAATCCTGATGTTGCATTCTCCATATAGTCTAGTTTCTTGGGTTACTTGCTCAGCATACAGTTTAAGAAGTACGGTGAAAGGATATAACCCTGATGTACACCTGTTCTCATTATAAACCATTTTAAACCTTGTCTGGTTTGAATGACTGCTTGGTCTCTTTATTCCACATGAAAACAGTTACATATTCTGGAATTTCCATTCTTCTCAGTAGTATCCATAATTTGTTATGAACCACATATGTACTTGTTTATAAAACATAAACATCTTTCTAGTATTCTGTATGAATTCAGCTTGAATTTCTGGTAGTTCATGTACTGCTGCAATAATTTTTTGAATTAATAGAAAAAAATGTGTAAGATTATATGTGTAAGCATGTTTATTCGAGGATAGTTAATAATACAGAAACTGAAAACCATTCAAATGTCTTAATTGAAAACATTTATTACTTAACTATTAAACACAGAAATTCTCACCAATTGGCAGCACCATGATAGATGGAGAAGAGATTGAGGTTGTTAACAATTACAACTTGCTTGTTAACAATAACAGTTGCTTGCTAGGCTCAGCAATCAACACTCTTAGTCAGGAAATCAAAGATGAATTGCAATGGGAGTATCTGCTGTCAGGGACCTCTCTAGAGCACTGAAAAGCAACGGTGACCGTCTAGAGACTAAGGTGCATCTAATCCAGGCCATGGTCTTTGCAGTTATTTGTTATGCTTTAGAGAGCTGGACAAGGACTAAGGATGACAGAAGAACAGTTGATGCCTAAGGATGACAGAAGAAGAATTGATACCTTTGAATTGTGGTGCTGGAGAAGAGTCTTGAACATACCACGGACTGCCAAAAAAACAAATAGGTCTGTCTTGGAGAGGGTTAAAACCAAATTTCTCCTTGGAAGCTAGGATTTTGAAGCCCTGTCTCACATTCTTTGGGTACGTGGCCAGGAGAGACTCGTCCTTGGAGAAGGACATTATGCTGGGAAGGGTGGAGGGATAGCGCATGAGTGGAAGACCCTGGATAAGATAGATTGATACAGTAACTTGGACAATGGGGGTTAGTGTGTTGGAATTAGTGAAATTGACTCAGGACAGGGCAGGGTTCAGAGCTGCTGTACATAGGGTCGCTGTGGGTCACAGGCAACCTGATGACATATAACAACAACAAATGTGGAATACTAACTTTGATTGTTACAATTAAAAATAATGTTAGAGAAAAAACCAATTTAACGTATTTACATATTACTGGCATGATTTTATATATTAAATATACAGGTATTGGAAACCTGGTTAGCAGAGATCATAAAAGGTAGGAAAAATAAGGAATGGGATAAGGTTTTTATTGTCTGTGCTTACTTTTTAGAAATAAAGATTACATATAGAAAATATAAATTTTAATTTGAAAGGGTCCTCTGTAATAATTTTTCTTATGAAATTATTTCTTTGTGTTCTGCTTTTTGTGAGTTTCAATAAATTTGATATATTCCTATTGCTTTGTGTATTTTGTTTTCAGAGCAGTGGAAAAAGCTCAGTGTTAGAAAGCCTCGTAGGGAGAGACCTGCTTCCCAGAGGTACTGGTATTGTCACTCGGAGGCCTCTCATCCTGCAGCTGGTCCATGTTGCACCAGAAGATAAACGAAAAACAACAGGAGAAGAAAATGGTAAATTCAGAATTGGGATAAGAATGCTTTTAAAATTTATCTTTGCTCTGTTCTTAAAAATACATTAATTAGAAATTAGAGTCATATAAAAACCATTAGTCTGTGAAGAGAAATAATATTCATTTTTCTCATGCTTTTTAAAAAAAAGAGTAATTTCTGTTATTTTGGAGGACTGTGAATAACATTATTAGGAATAGTCCTTTTTTTTGATCATCTAGATCCTTAGACAACTGTCATTAATGTTGTTGTTGTTAAGTGCCATAGAGTTGCAGGTGACTCATAGTGACCCTATGAATGAAGACCTGGACACTTCCTATATCATTTTCGTCCTTTCTCCAGGTTCATAGGGTTCCAGAGGCAAGCTATTGTGGAAGAGACTGCCACACCTGCTTAACTGTCTTTAATACTCTATAAATTTTAATGAAGGATTTTCTGTAAGATACTTAGTAAACAGGGTTCATTTTTTGTGTCTGCTTTTTCAAATTTCCTTTCTAGTATTTAAAATACCAGCCCCCACCTTTGAATTAGAATTGACATCATTTAGATTCTAGTTGTTTTAAGCAAAATTAAATAACTGTTTTTCAGCACTGTGGCAATTGGACAATTAAAACAGACATTCGGATGGCGGGGAAGAAGAACAAACTGGGGAGGAGGGTGGAGAGAATGGTGCGGCAATGAAGGAGTGAAAGCCCAGAATTCCTGTGAATGTTCATTGAAACTAATAAAATTTAATAATAAAAAAAAAAAAACCCTGTTTTTCATCTTGACAATGCTACCTCACCTTCCCTTTTCTAGTCTTAACTATTTGCTAAGGGAGGCTGATTTATTTCTCTCTTATTTTAAGGTGAATATGATTTATAGAGGAGTTTTTGTTTTGCTTTTTAAACTATCCCTCTCGTTGAGGCTTACCTATATAAAAATCACACCAAACTAGCTGTTGTCCTGTTAATGCCAATTCAAGCCAACCCATTATTTTTTAAGATAACTTCCTCTTCCTCATGTTCAGGCTCTTCTGTCTCCTGCTGAACTCTATTAGGCTATATTTTTAATGTAATATATGAATAGTTAAGGAGTTTTAAAAGAAGAAAATATGCACTATTCTTTTCTTTTAAGTAGGTAAATGGAATGTGCTTTAATTGTTAACCATATGTATCAGCAGATTTTATTACTTCTTAAGTATGTCTTTTATATTACTCATACTTAAATGTATTAAAAGAGGTTTCAAATGTTGATCGCAGTAGTATGTTTGATATTCCTGTTTTGTTCACTGTTCGATTTGGACTGTCTTATTTACAAAACTTGTGAATGAGATTTTATAATTAAATTACTTTTGCAATAGATTTACCATGCTTATTTCTCAGGTACAAAAGTCCATATTTAATACAGTTTCATCCTATTTATGTTCTGATTGGATAGCAGTATTGATGAAATTAAAGCTACTTTAATTTTTGTATCTGATTTTTCTTAATTATTGAAGTTATTGGTGATGAGTTTTAAATCACATCCTATACTGATCTTTCTTATGACTTTAGAAAGGTAGTTATTAAAGCAAATTAATGAAAGTCTACATATTAATAAACATTTTTGAATAGACTGCTAACGAATATGTAAGAGCCTTAATGTATTAGGTATGCTACATAGCACTTCATTTCTCTGTAGTATTTGTTTTTTACAGAAATTCTAAACCTTGAATTTACTGATTAATAAGTTCAGCCTCAAATATGTAGAATACATTTTTATATTTCATTTCCACTAACTGATTTCATTAAATAAATTTGCCAAATAACTTAAAAAGATTTTAAAACTATATGACACTGGGCCTCTTCCTTTAAGTTTGACTTTTTTCAGTAACCTTGAAAAGGACAAATGAAAGCCCAACTCTCAGAATCATATTTGCAAATGTGGGTATTGTCTATTTTGCTTGTTAGAAAAGGATGTATGACTTAGCTATAGAAGTATAAACTCATGATTATCTCTCCTTGTGTGTCTACTGTGTTTTACTGACCTCTTCTTGGTTATGGTTAGTAAATCTAATTATATTTACACACACACATTCACTTCCAGCTTAGTGCTTATTTTCATATAGAAAAACAATTAAGCTAGATTTTACAGACCAACAAATAGAGTTCATTAATTTTGAGTACTAAAAGTCAGCTGTGAGGGACCTCTCAAGAGTACTAAAGAGCAACGATGTCAGGCCAGGTTGGAGACTAAGGTGTGCCTGATCCAGGCTATAGTCTTCGCAATTACGTGCTATGCTGGGCAGTGAAGAGGGATGACAGAAAGAGAATTGATGCCTTTGAGCTGTGGTGCTGGAGAAGAGTGTTGAATATACCATGGACTGCTAGGAGAACAAACAGGTTTGTCTTGGAGTTGGTGAAGCCAGAATACTCCTTGGAGTCAAGGATTCTGAAGCTCTGTCTGACATACTTTGGGCATGTTGCAAGGAGGGACTGGTCCTTGGAGAGGGACATCATGTTTGGGAGAGTGGAGGGACAATGCAGGAGAGGAAGACCCTTGATGAGATGGATCGATTCTATGAGTGGAGTGGTGGGAATGAGTGTGTCTGGGATGGCGAGGTTGGCACAGGATCGAACTGTATTTAGGGCTCTTGTACGTAGGGTTGCTATGAGTCACAAGTGACTCGATGGCACATAACAACAACAACAACAAATGTGGCTTATTTTAGGATAATTTCTCATCAGAACCTCTATATCTTTGGTATAAATTATTCTGGCCCATCACTGTGGTATGGTCTGCAGTGAATTGTGCTGCTAAGCCAAGGACTGCAAATATGGTATTTTGAATCCACTTGAGGGGCCTTGCAAGAAAGATGGGAAGTTTCTTCCTATTAAATTTCCAGCCTTGCAAACCCAAGGAAGGTGGTTGTGCCTTGGAACCTAGTGGACTGACTAGGCACTGAATGTAAGTCTATAATAAATGATATTAACCCAGAGGAAATTAGAAACCGTGATGTACATAAGCCATATAATTAGTGACAGTTCAAAATACTTGATGAGGGAAAACTACAAAGAAGGAGGAGGAAGGGAGAAAAGACAAGCAGACGAAGAACTTTTGAAAAAGGGAGTAGAAAATCTGTGTCTAACTATTGGATGGGGATTTATAGCCCTTAAGTACTTAATATGTTTTGTTTTTTTAAAAAGGCCTAGGTTTATCAAAATTGGTTAATTTAAGAAGAGTGTATTCTAAAATGAAATGGAGAAACGTAATTCATCAAAGCTTTCTAAAAATAGTTTTATATATTTATCTATATATAGATGTATATATAGATAGATATATATATCTCAAGAAAATTTATTTAATGGAAGATCCTTGCTATCCCATAGATTTATGGGATTTTGTATAACATTTCTGTTTGACTTTCAGTTCCACCACTGTGAACAAATTTTCTGTTAAATGCTTACTAAAAACAAAATCAAACTCTTGTAGTAGTGTGGTAATTTAGTTTGAATTTGAACTTTGTACTGCACAGTTATCTTCAAATGTTTGTAAGAAATCAAACTTTACTTAGATTTCCTCTTTTGACAGACATCTACCGGCAACATGCTGATTAAAGAGCAAGCATAACCCTAATACCAAAACCAGGCAAAGATAGTACCAAGAAACAAAACTACAGACCAATATCTGTCATGAATATAGATGCAAAAATCATTAACAAAATCCTACCCAATGGAATCCAAAAGCACATAAAAAAAAAAAAATTCACCGTGATCAAGTGGGATTCATAATAATTTTGCAAGAATGGTTCAACATAAGTAAAACAATCAATGTAATTCATTATATTAACAAAATAAGTAACAAGAACCATATGATCTTAGCAATTGATTCAGAAAAGGCATACAAAATCCAACACCTCTTCCTAATAAAGACACTCAGCAAAATTGGAATAGAAGGGAATTTCCTCAACATAGTGAAAAGGATATATGCAAAACCAAGAGCCAATATCATTCTCAATGGAGAAAGACTAAAAACATTTTCCTTGCAAACAGGGACCAGATAAGGATGCCCACTGCCACCACTTTTTTTTCAGTATTGTATTGGAAGTGCTTGCTAGGGCAATATGACAAGAGAAAGAAAGAAAAGGCATCCAGATTGGCAAAGAGATGGTTAAACTGTTGCTATATGCAGACGATATGATAGTGTACTGAGAAAACCCCAAAGACTCAACAAAAAAACTGTTAGAGTTAATAGGCCAATTTAGTTGAGTGGCAGGATTTAAGATTAATATCCAAAAAAATCAATAGGATTCCTCTACAGTAACACAGAGAACTCAGAGAAGGAAACCAAGAAAGCAATATCAATTACAGTAGCCAACCACAAATTGAGATATTTGGCAGTGAACCTAATTAGAGATACAAAAGACCTGTACAAAGAAAACTACAGAGCATTTCTGAAAGACACACTAAAAGACCTAAAGAACAAAAACTTCTCCCACACGGTAAAAAGGGAAGCTACCAACTGGGGAAAAAGTATTTGGTAATCACATATCAGATAAGGGACTTATATCCAGAATTTATAAAATATTTGAGCACCACAACAAGATAAAGGTAAATAATCCAATAGGAAAATGGGCACAGGACATGAAGAAGACATTCAGATGGCTAACAAGCACATGAAAAAAATGTTCAAAATCCCTAGCTCTCAGAGAGATGCAAATAAAAACAACTATGAGATATCATCTCACCCCAGTCATATTAGCAGAATTTAACAGAACAGCAAGAAACAAATGCTGGCAAGGTTGTGGAGAAACTGGAACCCTTATTCACTGTTGGTGGAAGTGTAAAATGGTGCAGCCACTGTGGAAGGCGGTATGGCATTTTCTCAAAAAGTTGCAAATAGAGATACCATTTGACCCAGCAATTGTACTACTGGGAATATACCCCAAAGAGACCATAACTGACATGCAGACATATGCACACCCATGTTTATTGCGGCTTTGTTCACAATAGCAAGGAGTTGGAAACAACCCAGGTGCCCATCAACAAACGAATGGATAGAGAAGCTGTGGTATATTCACACAATGGAATACTATGCTGCATTGAAAAACAAGCAACTAATCCAATATTATTCAAAATAAGTGACCCTGGAGGACATTATGCTGAGTGAAGTATCTCAGTCACAAAAAGCCAAATACTGCATGGTGCCATTGTTATAAAACAGGACTGACCTTGGGGTTGGGGAGAGACTGAGAAAGATAGGTTAAATAATGTATACTGCATTGAAACAGATGGAGAAAACTGTTTAAAAGGGATAGGTGATTAGGTATTTTTTTCATGATAGGAGGGTAGTGTACTAGGGGACAAGGTTAGGAGGGGAGAAAAGTGCAACAATGAATGAAGGGAAGTCCAAAGTCTCTGTAAATTTTTACTGAAATTAGTAATAAATTTTAAAAAAGAAAGAAAAAACGACCTAAAGAAATGGAAAAATATGTTCTTTTCATTCATAGGAAGACTCAATATTGTGAAATGACAATCCTACCAAAAGCAATCTACATGTTTAATGCAATCCCAATCCAGATACCAAATTCATTTTTCAAGACGATTGAAAGGGAAATTATCAAATTTATTTGGAGAGGCAAAAGACCCCAAATAAGAAAAAAACTTCTGAGAAACAAAAATGAGGTTGGAGGCATAGCACTCTCTGATGTCAAAACCTAATACACAGCAGTGGTAGCCAAAACAGCATGATACTGGTACAATGACAGGCACATAGACCAATGGAACACAAATGAGAACTCAGAAATAGACCCAGCTATCTATGGTCAACTGATATTTGACAAGGCAATCAAAACTATCGAATGTGGAAATGATAATCTCTTCAACATATGATGCTGGCTAAACTAGACTGCTTATTGCAGAAAGCTGAAAACAGGATCCACATCTCATACTATATACAAAAATCAACTCAAGGTGGATCAGAGATCTGGGAGTAAAGCCCAAAACCATAATAATGCTCATCAGAGATAAACTGGGATCAAGCTTAGAAGCGCTAGTCCAAGTTATAAAGAGACTGCCAAATATGACCAGAAATTCACAATCTGAACAGAATGAAAATAGATGCATGGGACCTTCTAAAGATTAAATCCATTTGTGCATCAAAACCTTTTCCCAACAGGGTGAAAAGAAAACCTACAGACTGGAACAAACATTTGGTAGTACCATCTCAGACAAAAGTCTTATAAGAAAAGTTTATAGAATACTTACGGGCCTCCACAAGAAAAAGACTGATAACCCAGTTATAAAATGGGCAAAAGACATGGAAAGAATTTTCACAGAGGAAGATATTTAACTGGCAAACAGATACATGAAGAAATGCTCCAAATCACAGACAGTAAAAGAGATGCAAATCAAAACCACATTGAGGTATCATCTCACTCCAGTTAACAGTGGCAAAGTTTAACAGGACAGCAAGTAATAAATGTAGGAGAGGATGTGGTGAGAAAGGAACTCTCTTTTTTTTTTTTAATGTACTATGTTTCTTTTTCTATTAATTAAAATCATGACAGCTATAGCTGTCATTTGCAGCAAGTGTTAAAGACTAAACTACCTTATCTAAGCCATGGTATTTTTTTCTTTTTTCTTTTTCTTTTGAGAAAGGAACTCTTATACATTGTTGGTGGGATTGTAAAATGGTATAGCCATTCTGGAAGGCAGTTTGGCGCTTCCTCAAAAAGCTGAACATAGAAATTTCATATGACCCAGCTATTCCATTACTTGGAATATACCCTGAGAAAATGAGAACTGAGGCACAAATGGAGATTTGTACACCAGTGTTCATAGCAGCTTTATTCACCATCACAAAAACATAGAAAGAGCCCAAATGTCCAACCACTAATGAATGGATTGAGAAATTTATGGTATATTCACACAATAGAATACTATGTAGCATGCAAGACCAATGGTTTTGCAAATTATTAATTATTACTTAACTTGGGAGGGACTCGAGAGCATTTTGCTGAGTGAACTGAGTCCCACAGGATAAATATTGTATAAAACTATTATTGTAAAATGAGTATAAGGATCCAGGGTGGGTGGAGAGGGTGGAAGTAGAGGGATGAGCATGTGCACGGGGAGAAGGGAGTAATCATGGGGTTGTACAATTTGATGGGTGGGGGGTGAGGGAAATTGAAAAATTTCTATAAAACAATGTATTCAAATTTTGTAAATTAATTAGTAGAAAATTAAAAAACAAAACCCCCAAAATTGTGCTATTATAGTTCTTAATATATCAATGGATATTTGAAAGTTTATACTGGGAAAAGTTTTTAAACAAAATGTTTTTGTTTTATGCAAATATGTATGTTTAATTAAATAAAGCCTAAAAATATAGATGTTGTGACCCCTACTTGACTAACCTATTTGTGAAAGCAATCAGTTACCTCAGAAAGGAAGTAAAATTATATATAAGAATTAAGAGAAAACACTGTAATTAATGTTATAAAAACAGTGTATGAGAGGTTGAATTCAAAACTGACTTGCATCTTAAAAAATGAAAAAGAACTAAGGGACAAGATAGGGCTAATTATTCTGCACTGGAGGCTGCAGTCCATGCAATGCATGTAGTCATTCCCCTCAGGATTGAATCCCCAAAGGTGAACAGTAACTTTTGTGTTATTCTTTGTTCTGACAAATGCAATATATATTTCAAAGAAAATGACCTCTTAGCTGACAGAGTTTTTTATTAACTATTAAGGGCTGTGAAAGATGTGTTTAGTATTTTTTGTTGTTGTTGTGGTTCATTCTTCTCAGGTAATTAATGTTTTCCAAATCCTATTTTTATTTGTTTCCTAGAACTTCAGATGTCTAAGAGAAAATTTTAAATATCTGATTAATTCTAATTCATTTGTGTAAGAATTAGAAGCAATGACAAATGTACTTAAAATGTTAAAAATATAACATATAATATGCTTGACTTATATATATCCCATTTAAAATTATATACATCTTTCTAATGTTAGATATCTTTTGAGTAACTGAATGCTGTGTGCATTTGAACTATGTCTAAATTTCTGCACATTTTATTTTTTTTTAAGATTTAAAATCTCAGTGATAAGCACTAAAATTATTATTCTGTGCTGTTTCTCTTTAACTACAGACCCTGCTACATGGAAAAACTCAAGACACCTTTCTAAAGGTTTCCTTTATCTTTGATTTTGACCCTTTTTTCTTTCATGCCTGCATGTGTGCTTTTGTACTCTTACAGGCTGTCTGCATTTTTCCCCCTTCCATTTTTATTTGCCTATCCACATTGATTGCAGGTGTTAATATTCTTGTTATCTTTTGGCATTGCATCAAAATGGAAGCTTTTTTGGTGGTGAATGTAATTTATTTTATTTTTAAAAACATGCTTGTGAAGCTGGGTGTCTCTGATATGATAAGATAAACATACCCATTTAGAATGGAGTACCCTGTCTCTGTGAGTTCTAATCACCTAGATTACTCTAGACTCTCCAATGAAACTTCTTGGAAGAAGGTACTAAGCTGCAAGTAGGTGAGCATTTTACTTGTAAACAGGATCCAGTTTTACTTACCTTTATTCCACCAAAGAATTGACCCACCTTTTTCTCAGTAAATATTTATATGAATATCTTGCAGTCATTTTTTTTTTTACTTAACAGGGATTATAATGCATTCTTTAATAAACTTAATTGTGAAGAAATGTCAGCTTCTGTGAATTTAGTAAAGCAGAATAGCTGTGCTTGGTGGAGGCCAAGTTGACTATCTTCCTATAATTAAATATTTCTAGCTTCTTTGGGAAAAAGAGAATGAAACTTGGTATTCAAGTTTTTAGTTCACTTCACATAGTATATCTAGTTAATGTTCTCCTTTTGCCTAGCAAGTTCAGGTTTTAAAGACCCAAGACTGGAAACTAGAAACTTCATACAATGCATATGCCAGGATGGTTTTAGTTTTCTCCATTTCATTTCTTTTCTTTGGAAAATATCACATTGATATAAACTAATTGAGTAGTTCTGACCTCGGTAAAGTTATGACAGATTGTGACTTTTATAGGTAGCAGGGAAACAACAAAAATTAGTTTGAAAATGAGTAATTTCATTCACATTTTTCAGTCTTTTTGAATTATATGTGAACTATTACATTTAATTTGTGTTAGAAGAATTCTGAGTACTTTTATAAATAATAATGCTTTTATGTATAATATTTTTTGCAACATGTGCCTTTTAATATAAAGTGATTTTATTCATGAACCCAAAATTCTCTTTTCTCTCCCCTTATTTAGCGATTCTTTCACCCAACTTACTATTATGTAATTAATTTTTTACTTTATAATTATTCCTTTTTCTCCTCTATACCTTAGTAATCATCAAAGAATGTTCCATTCTATATGCATACTATTCCTTAGCTTTTTTATGATACTGTGCTCATATGGTATTTGCTTTTTGTGTCTGGCTTATTTCACTCAGCATAATTCCTCCAGGTTCATCTGTGTTACAGTGTTTCACAAAATCATTATTCTTTAACATTGTATGTATTTACCATAGTTTATCTAGTCATCTGTTGATGGATACTTAGGTTTTATGAAATCTAAATTTTAAATGAATCGGGAAATTGTGAAATCCTCTACCTGATATAGGCTGACCCCTGGTTGAGATCCATGACTTTAAGACAAGTCCTATTTATCATTAATGGTTATGTACATTTTCCCTCACTGAAATGATTAACTCCTATACTCACTTTTATTTGCTGCATAAGCTATATTTAAATCACCGAAAAGACTTTGTGATTTTTCTTTTATTAAGGTAAATAAGAACGTTCTGCCCTCAACTTACAAATATTGCTTAAAGACTTAAAAGATTCAGTTAGGAATGAGTCTTGTTAGTTACCTGCGGATTGCCTGTACACAATATCATTTTTAAAATGAGAAATGTTTAATATAGCAGGTCTTAGCAATAGTTAATTTATAATTAACAAAAATTAAACTGCCTTTTAAATCCCTAAAGAAAGATAACAAGTAATTTCCATAGTTTCTAGTAAATGAGTTTTTCTTTTTCCAGGAGTTGAAGCAGAAGAATGGGGTAAATTTCTCCACACCAAAAATAAGGTAATCACACAAGAATATATAATACAGAAATAACATAATGAAAATATTTTTGTGTATATGTGTAAGTAATTATAGATTCTTAGAATGATTCTAATTTAGAGAGGTTTAACTGTTGAGAGCCCAGGAAACTTTGAAAAGCTCTTCAAAATTATAAATCCTTATCTCAGAAACCCCCATATATGTACACATACATTACAATTTGTTTATGAACCTCTGAAGCAAATCCACAGACATCTTTGAAGTATAGAAATCCTCCACTGAAGAACTTGTTCCTTCATTTTGAATAGCATGCTTGCTTTTGTGTGTTTTTTTTTAAATTTTTAGCTTTACACGGATTTTGATGAAATTCGACAAGAAATTGAAAATGAAACGGAAAGAATTTCAGGAAATAATAAGGTAAGTATTGTCCATTTAGAATTGGGAGTTATTTATATGATGTGTGACCAAAATCTCAAAAACAAACCTCTTATTGTCAGGTAGTTTTTATTCATAGATACCCATATGTGTTAAACAGTGCATGCAGTTTGACCTCCATAGGATATTCTTGGCCAGAACTAAATTGCCTGTCCTCTCATATGGTATAGGTTTAAACCAAACATCCAGTTAGCAACTAAGGACAAACTATATAATCTTGGTCCTTGAAAGTATCAGATTGGAAAAAAAAATTCTTTTCAGTGCTATATGAAATGTTTCATGTAGATATTCTTGTTTCTGCCATGTACATGCCACTTGATAATCATTTTACATACTACTATGCTAAAAAGGGAGCTCTGGTGGCCTAGTGGTAAGAAGCTGTGCTGCCATCCTGAAAGCAGGCAGGTCAAATCCACCAGCTGCTCTGGGGGAGAATGATGGGCAGTCTCCTCCCATGTGATTGACTGCCTCTGAAAACCCACTGGAAGGTCAGCTGTGGGTTGGTTCCAACTCAACGGTACTCAACAACAACTACAACTATGCTAAGCTTTCTTTTACTGATCACATTTTGACTCAAGCATCATGTTAAAATGTATGAAGTATACATAATCAGCAGAACTCTCTTTCTTACCCCTGAATAAGACTGTATTTATTTAGGAAAGAGAAATCAGCTAAATTTTTTAGTGAAAAATGAAAAGTAGTAAGCTAATAACTGAATTACTTTATTTTCTAAAATTATAAAGATTCTTCAAAATTTTCTAAAATTTAAAATAAATTGGCTAAGATACTATTTATTGTGATGAAGTGCCATTCCTTTCCTCCCTAAATACTTCTTTTTTTGTCTTTATTCCTATTGTTGTTCTGTTCGCTAAATACTTCTTTTTTTTTCCTCTTTCCTTTATTCCTATTGCTGTTCTGTTCCCTTTTTTTTTTGTTTTTACTACCATGCTGATATCTACAAAGGCACATGTGGCAACATTTAATCCCATACAAGGGTGCTAACTTTTTACCATGTTAACAGTGTTATGGAAACTGTAGAGGATCACTGAGTTGGAATTGAATCAATGGCAGTGGATTTTTGTATGCCTGGAATGTGTTCAATTAATGCTGAAGATATACTTTACTTAGTAAGCTTTGTTCTGTAGTATCTCAAAGAGTCTTCTATCCCTAGATCTATGAATATCTCTTTCTTAAATCATGTGTAAAATGAAGTAAATGAGACTCTGATCTTATGCAAGTAATTCTATATGTTTGAATGTTTAAATTATGCCCTACACCTAACATAAAGCCTTGAAGGATCTGAAGTATCTTTGAGATTGGATTTGTAAAGATACTTGCCAGAAAATGACAGATTCTTAACAGAGGAAAAAACACAAACATTGTCTGGGCATATGGGGCAAAGTATTATGCATGGCACAGAATGACATGGCCATTAAGATCCTGAGAAATAATACAGCCTAGGTAAAGATGTAGAATTTGATTCATGACTTTGGAAATTGGAGTATTTTTAAAAAAATAATAATTCAGAGTATACAGCAAATATAAGTGCATAGGACTGCTGCATAAAAGCTTCCTGGGAAATAAGAATTTTTGAGTGAGGATGGTATTGCTTTTATTTGTAAGTTATAGTTTTCATTAGGTTTTAACTGTTAAAATGTTATAGGGATCATGGTTTATTTACTTTTAAATATCTATTACTTTATCAATTATTGAAATTTCTGTAGAATATGATATTAATCTGATAGGGCTTTACCACGAGTTAGAGTCAAATCAATGGTGACTTTTTTTGATGTAGGGAGTGTGTGTAGGATTTAATATGTTTCTACTTGAAGCGAAGTTTATTCTTATTTCATTGGGATTTAATATTAATTTAATAGACTATTTAAAAACTTTTTTTAGGGAGTAAGCCCTGAACCAATTCATCTTAAGATATTTTCACCCAATGTTGTTAATCTGACGCTTGTGGATTTGCCAGGAATGACCAAGGTAAGGAGTAGTTGTTAAACACTGTGGATTTAATAATGCTTGTTTTCTGCTTAATCATCATATGAGAATAATTATTCTGTTAGCATTATTTGGCATGGTACACCTATCTCTCAGAGTAGCTGATGGATTAGAATTGCTGACCTTTTGGTTAGCAGCTTACTATATTATGCACAACACCATCAGGGCTCCTTTAAAATACAGTAGCAGTGTGCTTTTTTCAAGCTGGACCCAACTCATAGCTGACTCTCCAGTGGGTTTTCAGAGTCAGTAAATTACACAAAAGGGACTGTCCATCTGTCTCCCAAAGAAATAAAGTAGGCTGCCCATCAGTGAGTGCAAGCAGAATAAATTATTCAATGGACCATTAATATTGATAAGTCCTTAACACAGGATTATGTTATGTATGCTGTTTGCTGCTGTTGTGTGCCATCAAGTCACCATAACTCATAGCGACTCTATGTACAACAACTCTGAACCCTGCTCTATCCTGAGCCAACCTTACTGTCTCCGACACACCTCCCTCCAGTACCCCAGTCACTGAATCAATCTATCTCATTGAGGGTCTCGCCCTCCTGCACTGTCCCTCCATGCTCCCAAGCATGATGTCCCTCTCCAAGGACTGGTCCCTCCTAACAACTTATCCAAAGTATGTCAGATGAAGCTTCAGAATTCTGGCCTCCAAG
>NW_006400127.1:1203902-1211939 GCF_000299155.1 Elephantulus edwardii
TGGAACAGCAACAGAGAACTGCCTAAAGTGCAGACTGGGATATTGTAGCTAATGTTAGTTGGGTCTTGGTTGAAAGCAGGGAATACCAGAGGAATGCCTTTCTGTGTTTCATTGACTGTGCAAAGGCATTTGACTATGTAGATCACAACAAACTGTGGCTAACTGAGAAGAATGGAAATCCCAGAACACTTGTTTGTGCTTATGAGAAACCTATACTTGGACCAAGAGGCAGTCGTTAGAACAGAGCAAGGAAACCCTGCACGGTTCAAAATTGGGAATGGTGTACACCAGGGATGTGTCCTATCTATACCTTTTCAATCTTTATGCAGAACAGATTATCTGGGAGTCTGAGCTCTATGAGGAGAAATGTGGCATCAGAATTGGAGGAAGACTCTTTAACAAGTTTGCATTATACAGATGACACAACCTTGCTTGCAGAAACTGAGGAGGACCTGAAGCGCTTGCTGTAGAAGGTCAAGGACTGCAGCCTTCAATATGGATTGAAGCTCAACATCAAGCAAAGATTCTCACCACTGTCATGATGATAGATGGTGAAGAGTTTGAGATTATTAACAGCTTTAGTTTGCTTGCCTCCACAATCAACACTCTTGGTACTAGCACCCAGGAAATTAATAAAAGATGAATTGCACTGGAAGTGTCTGCCATCAGAGACCTCTCTAGTGTACTGAAGAGCAACAATGTCTGTCTAGAGACTAAGGTGTGCCTGATCCAGGTCACAGTCTTTGTAATTACTTGTGACGCATCAGAAAGCTGGAAAATGGCTAGTGATGATAGGAGAATTGATGCTTTTGAGCTGTGGTGCTAGAGAAGAGTATTGAATATACCATTGACTGCTAGGAGAACAAACAAGTTTGCCCTAGAGAGGGTGAAACTAGGCTGCTCCTGGGAAGCAAGGATTTTGAAGCTTCATCTGACATACTTTGGGCATGTTGCAAGGAGGGACCAGTTCTTGGAGAGAGACATTATGCTTGGGATGGTGGAGGGACAGCACAAGAGAGGAAGACCCTCAGTGAGATGGATTGGTTTAGTGATGGGGGTAATGAGGGTAGGTGTATCAGACACAATAAGATTGGCACAGGATTGAGCAGGGTTTAGGGCTGTTGTACATAGGGTCACTATGAGTTGCAGACAACTCGACAGCATATGACAACAGCTACTACTGATACTACTGATTGTTATTAATGGATCATTTTCTGCCTTTGTATCTTCCAGGTCGAAGAACCTTAGCTGTAATCACTAAACTTGACCTCATGGATGCAGGTACTGATGCCATGGATGTATTGATGGGAAGGGTTATACCAGTAAAACTTGGAATAATTGGAGTAGTTAACAGGTTAGTAATAAGTAATGTGATAATGATAACATTCTCCTTTCAGAACATGTCTGAATTTTTAAAATGGGTTTCTGAAATGTGATAGTGACTCCTCCTACTGCATTCTAATAGTCTTGGTATTGCCAATGAATTGATTATTTTAGGGAGAAAAGGAGCTCTGGTGTCACAGTGCTTAAGTACTTACATAGCTGCTAACTGAAAGCTTGGTCGTTATAACCCACTAGCTGCTCTGTAGGAGATGATTACCTAGACTATCATACAAGTCAGTTGTTCTCTGTTATATAGGGTTGGTATAAGTCAAATCTGTTTTAATTATCCAAGGATAAAACAGAATTCACTAAGGTCTTCTGTAAATATTCTTAATAGGAAATGTGTCTAAAGTCATAGGTGACCCTCTGGCAGGTTTTCAGAGCCTGTGGATCACACAGGAGGAGACAGTGCATCATTTTCTCTCAGAGCCACTAATAGATCCCAGTCACCAGAGAGGCTTACCTTTGATTGAGCAGTACAGCTCTCTATGGACTACACCACCAAAGCACTCTTAAGATAGGCCTTAAGAAATATTGCCTGTATGTTAAACTATGCTTAAGTAGGGCATTGGATAAGGAAAGGCAAAGGAAGCATTGTCTTAATTTATAGTCTAAGAAAAAGCTTGTAATAGATTGTATGGAACTGAATTGTAATCCATTGTATGTAAATGGGTTGTAATAGATTGGTTTTTAACCTGTAGTATGAGTATTTTTATGTTAACTACCAAGATGTGACTTGGAAAAATTTTATTACATATTTCCCAGTTATAAATGTTAAAATTGTGGAAAGAAAACTGTTATTGAAGGTCTAATTATGTCATCTAACTTATCTTCACAATCAGTATCCTTGGGACTAGATGATCAGGAGATGTATTTAATTGAGCAAGCCCACTGTCAGAGACCGCTCCAAAATACTGAGAAGCAGGAAGGTTAATTTGAAGACTAAGATGTGCCTGATTCAGGCCAGTCTTTTCAATCATATGCTATGTGTCTGACAGCTAGATAGTAAATAAGGATGACAGAAGAACTGATGCCTTTGAATTATGCTGGAGTACTGAATTTTCCATGAACTGCCAAATAAACAAAGAGGTATGTCAGAAGGTGCAGCCAGAGTGCTCCCTGAAGGCAAGGATGGTGAAGCTTCATCTCACATACTCTGGGCATGTTGCTAGATGCTATTCCTTAGAAAAACAGTATCATGCCTGGAAAGGTGGAAGGTCAGCAAAGTAGGGGAGGACTCTCAGTAAAATGGATTGACACAGTGGCTTTAGCAATGGGCTCAAGTGTGTCAGAGATGATGAGGTTGGCATAGGATAGAACAGGGTTCAATCTTTTGTTCATAGGGTCGCTCTGAGTTGTATTCAACTTGACAGCACAGAACAATTATGTTTTAGACTCTACTGAGTGACAGCAGTTTGTAAATGGTATCTCTTTGAATCTTGCAAGCAGCTCTGTGAGGTAGGTGTTAATGGCTATTCTATAAACAGAAAACTTACATTACCCATTTATCAAAGTCACATGACTAATAAAAGTCAAAACCATTTTCAAATGGAAATCTCTCTTAACCTAAAGTGTTTAGAAGCCAGGAAGCATAGAAATAAATTGTCATAAAATCAGGGGTTCCTAGGTCTTTCACAGAGTAGATATAATGGGAGTTTAAATGACACCTGTTATCTTGGAGTTTAGAGGAAAATATTTTATTAAATAATTACTTTTAAGCTCTCTTCCAGTTTTAATATGCCTTTTGATCCCACTTCCACTTATTAAAAAATCCCACTATTTCCCTTGTTAGGCAAGTAGGTGGTATAATTTCTTATTTAGGTATTGGTTGTCTGTGCATTGATAAAAGATACAGTTGATAAAAACACACTTCTGTGCACCTGTCTATTCCACTAAGAGTCCTGCATTTGAATAAAGTTAATAGTGAGTTTATTTAGGCATTATTTTTGAGTCATATAATTCCGAATTTGGTTATACTACATATAATTTGAAAGTCTGAGTGAATTAGTTAAATCTCTGACTCATCATGTAAAACTATTTTGAAAATTAAGTAAAATAACTGGCCATTGTGGGGATAGCCACATCTGACCTTTATCAACTTCAAAAAGGGTAACTGTCTCTGTCAACAAGGTCAACAAACAAATTCCTATGATGTCAAGACATGTCCTCCATGCTCTAACACCTCTTTCTGCTCATCCCAACCAATCTTACTCCTTTACTGGGTTCAAAATCACAAACCACATAATCATAGTGGGAAAGTCAAAAGGTAGAATATAGTTAGGACAGCTTCCAAAATTTGCTCACAGGTGCCTTAGCCTTGAGCCTCCTACCTTTAGGCTAATGTTACAAAGCTCTCATTCCTGCCAATTATGGTGTCTGTGTGTGTGTATGTTCCGTGTGTCATCTGCCAACCCCCCCCCCCAACCCCCCCATCCTCTAGAAAACATGGAGAAAAGGCTCTTAGCACTGGTTCAGTGTTTGGCAGTCCCAAGGTCCACTCCATCTCATGTCAGGTCTCTGGTTCAGCACTGTGGTTGATATGGCTGTTCTGGTAGGCTGTAGAATCTCTGGACCTATTACAATTTTTGCCTCTCTTTTGCTGGCAGTGTAGTTCTACTGCTGGATCCACTAAGTTTAATGGAGAGGCTAGCCAATCCCCTTGTGAATAGGCTAACACTCCTTATTTGTATATTCCCATCCATCTACATGGAAAAATAAATGCAATGGCCAGGAAAGTAATTTTGAACACTAAGCCATTAATATCACAGGAACAATGCCTGGCATATGACTGTCATCACCAGCAGCACTGTCACTAATGACCATAATTTGACTTTAATGATTTATGCTATTTTTCAACTTTAGGAGCCAGCTGGATATTAACAATAAGAAGAGTGTAACTGATTCAATTCGTGATGAATATGCTTTTCTTCAAAAGAAATATCCATCTCTGGCCAACAGAAATGGAACAAAGTATCTTGCTAGGACTCTAAACAGGTAACATTTTTTTTACCTTTTGGAAAATGAGATGGTTTTAGGTTGCTATCTATAGGTGTTTAATACTCTTCTATTGTTAGTTACTTACATTTTCAGTATTCTCATGTGTTCAGTTTTAGTTTCCTTTTGTAGGTTCTTATAAAATAGGGGTCTCTGGTTTTACTAGAGTCTCAACAAAGACTCATTGCCATCAAGTTAGAATTGACCCAAAGCTGACTCTCCAGCTGTAGATTTTTAGAAGCTACAAGTTGCACAGGAGGAGAGTGCCCATTTTCCTCCTATTCAGCAACTAGTGGAGTCAAACCACCTGCCTTTGGGTTGAGAGGACTTAAGACCTTAATATCTAGGCCACCAGAGTTCCCTTTTTACTACAATTGTTTTTGTTGTGGTGGTTGAGTCAGAACAGACCACTGGCTGACCCTCCAGCAAGTTTTCAGAGGTAGTTTAATCCTACAGGAGGAGTTTGCCCATCTTTCTCCTGCGGAGTGGCTGGTGGATTCAAACTATGTATTTTTGCTTTGGCAGGGCAATTCCTTACCGCTAAGCTACCAGAGCTCCCTTTTACTAGTTGGGAGGATATACACTTCTAACATAATCCCCACTCCCCTGTGATTGTGGGCTTTATTAGGGAAGTCAGTAGGATACAATTTCTCAGTCAGGACAGCTTCTCAAGTACAGTCACAAGTCCTTTGACCTTCAGCCTTGTGACTTTAGGCCAGCAATACAAAGCTGGCTTAGTCCTGCTAATTATGGTGTTTTGCCCCTAAATTCTCCAGCAAGTGTGGACAAAGACCTGGTTCCATAGGGTAGCAGTCCCAGGTTAGCTCTTTCTCAGGTTGGGTCTCTGATTTTCTGCTGCAGCTGCTCTGCTGTAGGTCTGGCTGGCACAAGGATCTCTGTCCCTGAAGAGCACTATAATTTTTATGATAGAATATGATTTATTTTTCACTTTAAATTTCAAGAACAGAACTGAATTTCTGATTTTTACATAATCCATTTTTAATTTAAAGAGCTCTGGTGGCCTAGTGGCAAGAAGCTGTGCTGTAATCTTGAAGGCACACGGTTCGAGGCCACCAGCTGCTCCATGGGAGAAGGATGGACAGTCTCTTCCCATGTGATTAACTGCCTCAGAAAACCTGCTATGGGTCAGCTCCAATTCGACGGTACACAACAACAATAACGTTTTTAGTTTGTCTGTAATTTTTATTTATAGTAGAGTTCTAATTGTATACCATGGATTCTGAATAGCGATTGGTAAAGTATAGGGGCCAGAAGATATTTCTAGATGATTTATAAATTACTTGAGTAAAAGCTGGTTTCTCTTATTTTTGTCTTATTCACAACCTTGGAATCAATTAGTGCATTGGCTTACATCTCAAAAAAGACCCTCTCGTGGCATAGTCTAAAGTGTATTGTGCTAGTAAAAAAAAAAGGCTGAGATTTCAGGCAGTATGAATCCACCAGCATCTCTGAGGGAAAAATGGGCAGTGTTTCCTCATTAAGATTTGAGAGAGTTGCTGTGAGTCAGAACTGAATCAATGACAGAGACCTTAGATTCATTTTCAAAGTGATAGGGACATAAATTAAAAAAAAAAAAAATACCACCCCAGAACATACAGGTAGAATTAGATCAAGTGGCTTACTTTCTTTGAGCACATTGAGAAAATAATATATTTGGGTTTTTTTTTCATTTGATTATCTAGCAGTTAACTACCATTTGATAGGATGAAGGCAAATTAAGATAGCACTGATCAAAATAGCCTCATTTATCTGTATTTTAAGATTGCATTATTTCCTATCAAGATAAATAATTTGACAGATTTTTCTCTATTATTCGCACTTTAAAAATTTGTCCTATCTGGGTCTTCAGAAAATACAGTTTTCCTTTAACATTCTTTGTTTTAATCTCTGTTAGGTTATTGATGCATCACATCAGAGACTGCTTACCAGAGCTGAAAACAAGAATAAATGTTCTAGCTGCTCAGTATCAGTCTCTTCTAAATAGCTATGGGGAACCTGTGGACGACAAAAGTGCTACTTTACTCCAGCTTATTACCAAATTTGCCACAGAATACTGCAACACTATTGAAGGGACTGCAAAATATATTGAAACTTCAGAGCTGTAAGTAAATTTTGTGTGGATCTGGTGATCAGGATTACTTAATCTTTTTGTTAAACTGCCTTTGGAAGTCTCAGGTTATCAGATTATGATTTATCATCGATAAAACAGGATATAATTTTACTGAAATGATAAAAAGATGTCTATCAGATAGGTATATAAAAATGCTTCATAAACTATTAAAATGTCAAAAAGGCTTAATGTCAGATTTTTAAATAAGATTTTAATTTATAAGCATTTTTATCTTCTTTAACTTTTAAAATCTTTGTTAATACATGAAGTATAAATTGTTTAGTAATTAGAAAATACCAGTAAGTAAAAAGAGAATAAAAAAAATAAAACAAGATTATCCTCAAAACTAACCATCCATCTTCTGTGAACAGTTTGACACTGACCTTTCAGAAATGTTTCTGTGCCTCTATACATACTTAAATTACATGCCTCTAAAAATCAAATGTTCTATCAATTATTTAATTCTTAAAATTTACTTAATATTTTACTTTTTAAGAGAAGTTCCTTAAAAATTGAAAATGGTATGTGATTGACTTTTTACCTAAGGGGTAGTCGTAGTCTGAACTCACCCTGCAGAAGAAAGGCTTCTGTAAAGATTACAGGCAAGAAAACAAGAACACTACTTTGTAATACATGGTGCTACCAAGAGTTGGAATTAGCACAGCAAAAATGTTTTGTGGACTTTTGAAAAAATGTTTCTTTTTTTAGATATACTCTCATTTATTTAATCAGTCTTCTATTACTGGATAGTTTCTTTTTTAATTTTACACAAGTATAAATAATGTATTAGATTACTTTGCATCTGTCTTTGAAAATATGTACCCAAATTTCTAGCAAAGAAATTGCTAGGTTAAAAGGTAAAACATTCAAGTCTTCTATTACATATTGCCAACCTACTGGCAGAATGTATCAGTTTTATCAGTATATGAAGAATGTTCATACTTCTACATCCTCATTCATTTTTGAACTTTTCATTTTGAAATGTCAATGTACACTGTACATTGTAGATGTAGAGATGAGTCAGGAGGTCCTGTGCACCTTTTACCTCACCTTTCCCATTGCTTGACATCTTGCACAGCTACAATACTGGAGCAGAACTAGGAACTGGACATTGGTAAACTCCATGGAGCATAGTCAGATTTTATAAGTTATATATATGCTTGTGTATTTCACCTCCTTGTGACCCTGAGGTCTTTCATATGGATTAATCCCACAAAGACTAATCAGACTACTGAGAAGTTATTAAATATTTGGCTTATTAAAGGAAGCAGAAATTACTAATTACTAATCTGAATCTTAAAAAGTTCCATTAAGAAGTTCACTGGCTAATGTGGGTCAGAGTAACATGAAGCTTGATTAGATGTCAGAAGGCATATATGTAATAAATTGTGTTTATTTAAATGCTTATTGTTCAAAATAATATATATCCAGAAAAGAACATATATCTAGCAGGAAATATTAGATTATAAATATATGTGTCATCAATTACCTAATCAAGCTTTTAGAACAATGAAGAGAGTCTGTTTAAA
>NW_006400127.1:1212039-1212537 GCF_000299155.1 Elephantulus edwardii
CATTCTCCCTTTACTGACTCTGAAAACTCCTGAGGGTTGATGATGAATCAGTTCCTACTCAAAGCACATAACAACTACATTTTATCTTCAGACTTTCATATTTTGTAAGATTAATAAGTGCCATTGTTTCTGTTTAACAGTATATACATGGGTAACACCTAGATTCTGTGATTTGAATGTGAAAAAAGAAAAAGCTCATCTTTTTATTATTACTTCTTTGCTTATCTTGTGTTTGGTTTAGGTGCCTGTAGGTGATCAGCCTAAGGATATTGAGCTTCAAATAAGAGAGCTTATTCTTCGATTTATCAGTAATCCGAATTCCATTATCCTTGCTGTCACTGCTGCTAATACAGATATGGCAACATCAGAGGCACTGAAAATTTCAAGAGAGGTGGATCCAGATGGTAAGGATGAATGTTAATAATGAGATACTTGACTTACAAAGGTAAATCTGCCCTGAAGAAAGGTGTACTTTGTTTTTGTTTTATATTTTTTTTT
>NW_006400127.1:1213992-1215587 GCF_000299155.1 Elephantulus edwardii
ATTTTCATCCAGTGCCGGTTGTTTTGTTTTTTTAAAGAAGTCACTCTAATAACAAATTTTTTTAAAACTTTATCTTTTGTCCTTGATTTTAAATAGAAATTCTCTGTTAGAATAGAATGAGTAAGTTCCTTTCCATAAGAGGTAGGAAAAACATACTTCATAGCATATCTATATTTGTAATGATTTATAAAAATAATTTTTTTCTTTTTTAAAAATAGTTATTTTTTAAGATTATAAAGTTATTTTTAAAAATAACTACAAATATGAATACTTTGTGAAGCATTTTTAAAGTAATTTAGATGATTTTTAAAGAACAAAATGATTTTTGTTTACATAAAACTACATACTTAGTTTCTGAATGTCTGGCTTCTAAGAATGATGAACTCTCATAGTGGATACTTATGGTATAGTTTTTATGAGGAGGGACCGGTCCTTGGAGAGGGACATCATGCTTGGGAGTGTGGAGGGACAGTGCAGGAGGGGGAGGTCCTTTATGAGGTGCATTGATTCAGTGACTGGGGTAATCAGAATGGTTATTTCGGAGAGAGTGTGATTGACACAGGACAGAGCAGGGGTTAGGATTATTGTACATAGGGTCGCTATGAGTCGCAAGCGAATTGACGGCACATAACAACAACAATATATTGTACAGAAGTAGAAAATTTTCAGACATGCTCAAGTCAGAGATGACTCTTAGAAATAAAGATAATTTCTTTTATCTGTATCCTGAGGATTAGTTCATATGTTGGGGCAGTATATGATAACTTGATTAATATTGTCATATATCTCTTAGTATATATTAAAAGGCAGTTTGTAAATCAATGGTTATTATTGCTACTGATAAATATATATTTTCCACTATAACAAAGCAAATAATTTTTTTAAAGCAAATAATTTTATCTGCAGTATATGATCTGTGCGCTATGATTTTCTCTTCATATTTTTTAGAATTTTGAATAAAAAATGGTTTAAGATGTTAGTGTTAAGACTGAAATGAATTTTATATAAGCAAGAATTATAAGAACAATCATTTTTAAATATCCCTTTAAAGAAATCTTATTCTACACAAGTAATTAATTTTTCACTTTGATTAAATTAAAAGACAAATAATGTAAAAGGATTTTTCTTATCTTGGTTTAAAATAAACACTTTAAGCATATTATATAAATTATATTTTAAACTAACCCTTAAGTCATAAATATGATCATACTTTTGGTTCCCGAAACTTGATTTTAGGAAATATAACTAGTATTGATTTTAGGAAATTAACTAGTATTATTTAGGTGTCAAAATTAAATCAACCCAAAATGCCAACATAAGGAATAAGTGAGCAGTCTATGGCCATACCACCATGAACGTGCCCAATCTTGTCTGATCTCAGAAGTTAAGCAGGGTCAGGCCTGGTTAGTACTTGGAGGGGAGGAATGAGTGAGCAAATTAAGATGTGTGCGAATAGGATAACACAAAATGATTAAAAAGAGTGATTCTATAGGTTTATAGAGCAATAGAAAATTCTTATAACTGAAAATGCCATAAGTGTGTATGCTAGGCAGCTGGAATTTTCTCACATTACTGATGAAAATGTAAAATGGTAC
>NW_006400127.1:1215687-1233188 GCF_000299155.1 Elephantulus edwardii
AGTGTGAATGGAGGAATGCAAGGAACACAATGTATATAAACAAAACAGTGTACAACTTCTGTATGCAGACCAATATAAAATAGAAATTCTTACCAATTGGACTGACAAATGACATAAGAATACGCAGAGAAAAGACTGAAAATGTCAATGACTTCATCGTACTTGGATCCACTATCAGTACCCTTCATACCAGCAGCCAGGTCAGGAGATGTCTTGCAAGAGGAAGTCTGTAGTCAGGGACCTCTGCAAATGAGTGAGGAGCAGTGATGATACTTTGAGGACTGAGGTGCACTTGATTCAGACCATGGTCTTTTGAATCACTTGATATGCTTCTGAGAGCTGATCAAGTAAGGATGACAGAAGAATTGATGCCTTTGAACTGTGGTGTTGGAGAAGAGTACTGCCAAGAGTACAGACAGGTATGTTTTTGGATAAAGTGCAGCCAGAATGCTCTTTGGAGGGATGGTGAAGCTTCATGTTGCATACTTTGGCATATTAGGAAAGGCTATTTCTTGGAGAAGGTCACTGTCCTTGGAATGGTTGTGGGACGGCAAAGGAGAGGAAGATCCTCAACCAGATAGACTGACAAAGTGACTGCTGCAGTGGGCTCAAGTGTCAGCTTGTGATATTGGCACAGAATAGAACAGGGTTCAAATCTGTTGTTCATAGGGTCTCTATCAGATGTACTTGACTTGATGGCACCTAACAAAAACTCAGCCATGGGAGCTCTGGTGACCTAATGTTAAGCAGCTAGCTGTACTGCAATCCCAATGCTATAAGTTTTAAATCCACTAAATGCTTCTTGGGAGGAAGATGAGCAGTCTCCTCCCATGCAGTTTACTGCCTCTGAAAACAAGGTGGAGGGTCAGCTATGAGTGGTTTCCAACTCGATGGCACACAACCATCACTCAGCCATGTGGTAAGAATTAAAAACTCAATGACTAGAAAAGTAATTTGAATAATCCACTGCAGCACAAAATTAAAATTTCAGTGCATGAAACTAAATTTTATTGGAACACTGACAAATGCAAACATACTACTTTATCTGTTGTTTATGACCTTTTAACACTTAGTGACAAAACTAGGTCGCTGTGACAGGAATTTTATGGTCTGAAAAGCCCGTCTGGCCCTTTAATAGAAAAAGTTTGCTGACTCCTTTTCTAGACTGCAGATAGAACAGAAATTGTTCTAAATGTAGTTGCTTAAGCAAAGCAAGCTTAAAGCTTATTGACTTCTAATTACAAGGTTTTTTTCATCCTTTGCTAGTATCAGAAACCACATGCTTCATTGCCTTTCAGATGTGGTGGTGCTAGAATATGCTATATTTTCCATGAGACTTTTGGACGAACCTTAGAATCTGTTGACCCCCTAGGTGGCCTTAATACAATTGACATTTTGACTGCCATCAGAAATGCTACTGTGAGTATACTTTTACTTTTAAAATTAAAAAATATTAATTCTAGTTAATCTTAAATGGATTTTTTTTTTCTGGTGAGGTTAGAGCTTTATTTATGCTTATAAAGCCTTTTAAGGATCCAGTGTATGTTATTTTGTTCTCATACTTGAAGATATTTTTAATTTTAATTAAAGTTTACAGAGACTTAGGGTTTCCATTCATTCATTGTTGCAACTGCAATGAAGAATTATTTTTAATTAAAACAGAATCTCCCCAATTTTTTTTGTCTTTATTAAAAACAAAAATTACATGTAAAAGTCTTATTTTAAAATTTTTTTCAGGGACCGCGGCCTGCTTTATTTGTGCCTGAGGTTTCATTTGAATTACTGGTCAAGAGGCAAATCAAACGTCTGGAGGAGCCTAGCCTCCGTTGTGTGGAACTGGTTCATGAGGAAATGCAGAGGATCATTCAGCACTGTAGTAATTACAGCACACAGGTAATGAGAGAAATATAACAGGTTTCACATCAACTAGTTAAAAATCAGAGATAAAGATTTCAGGCTCAGAAGGAAGTATGTATATGAACAAAAGTGATTTACAGTTATTGTTGTTGTGATGGAAGTGACTCATAGCTGACCAACAGGTTTTCAAATGCAAAAAATCGCATGGTAGGAGACTGTCCATCCTCCTTCTTCAGAAGCAGCTGGTGTATTGAAACTGCTGCCTTTGGGATTGCAGTGTAGCTTCTTACCACTAGAGCTCCTTAACGGTTATTTAACTTTCCCTTAAATGAAATAAATTGTTATAGTTTTGTTTCCTTTCTCCATTATATAGGAATTGTTGCGATTTCCTAAACTTCATGATGCTATAGTTGAAGTAGTGACTTGTCTTCTTCGTAAAAGGTTGCCTGTTACAAATGAAATGGTGAGTTATCATTACACAAATTATCACTGTGATCACTGTTATTAAAAATTTAAACTTTAATTTGCTTTTTCATACAGTCTGATTATAGTTTGGATGCTTTCCAGTGTAGAAAAGTGAATTTCAATCTTATTTGAAAGGAAATTTTTCAATATATCTGATACAAACAGCATTTTTCTTTCATCTTTTAATTAGTGTGTAGCCAAAGTTTTTCATAAGAACTGAGTTACTATTGAGTATTGTGACTTAGCAGTCCTTTTATGTAGCACCACTGATGTAATGGAAAATTAGTTCTATTTTTAGCAGCTGCAGTAAATGGAATTGTTTATAGCAAACTGTTTTAACTAAAGTGCATCAGGGTAATCTGGCTACACTCAAGATAGGTTGACAGAGTGACTGTAACAGTGCGCTCAAGTGTATCAGATGGTAAGGTTGGCACAGGGGCAAAGTTCAGATCAGTTATTAAAGAGTGGCTATGAGTTGTAGTTGACTCAATAGCACCTAACAACTGTCTGAAGATTTAATACTATGATTGTTTGCTACTACTAGTTCGCGTGTTGCTGCTATGCTCAAAAATAAAAAAGGAAATTCGCAGAAATTTTAAAAACCCACACAGGCCTTTGAAGCTGTCCTCATATCTGAAATTGCTGATCTGTTTTTCTTTCTTGGTTATGAAAATTGCATTTGGGTTCATGGCTCAGGAGAGTGATCCTCAATGGAAGTTTCCTAAGAGTACAAAATCATCCTTGAGAATACAGAATGTAAATACAAGTGATTGAGCTTCTCCCTAACAAACCTTAATAACTTCCAGATTCAGATGTGAATAAATATTTTTCAACTGGTTTTTGACCTTTCAGTACTATTGTTATTATACCTGGATATCAGGTATTTGCACATAAGGACACAGTAGAGGAGTAGGTGGTAATTCCAGAAGGTTTGAGAAGTGAATTACAGCTTTTCTTTTTGCCTATTATTCTGTTAGGATTTTGGACTATCTATAATATTTAAGCTAGGTGCTTCATAATGAAAATTAATCTATTACTATTTGTTTTTTAAAATGCATTCTTTATCCACATAAAGTTAACATCTTTAGTCTATATTTGATGGTGTTATTTTCTTACTACTGAAATGGAGCCAATAAACGTTTGTATAAAGGCTTAGAACTTAAGCACGCATCAGGTAGGTTAGTTTTCTCTAAAGTGGCCTTGTTGTAATTTGTCTCCCTTATTAATAATGCACTTAGATGTAAATAATTTAAGAGCTAGAGTATTTACCATTGGAATACAATTACTGAGTACTTATTAATTTTGTGTGCTCTTTCTTATATTTTCTGTTTAATATTAAATGTCTTGCAAAGTAAAATTTGATTGACACTTTTTAATATGTATAGCTTTATTTTTTCCTAGGTGCATAACTTAGTAGCAATTGAGCTGGCTTACATCAACACAAAACATCCAGACTTTGCTGATGCTTGTGGGCTAATGAATAATAATATAGAGGTAAATGCAATTCCAGGTTGTTTTTTCAGAAGTAGAAAATGTGTTGCAATTTATTTTATCAAGCTTACTTAGCATGAGATAAATAGAACTTTAAGACATACATGCACTATATTAATGCCTGTATTATGTCCGGATATATGTATGCTAAAGCTATTATACTTTTACGTAAATTTACTTCTCAAAATCACTTGGAGGTAGTCTTCATTTTCTGTTTATGAAACAAACTCAGATCTTGCAAGTCACTGATAATACTGTTGACTTTATTAAGTTATAGTTTATTCAGGTTGAAGTATGTAGATAGAACAAATGGAATGTTTAAAAATAGTTTATATTTCCCTTTGAAAGCTGTGAAGGAAACAGTCTAAGAATTGCTCAAGTTTTAATAAATTTGGAAAAGCAGAATATATTTTTTTTTTCACCACTACTGTGGTGGCTGCATTCATCGGATCTTTTCTTTCCATTTGATGTTAACAAATTGCATAAGATCTCATATGGAGCCGAGGCTGGTGGATAGAGCGATTTATCCAGATGCTATTTTTCTCTCTGCCACTTTTATTCAAGAACAGTAAGTTTTTCTGCTATTCCACAATCCAGTAAGACCTTGGAGTATCCTTCTATATCAAATTTCTTCTTCTGCATGTGGGTGGAGAGAAAATTGTAAACATGGATTTGGGAACTCAAGGGAGCCTGGGTTATCAACTTCAGCCCTTTGGTTATACAGGTGAGGAGCCTGAGGCTCACAGATAATAAAAGCTAGTACTTTTCGTGCTTATCTTGCGAGGCACTTTTATGGGAAAGAAGCATTCTTTTCTTTAAATGTACAAAGGCTCACTTAAAAGCGACCTAGGCTCACTTAGCCATATAGCTAATTCTCACAATTAGAAAAAATTCCAGCATGTACACATGAGTAAGGTCTTTTAAAACATTCAAAAAGTTGCCTAGATTTTTATCACTAACTCTGTGCCAAAAGTTTATGTAGATATTCTCATCTGTAATGTTCCTATGAAGAAAGATAATGTTGTTAGTGGATTAGAAAATTGAGTCTTAATTGGTGATTTATCCAGTCACAAGGTATATTTGGCTCCAGAGAAGTAAAACCATAAAAAGTTGGTAGGAGATTCAAGTGAGAATCCTTGTTTTCTAGATTCCATTCTTTTTGAAAATTTGACTGTTAATGAAATGCTTTCTACTTAGGAACAGTTCTGACTTTATTTAAACTCAAATGTTTTTCAAGTATAGGCCTGAGGACCTATTCCCTGTATCTTAATAATCTGTCACGGTGCTTGACATATATCAGGTACTCAATAATTCCAATTGAATTTCACTTTATACCACTTTTACTTTGATAGTATTAGCAAATGGAAATGGGCATTTGATTGTTGTTATGTACTGTCGAGTCAGTATTGACTCCTAGCAGATGCTCCAGTGGCTTTACAGAAGCAGTAAATCTCAGGGGAGGATACTGTCCATTTTTCTCCTGCAGAGCAGCTAGTGGATTCGAACCATGCACTTTTTGGTTGGCAGCACAATTCCTGACCACTAGGCCACCAGAGCTCCCTATTAAATTATAGAAGAGACTGATTTTTCAACTGTACATTTATTTCCTGGAGATAGTTTTAGATCTAGAAAATAAGATAACCTCAATCATAGATACTTTTAAAAAATTAATTTTGTGTGAATTAAATGAATTTTTGTATTAAAATATGCAATAGAGTGACTTATAAAAGGTTTTGCCTTTTTTCTGTGTTATGTGCATTTCAGATTTTATATAATTGTGAAGACTTATGAACCACTTTATGTGGTAATAGGTTTATATCATTGTTTTTTAAACAATGAACAGGCAGAGGAGTTGTCAGTGCACCGAGGATACCTAATATAGGGAGCTACTGTTACCCTGTATTGTATCCCTCAGCTATCCTGGGAATGAAAAAAAAGATTTAGAAATGTTGGATTAAATAAGTTCTTATTGCTTTACATGTAATTAATTATGGGCATGCATTTCAACAGTGAGAGGATGTACCTGTAAGTTATTCTACACTTTTCAATTCATTTGAACAGTCTGTGTAGTAAGCCTCTGTTTCAATACTGATAATCACTTCTATTTTGCTTGATCTTGTTGTTTAGGAACAAAGGAGAAACCGGCTAGCAAGAGAATTGCCTTCATCTGTATCACGAGACAAGGTAAAAAACACTTGTTAACTATATTCCCAATACGTAGGTGGATTGGTATGCCACAGACTATTACTTAGCTCTTCTCTCTTTGATACTCTCCTGGAAGTATTCCTTGAGTAAAGGTATGCAGGTTTAAAGTAAGCATTGAGTAAGGACAGTAGTTTTGAAAACACTGGAATTCATGTTAAAAGATGAGTTTTAAAGTTTATAGCTAGTGACTTCAACTTTGTAGAATAAAATTAGTTAACATTAACATTACTAATAAACTTTATAAGAGGGGTTTTGAAGAGGGAAGAAAACAATATATACAGAGGTTTTAGTTAGCTGCAGTTATCTATAATAGTTTTCTATTTTAAAATGCTTGTATATAAAAATCTGTTAGAATTCTTTACCAGAAATGACCTATCAAACTCCGAAAATAAAAATGGGGGTTTTGGATTTAGATTTTCCTTAGGTATTCATATGAAGAAAAGCATCTCTAAATTTAGGTGACAAAAGGACAAGAAATTAGGCACAATAATTTTACTTTCCATGACTTTTGTTTTTCATGTTATTTTTCTATTTTGTTACAGAAGGGCAAAAAATTCACATTTATAAAATGTATCTGAATGCATTTTTGGCATCCTTGATCTTTTCCCCCTGCATTTTTTGCCTTTAGTCTTCTAAAGTTCCAAGTGCTTTGGCACCTGCCTCCCAGGAGCCCTCCCCTGCTGCTTCTGCTGAGGCTGATGGCAAGGTCTGTTCTGATTCTTAATCTAAGCGCATGAATAACTGGTTGGTGCAACGTCATCATCTGGAAACAATACCTAGAACAGCAGTGTATTAATATGGGATATTGTGTAGGATCAGATTAACTATAATCTATACAAAATGGTTGAAAAATTCAATCTAAGGGAAAATTTAAAATTATATAATGTGCATACTTTATAAACTATCATTGACATTTTGCTTTGCAATATGGAAGATGCACACAAAAATGTAACTTGAAGATTATCCTATACTTTTTAAGTATCAAGCCAATGATATTTAAATTTTGCTTGTTAAATTGCATGTTTTAACATATCTTTTAACAGTTAATTCAGGACAGCAGAAGAGAAACTAAAAATGTGAGTTTCTTGATTCAGAATGGAAATGTTGGTACTTACAGTTCTCACTGAAACATTGTCTTAAAAACCATTGAAGAACTTGTTTGTAACAGTGGCATCTACCTCTTGTTGTCTGTCTTACATTCTTAATGTCCTGTTAATATAATTTTTCTAAGATGGCATTAATTCTAGTTCTAACTTTTTGTTAATAATGGCCATTTCCACTGTTTTCTATTACCTTCAAAAATAATCTTTAAAAAAGACTTGAATTTAGTATTTTGTCAGGTAATTAAGTTTTCAGAGGTGAAAATTGTACTATTGGACTTTTCAGTTTTAAAGGTTCTGTCTGAGTTCTGTCTAATACTACTAATGGATAATTTCTGATGCTTCTATTTTAGTTTGCACTTGTCATCCTAACTATATTGCTTTAACATGTGCTTTAGCAGCTTAAGCAAATTCAAAACAAATGAGGACTGTGAGAGTTTGAGACTATAATTATGATTGGTAATATTTTTAGGAGGAAATAATATATAAAATATCCAGATCTATTACTTCTTCTGCAATTTAGCTCTTTACTTTTTGTCCAATTCCAAGGTTATGAACCTCATACAAAGACTTATGTCTTGTAGTCTCTCAGCCCACTGTCCTCAGAGCTTAAAATCTTTGCACACATTTTCATTTCACTCATGGCATTATTACTGTTCACTTTTCCTTAAGATTTCATCTGATACGGCATTCATATCTAGTTTGACATATACTTGTTCAGTTTAAAATTAATTTATAATATTATAAATGATGATGTAAAATATTTCCCATATGTAGCTTAGCTGACATATTAAAGACAAATTCTGGCAAGTGTTTCAATTCAGAATGATCTCCAAAACTAACACAGTGAGAGAAATATAGTAGTTCATATGGAGTTGTGCTGCTATCCCAAACACTTTTCTTCTCTGATGGTTTAAATCTACCAGGGGCTCCATGGGATCAAAACAGGTACTCTCCTTCCCTGCAATTTACAGCCTCAGAAATCCAACGGAGGTGCAGCTAGAAGTCATTTCTGACTCAGTTCTGCATTCTAGGCAGTTTAACTAACTGTCAGATTCAGAGCAGTGAGTGTAATTTCTTTTATCAAAGAATTTCTACTTTTACCCTATGGTATTTTGATTATTGAGAATATAAATCAATTTGAAAAATGTATAAGCTCTTATATTTGGAGACAAAAACTTTCAGAGTAATTATACAGAGCTCAACAGTGTTTGAGAATGTGTTGAAGAAAGGAGATTGATATTTTTACTTTTTCCTTTTCCTAATCTAATGTTTGAGGAGTGGCAGAAGATAAAAGTTTTTGGAAAAAGTAGCAAATGTCATCAAAAGTTAGATGAATGTATCAACAAAAATGCAATATATTTATGTGGTATGCTTCAGCCATTAAAAGAGGCTATTTAAGCTATTTTTGAAAAGTTAATGATGAAAGAAATAAGACTTAGTTGACTAAAGACCTGAAATAATCTCCACTAAGTCTCTTCATTTAGATAGACCAGGGTTCATTATGTATTCCAATCAGGATGTCTCTCTGATCCCATGATTTTTCTGAATAGATTAAATTCCAGATGGGTACTGGATACATATTCTCCTTGACTACTATCAAAGAAAATGCACTTTTGTTTAACCTTTATGTCAGATCATAGGTGGTACAGGTTTTGCTATATCTTGTTATTTTCAGGTTGCATCTGGCAGTGGTGGGGTAGGAGATGCTGTTCAAGAACCAACAACTGGCAACTGGAGAGGAATGTTGAAAACTTCAAAGGCTGAAGAATTATTAGCTGAAGAGAAATCAAAACCAATTCCAATTATGCCAGCTAGTCCACAAAAAGGCCACGCTGTCAATTTGCTGGATGTGGTATGCCATGAAGATTATTTTGGAACTAATGAAATAATTAATAGGAAAACACTTCAAAAGCCAAAAGGAACTATAAGTTTCCATTTTTATTTTACTTAACTTTTCAATTCTTAAAATGGAATTCATAGTTGCTTTCTCCCCTTTAGCCAGTTCCGGTTGCACGAAAACTATCTGCCCGCGAACAGCGAGATTGCGAGGTGATTGAACGACTCATCAAATCCTATTTTCTGATTGTCAGAAAGAATATTCAGGACAGGTTAGTATTATTTAACGTAAATAAAACTAAAATATCTAAAATATTAGGTGATTTAATGATTTTGAAAAAAGTTTTAAAATTTTAGTCTAATCAAATTGATCTCTAATGTAACTGTTTTGGAGTTAAGATTTAGACACTGTGTTAACATGCAATAACTAACACACAGTATGTCAGTAAGAAAAAGCTGTTAATATTCTTTTGTCCTTTCTGGCTACTTACATTTTTGGTCATTTAAGAAAAAGTTTTACTTAGATTTTTAGTACTTTCCTAAGTCACTTTGGCTAATAAATTGCCTTAACTTTTTAAAATTTGACTTGGTTCTCCAAAGTGTCGAAATTAAATATCTCTTACTAGGAAATAATATACTTCTTCATTCTAACTCACATTGTCTTCTCATGTGTCCACTGGTTAGTGTTTCTTCTTCATACTGACAGTGATATCATTTCAGGTACTAAGATGGGGAAAATAAAAATCTAGTTGTGTAAAGTGATCTAGTTGTGGGAGTTAATTTGCATTCACTGTCTGTAAATATGGCATCCCCTTAAGAGAAAGGTCTTCCTTAGAAGAATAAAAGCTCAATGCCCAATAGAAGCAGACCTGGAGATTAGGGTTCAGTTCCAAGCCACCTTAGTGAATAGTAAAGTGAGTCACATGAGCTTCCTAGTGCATTATGAATGTTGGGTTTTTGTCTTGTATTCCCATTCTCTGTGGTTGTTTTTCTAAACAAGGTGCAGTTCAAATACCATAAAAGTTGTCCTTAAAAGTATGCTATTCAATAGTTTTTTATATATTCACAAAAATGTATAACCAACCCTACAAAGTCCAGAAATCTTTCATCACCTAAAGGAGAATGAAACTCCGTGCTCATTAGCAGTCATTTCCCATCTGCCCTTTTTAATCACCTATTAACTAGTCATTATAAATCGACTTTCTGTATTTATGAATTTACCTATTCTCAGCATTTATTTAAGTGGACTGCCTTCTACAAAATTCAGCCTTTTGTATATACCATCTTCCACTTCCACTTGGCATAATGTTTTCAAGGTTTACCCAGTATATATATAGCATGAATTAGCCCTTTTTAATAGCTGAATCATAATACAGAGATACATTATTTTTGCTGATGCATTCATCAATTGATGGGCATGTGGGTCTTTTCTACTTTTTTGGCTATAGAAATAATGCTTTTTTTTTTTTTTTAGAAATAATGCTTTTTGTAGAATTTTGACATAAGCAATAATGACCGAGATGGAAGGGAACTAGGAAAAAGACTCCAGGGAGCTGCTTTAAGAAATGGCAAAGGCTTGTGGCTTTTAAAAAGTTGACAACAATGAAGTAAAAATATAAAGGGTCTTTATATGTTAAGTAAGGAATTGCTTAAAGTAGCATAGACAGGCAGTTCAAATCTACCAGCTACTACTCTTTGGGACAAAGTTGGGCAGTCTCTTCATGTAATTGACTACCTCTGAAAGCCTGTCGGAGGGTCAGCTGCAACTCGATTCTGACTACACAGCACATAACAATAATATAGTGTTCTTAAGTTTATTATCTTATGAGTTTAGAACCGAAGCCTAAATTTTGGAAAGCTGAGTGCCAAAATATCATAATTTGTTTTGTTTTCCAGTGTGCCAAAAGCAGTGATGCATTTTTTGGTTAATCATGTGAAAGATACTCTTCAGAGTGAGTTAGTAGGACAACTGTATAAATCATCCTTATTGGATGATCTTCTGACAGAATCAGAGGACATGGCACAGCGTAGGAAAGAAGCAGCTGATATGTTAAAGGTATTACTGGTTTGTTTTTTAAATTCACTTGTATTGCAGATATCTGTGTGTTATATCCATACTGATTATATATTTTTAAGTGACATTATAACTATATTGTATGTATCTCTCGATATGTAGAAGCCCTAGTGGCACAGTGGTTAAGTGCTAAGGCTGCTAACTAAAAGGTCCAGTAGTTTGAACTACTTCTATTGGCTAGTGACCGACAGCAATATACATAAACCCATGGTGGTAAGATGTGTGCCACTTAAGTTCTGTCTGAGTGACACCTGAAGGAATGTAACATACTTTTATACTTTATATATGGATTTTCCCCCTCTAGACTTTGCAATCCCTTTGTGTGTTAGTTTCCTACGTACACTATGTATGGGTATTACTTATAGTGCATGTTATCTACAGAACATAGTGCTACCAGTAGATGGAGTACACAAGGTGACTTCATCTTGATGTTGAGGCCCCCCCATCTACTCTGGTGCTATGCTTCTAGTCTGTGGCATTGAAAACACAGGTTCAAGTTCCCAATCCTGGTCCCCTTCAGCTCCTTTAGTTCTGCAAGTCTATTCCAGTATTTTCCTTGTTGCTATTTCATAGGATACAGATAGAAAGTTAAGAGTGCTGAGCACTCCAGCCCTGCCTCAGATTCCCTTGGCTCAAACCGTTCCCTCTCTAGGCAGATTCTCATGAGCAAGCAGGCTTGCTTTAGCAGAGGCAACATCTGGAGGTACCCATACCCAGCTGAGTGCTTTCCTGAGGTGCGTGCAGCAGGAGCTGCTCCACTGTACTGCACAGTAAACGCCATGCCCATGCACCTAGGACTCTACAGGCAAAGGTGTTAACACAATGTCCTGTTTCACAGACTGTATCATGTACATTGTTGTTGTTATGTGTCATTGAGTAGCTTGCAACTCAGCGACCCTATGTACAAAGGCCCTAACCCCTGTTCTATCCTCTGCCAAACTCACTGTCTCCGACACACCCATCCCGATTGCCCCAGTCACTGAATTAATCCACCTCATAGAGGGTCTATCTCTTGCGCTATCTCTCCACCCTCCCAAGCATGATGCCCCTCTCCAAGGACCTGTCCCTCCTTACAACATGTCCAAAGTATGTCAGACGAAGCCCCAGAATCTTTGCCTCCAAGGAGCAGCCCGGTTTAACCCTCTCTAGGATGAATCTGTTCTCTGGGAAGTCCATGGTACATTCAATACTCTTCTCCAGCACCACAGCTCAAAGACATCAATTCTCCTTCTATCCTCCCTAGTCATTGTCCAGCTCTCTGATGCATAATACATGACTGCATTAAGCAATATATTTATATATGTATGTGTACAGACAGACAGACACACACACACAGACACACACTAATAACAAATGAGTCCTTTTAGTACAATGGTAAAGCACTATTTGAAAGATAAAGGGCTCACACCTACCAGCATTTCCAGTGTGTTAATGACTGGTGATCTGCTTTGATAAAGATTATAAATCCTGTGGGAGAGCAGTGCTTGTCCTACAGGGTCACTGTGAGTCAGAATTGATTCAGATGATACACACCAAAACAGCAGATTTTCTAGGGGTTTTGGTACTTGATTTATCAGAAAAGAAATTAGTGATGTAAACTTAACATACTTAAGCAGGAGAAAATGTCTCATATAATTAAAATTCTTTGGTATGATAAATTAATAAGCATTTCTAATTTTCACCTCCTTTTTTAAATTGATGCAGGCATTGCAAGGAGCCAGTCAAATTATTGCTGAAATTCGAGAGACTCATCTTTGGTGAAGAGAACTAGATAAAACTAGAGACTATTGACTCAATTCAATAGCTACTTCAGTAGAATTTTATTTATGAACTCCTGTATATTGCATTGATATGATGCTCATGTGAGGACTGGCTATAAATGGAAAAGTGTTCTTTGTATTACAGAACAAATTATACATTTAGTCCAAATAATAAATGGCTGTTTCTAAGGTTTCCCAGTACATATAAAATACATCAAGTCCGTGACAGTTTCATTTGAACATGAAAAGACCCATTAATATTCTAGTAGTACAAGCAATTTTCCGCCTATGGATTAAGATGACCCATGTAATCTTTGTTAGTTGTCTTAAAGCTGCTGCCATAGTCCTTCAAGAAGAAAGAACCAAGAAAACATTTCATACATCTATAATGCATGTGCTGTATAAATTGATCTGGCTTTGAAAGATGTGGTTTGACAAGCTACTCAATCACTGTTTTCCACTGTCCTTCAACTTACAGGGTTGGGTTGTTTTGGTTTTTTTTTAGCGTCTTTGAAACCTTTCATATGTTAGCAAGACAGCTGAAGGCACAAGAAGATCTATAACACTGAAAGTAAATGGAGTGTATATAATGTGTAGCTAGCTGCCCAGCATTTCCACTTCTGGATCCATATTGCCTCAGAGCATTAAATTTAAACCACTCTTTGATTCTCACATAAATCTGGAAGCATGAATTAACAAGTTCCTGCTTAAAAATATATCCCATCAAGACTTGACTAGCTGAATTAGCTAATGATGACCAGTTCCATTTAATTTTCAATAATGGCCTTTGGTTTGTAAACACTGTAATAGAAGTAATCAAGACACATTTTTAAAATGGGGCACTTACAATGAAGTGGGATTTAAAACGAAATAGTTCTTCCATTTCTTAAAACTATTTACTAGCTACTCTTGCTGCGTGCCTCAAAATAAGAATAATTACAGAAATAATTGGTGGAGCTTATTTAAAGAAAAACATTCAGACACCCACTGTTAAAGGCTAGACACCATCCCCTTGCATTCAGGGGCTTGGAGTGAAAGTTTAGAACATACCCATATTTTATTAAAGTTCTCTCAGGTGATTTCTTGACAACTGTAATTTAAATTATAGATTTTAAGATACTGTAGAAATTTTTAAGATATCTTTAACAAATATCACCCTAAGTAAACAAATTGTATATTGCAGATAATAAAATGTTGAATTATGACCCAACACTTATGCAGGATATTGGCAAGGAAAATATGTTCTATTCATTTAAGTTTATAGTACCAATTTACTAAGAAACAACCGAGCACTGAATGCAAACATAAAAAACTAAAGGTAGGTAGTATTCAATCTATTTAGCAGTGACATCTTAACAGAGGATATGTTGCCAGAAATTTGTTAGCACATTTTAAAATAACTTACCAATAACCATCAGTTTGGAAATTATGGCCATCCACTCATTTCAGATTGTATTATTAAATGACTGTATTATTCCCGAGGTCTTCTAGTGATTTGGATTTGTAAGGGAAAAATATTTTACAAAGTATCATTCTCCGGCATATCAAAGAGGTATCAACTATGAAAATGTGTTAGCCTTAAGACAAGCTATGGTAATACTAGTACTACACATATTACAAAGGAAAACAGGCAGATAATTTAGGAAAAGAGAATACCCTCTTCCTTTGTTGGCTCTTAAATTGACTTCTGAAATGTAAAGACTGTCTCTGACATTTATAATGGATGCCTGTATGTTGTTGCTCTGTAAATAAAACTGTTATGAAATGATATTGATGTTTGTCAATAAATAAATACTTCCTAAGGAAAACTGGTTGCCAATTTACTTAGGAAAAAGTAGGGGTTTTTTTTTGTTTGTTTTATTATTTTTTTATGTGTATACCATCAAATCGCATCTGACTGGTACAGGAGGCGATTGTTCCTCCTTCTTTAGCAGAGCATCTGGTGGATCTGAACCGTGCACCTCTGGGATTGCAGTGCAAAAAAGGTGGTTTTTAACTGTTAGCTCTGTTGTAGAATACAAGTTTAGATTCTCACAACTCAAGGAGGAATTATATCTCCATCTTATGAAATGACAGTGAACATGTAAACCAGGTAGAAAACAGCTAGAATTTGGACACTAAAGCTATGCTTTGCTCCCTATAATTTTTTATAGAAGAAAGCAGATTATGAACCATTTTGTCTGGGCAGTAAGGATATTATTACCTTAGTTTCATAGGTGTGGAACTACTTGTACAAAATTAACCCAATGTACTTAAGCAATATCATGCTCTTAGTAGTTTGTTTCATTTAACTTTGATGCATCATCAACACTCATGCTAACAATAGTCAAGAAATCAAGACATGTTCCATTGGGAACATCTGTCAAGAGCCTCTCCAAAGTGCTGAAGAGCAATGATATTTAAAGACTAAGGTACACTAGATCCAAACCATGGTCTTTCAATTACTTCATATATATATCAAGATGCGCCTTGGCGGGATGGATGGTAAAGTGCTGTCTAATATACTAGGCCATGTTGTCACAAGCGGCCAATCCTAGGAAAAAGACATCATGCTGGGAAAAATACCGGTTCAGCAAGAGAAAGACCCTCAACAAAATGGACTAACAATGCCCATCCCACTGGATTCAAGCCTATCCGTGATGGTGAGGATGGCAGAGCATAGGGTGAGGTTCAGATCTGTTCAGAGGGTTAGAGTCTTATGTCGAGCTAAACGGAGTTCTGATCTGAATCCTTTAAGTTTACCTATAACTCCCTTTGCTTGTTTATCTTTTGATTTTGTAATTAATGGGATATTTGGTGCAGATTTACATCTTTATTAAACTTTCTGGTCATTTCCTCCTCAACTCCTCCAATTATGTCAGATTACAAGATGCTTAATACAGAAACAAACTTAAAACTGATTCAAAGCTTCCAAATTGTATAAAATACTGCTAACCACTGTAATCCATGAATTTAAAAAGATTGTGGGCTAATATACTGAATTTGGGGAAAGGAATGAAAAACTGAATTAGAAACAATCTCAAAAGTACTGATTTTGTTCTTTTATTTGAAAAGCAACTATTTCTACTATAATTTCTAAAAATTTACCTTTTCTACTTTTAAAGGAGAACTATGTTTACTTTCTAAACAACATAATCAATAAAAATGGACAAGTTCCTAATATTAGATATTTTGTTTTTAAAGTGAACATTAGAGGTGCTGATGGTTTCAGAATGACTATGCAGCACAAGACAGACCCTGTTCTGTACTTGATATAATAACCAAATCAGCTGCCATGGAGTGTGTTCACCTGTGGACAATAAAAGCATCCATAGTTCCTTATACCATCTTTTTTTCACTGTTCCTCTCATCACTCTAAGAACAAGAACAGGGTAGAAAAGACAGTATTTAAGTCTTCCATAACGCAGTTTTTGGGAAAGATTTAAGTCTGAAAGTCATAGCTTCTTTGGTCATCCTCAATGTTTGAAGACAAGGAAGTATTCTAGCACACACAGTTTTAATATTTCCCGACCTATATAAAGAAATTACTCACACTGTGATGGCTAGAGCATATTCTCTTGAGGTTTCTGATTTGCATGAATGAAGGTCCAAGTTCAGGAGCCAACTTTTTGTCTATCTTGAGAATACATGATGGATAAAATGTTTGAACGAAAAGCATTTTTTCATCATAGCTGAAGCCATTTTATAATGTAGAAATTCCTTTTTCCTATTTTAAGCAGTGAAAGTCCGTTCTTCAGAATATGCTGTCCAACCACTAAAACACTCTCGGGATTCGTTACTGTTCTGTGATTTATACTGACTCCTCCTTCTGTGATCATCCGATACCTAAAAATAGAAATGTTTAAAAACTAGGTAAATTCTGAAAAATAAGTTTTTTTGTACTATTACAAATGACAAACATAACAATATAGCCACTAATTAGCTGTACTGCAAATATAGTATGTGACCTGTTGGATTTAGATAAAGTGTTTATTCATGTGTTAAGTGTATTCTTTTTTCCAAGAATTCTGCATCTATATAAATGATCCTGGTAAAAAGAAAAATAAGTATGTTTAAAAAGCAAAGCAAAACCTACATAAATTCAGTAATAGTTGACTTATCCCAAGAATATAACAGTTTCAGAGCCTCTCCAAGCCAGTTAGCCCAGGACTACTCATGCCTTCCCCTTATACTTTTCTAAATAGATTTAAGAAAATAGTAGTAATAGGTTCCTGGGTAAGTAGGGGGGTGGGGGGTAAGCTACATATCTCATAGGTCTTGACAGAATCATTCAATTAGTAGTAGAGAATCACTTTCTAGAGAGCTCATATCATAGAAAAAGGAAATAAATTCATAGAAAATGAAAAAAAAAAAAAAAAACCAACCACAAAACACCCTAAAGAGAACAAGGTTTTAAATAGGCTATCCATGGGGAAAATCACAACTGTAATGTTACTGATAGTGATCTAATGCTATAAAACTAGAAAATTCTTGTGTATGTTATTCACAGACCATGTATTATATATAACAAGTTTTAAAACAAACACTTTTTCAGCATGAAATTGGATGATATTTGAAATACCTGATCTAGTCTAGATCACACACATTTTTTAATTACCTATGTGAAACAAGTAGTTTTATTAAAGTAACTGATCTTATCCAGTTCATTCAATTGAAGGACAAGTTGCTTGGCTGATTAACTGGAAGAGATTCATATTTGTTCCAATTTCG
>NW_006400127.1:1239156-1248696 GCF_000299155.1 Elephantulus edwardii
ATTCCTGGAGCCTTATTTTTTGCTATTTCCTTCAAAGCAGCTTGAAGTTCTTCCTTCATCACCATAGGCTCTTGTTCATGTTATTTCATTAAATTCTTCTATGTCTGCCAATTCCTTCTGATACAGTGACTCAGTATATTCCTTCCATCTTCTTTTAATACTTCCTGGATCATTTAACATTCTGCCAAAAGCATCCTTTATTATAACAACTCGAGGTTTGAATTTGTTCTTCAGTTCCTTGAGCTTAAGAAATGCTGAGCGAGTTCGGCCCTTTCGATTTTCTGACTCCAACTGCTTACACATTTCATTGTAATATTTTACTTTGTCATCCCATGCTGCCTTTTGAAATCTTCTATTCCACTCTTTAGTATCTTGAATTCTTCCCTCTGCTTTGGCTTCTCTGCGCTCCAGTGCAATATTCTGAGTCTCTTCTGACATCCATTTTGGTCTTTTCTTCCTTTTCTGTCTTTGTAATGAATGTTTGCACTCTTCTTGGATGATATCCTTGATATCCTCCCACAACTCATCTGGTCTTTGCTCATTAGTCTTCAAGGCCTCAAACCTGTTCCTGAGATGGTTCTGAAATTCAAGTGGGATACACTCAAAGTCATACTTTGGTTCCTGTGGACTAGGTTTAATTTTCCTCAGTTTCAGCTTGAACTTGCATATGAGTAGTTAGTGGTCTGTTCCACAATCAGCTCCGGGCCTAGTTTTCACAGCTGACAGTAATCAATCTGATTCCTATGCAAACCATCAGGTGAAGTCCATGTATATAACCAGCATTTATATCTCTTAAAAAACATATTTGCAATGAGTAAGTCACTGATTGTGCAAAATTCAATCATCCTCTCTTCAGCTCCATTTCTGTCACCGAGCCCATGTTTTCCAACTGCTGAATCTTCTTCTCTGTTCCCAACTTTTGCATTCCAGTCACCCATTATTATCAATGTATCTTGATTGCATGTTTGATCGATCTCTGATTGTAAGAGTTGGTAAAAATCTTCTATCTCTTCTTCCTTGGCTCTGGTTGTTGGTGCATATATCTGAATGATAGTGGTATTCACTGGCTTTCCTTGTATGCGTATAGATATTATCCTGTCACTCACAATATCAAGATGGATCTAGCAATGGCTTTCTTAACTATGAAAGCAACTTCATTTTTCCTCACCTTTTCATCTCCAGAGTAATATATGATCAACAGACTCAAAATGCCCCATGCCAGTCCATCTCATCTCCCCCAATGCCTAGTATGTCAATATTTATGCGTTCCATTTCTTCCTTAACAATATCTAATTTTCCTACATTCATGGTTCTCACATTCCATGTCCCAATCATTAGTGTCTCCTTACAACTGTTCCTTTTCCTTTGTATTTCTATACCTGAAAGCTCAGCCTCAGTTGCCCTTTCTGTTATCTACATGTGTTCTGTTGTACAGAGGGTTTTCGGAGGCCTGCTATTTCAGAAGTGGATGGCCAATCCTTCCTAGTCTGTCTTAATCTGAATGTTCAGATTTAGAGAAGTATCAGACAGAAAAGCATTTTATAGTAAAGTGAAAGATATATTCCTTATTGTGGAGTTAACCATTTGTATCCGTGTTGTCCCTCTCCTTGGCACATGTGTCTTTACCCAGTTATTTCCCTGCTTCACCATGCACCAGGCAAGATACCCATCTTCCCTTCAACATCCATCTCCCATTGTCCCCCCCCTTTGATCTAACAGCTTATATTTGAAGCTTCCTTGGCTTCCATGATTCCAAACACGTCGGCTTCAGACAGTTTCTTATGATGTGACCAGTGTCTCCTAAGTTCAGTAGCAATGCTTCTGAGGGAAGGTGATGTGTTCTGTAGAGCTGGTGTGTAGATAGGTTGTTTTTTTTCTTGGCCCGATTAAATATATACAGTACTGGAATCTAGTAAAAAGTTCAAGAGAAAGAGTTACAATGCACTGAAAAGTGCTATAAGGAGTTGGAGAGGCTGCTTTAGGAGCACACCAGCTGGATAAATGTGACATTTATTTTATTTTTTTTTTAATGTGACATTTAAACTGAGAGAGTTACACTCAGAAGCAGAAGAAAACATGGCAGATGCTAGACAAGTAATTTGAAGAGATAATGAAAGCTAGAGCGTTCATGGCCTTGTAAGTTCTTATGAAAGGCAAATGATGGCTTTTCTCTTATCTGAATGGTATAAAGAAGCAATTACTATACAAAGGTTTATAAACATCAACTCTGAAAGGTTTGAGGCTATTGTTAAAGCTACTGTGTCACTCTCTCACCAAACAGTCTGCTTCTTATTCAGTGAATCTCTGCTTTATCATCCATGATGCTCTTCTCCAGGGAGTGGTCCCTTCCTGTGACATCAGTCCCACCACCCTCACATTTTAGCAGCATTCTGGCTGTACTTTCAAGACAGATTTATTCATTCTTTTGGCAAACCACTGAATATTCAATACTCTTGCCCAACAATTTAATGCACAGCCATCACTTCTTCAGTCTTCCTTAGTCATTGTCCAGCTTTCCCATTCATATTACAGAACTAAAAATACTATAGCCTAATCAGGAGCACTTTAGTCCTCAACATGATATTGTCGTTTTATGACACTTTAAAAAAAGATCTTTTGCAGCAGATTTATCCAATTAAAGCATTTCATTTTTAATGACTTTCAATTTTCCTAGATTCAGATTTTGTATATTTCACATTTCAACTATAAATAGAAGAGAGCTCTGATGGCCTTGCAGTAAGCACCTGTACCATCAACCAAAAGGCAAGCAGTTTAAATCCATTAGCTGCTCCGTGGGAGAAAGATGGGCAATCTCCCCCCGGTGCATTTTACAGCTTCTGAAGATCTACTGGAGGTTCAGTTTTGTGGTGGTCCCAACATAACACACTGTCAGGGGAAGACCCTCAATAAGTTTGATAAATACAGTGACTAAAACAAAGGTCTTGAGCATATCAAGGATTGTGAGGAGGGTGCAACACAGGACAAAGTTAACTGGATTGTTACGAGTCCAAATTGACTCGAAGGTACTCAAATTATGAAAGATTTTTGTTTTTTTTTTCTTCTCAATTCAAGCTGTGCTATGCCAGTAGATGAAGTGCTTGAAAACTTTACTTCCACATCATTAAAGCTGACTCTACTGTGAGGAGGCAGCACTCTCCCAGATGTATTCTGTCAGCCTTCCAACCTGAGGGGCTCATCTTTCAGTCCTCTGTGAGACAATGATTCACCTCATCAGGTCTTTCTTGTCCGTCTTAGTCTGAAAGCTCTGCTGAAATCTGTCAACCAGCTGGCATTTGGTCTACTAGTGGCAAAGCTTCGAGCATCACAGCAACAGTCACAGGACAACAAAATGTCAAGTGATGGGTCATCTTAGGTAGACAAAACTTCAATATTAGTAAGTCAATCAATCACAAAGTTTAACAGAAAATCAAAAACCACTTTCAATGATAAAAATTCTTAGAATCAGTGACTCATTTTAGGGGAAGTATATTATACCACCTACCAAGTCAACGTATGGTGAAGTGGCAAGAGATGCAAAGGGAAACAAGAGATTTTCTATAAATATACAGCAAACCAAGGCTCATTAGTATAGAAGCAAATAAACAGAAACAAATGAAAGGAAAGAGCACCAATAATGTAACAAATATCATACTTAATGAATATGAGCTGACAATTATCTGACTTATACAAAAGCTTTTATAGATCAGGCACTTAGGTCTTCTAGTTAACTAATGTTCTTCCTTTTAAACTACTTTTTGTGGAACACATTATTTTCTAATAATATGTGAGGACTTAAAATATAGTGGGTAAAGAGTAGTGCTGCCAACCCAAAGGCAAGAGGTTCATGTTCCCTAGTGGCTCCACAGAGGAAATAGGGACAATCACCTCCCATGCAATTACAGTCTCTGAAAATCCATTGAAGGGTCAGCTATGAATCACTGTCAACTTAAAGGCAATGAACAATAGCAACAACTCATTTCATGAATAAGAAAAACCCAACTCTCAAAAGGAATAGTTTGTAGTACTAGTCCTATGGACTAGATCATATACTTATTTCACTTTTAGAATATCAACTAATATTTAAAATAGGTTAGATTATGCCTTAAGCCCTCTCTAGAGGACATAGACTGACTATTCATCTGGGGACTAACTAGCTGTCGTCGTATCAAACTGATCCTTTCCGGAAGTGACAGATTCTATGTATAAATGTGGTCCTTTAAATGCTAGGCTCTTCCAGTGTTAGAGGAAAACTGACTCAGGTGGATGTAAACAACACAATAACTTTGAGCTTATAGGAAATTTAAGGTCTTTTTAACAGTAATTTTCAATTCTCTGAAAATAGTTTATTGTCTGCTAATTTAAGTTCTCTAAAGAATGAGATGCCATTACAGCCTATCAGGAACATTCTCTCAAGAAAAAAAAATACTATGAATTTTAACATTAATGTTGAATTAGCGTGTTTTTAATTCAAATAATCTTACCCTCGGGGACCATCTGGAATAGCATTTGCTTTGCGGCAAGTATCTAGGACGCTTGTTCCAGGATCAAGAACTAATTCAGAAAATGAAGCTTCTTTAAATAACTCTTTCAATTCTTGATCAGACATGACCTCCAGTGCATCTATGCTACTATGATAAAGGGCATGTGTACATCTGAAAAACAAATTTTTGAGAGCCAAATCACGAGCGATTATTAAATAAAAGACAAACTTAAATAAAACATTTGTTATATTTCAAAGTTCTGAAACATCTTTAATAATTTACAAACTTAACATAATCGTTTCCCCCAATAAGAGAGAGGCGACTTTACAGCATTAAGTAGAACAACAATCTTTAATAAGAGTGTGGCTCCAGATTTTTTAAAAACTATCAACTAAATAAAATAGCTTCATGGAGTCTAAATGATTTTAAAAGTTTACCTTTTAGCAGATTCTAACCCTTCTCGTCCGTGGACAAGCTTTGTTACTTCTGCAGCAAGTCGCTTCTGAGGACCACGCTTTTCTGGCTCTCTGTCATGCAGCTGCATTATGTGGTTAATCTCTGAAAGGGGTAGAAAAGTGAAGAGCTTCAGGTACCTTAGGGATGAAAAATAAAATATTATAGTCACATCACATATTGGATCTGTGTCTCCTATTCCTTTATACTTGAAAGAATATGCTTCGTCCTTTCTTAATTTTTAACCATGAAATATTGCATACAGGAATGTACAGAAAAGGATATAAAAGACACCCATGTACTGAAGATAATAGACACCCATCAGACTAAGAGTATCTGTCATCTTTGATTCAGAATTTTCCTATTAAGAAATGAAACGGTGTACAGATCAAGGCCCTAACCTTATTCTCCTTGTCCCAAGACGTAGCTACTAATCTAAATCCATGAAAATCTTCCCAAAATATGATTTTATACTTTATATGTATGTACCTAAAATGAAAAAAAAAAGAGATTAAAAAATTTATATATTTCATATATATCTTCTTTTGAAATATTTTACTTGATAAAATAGTTGTTGTTGTTACATGTTATCAAGTCACTTGTGACCCTATGTAAAAAACAGCTCTGAACTCTGTCCTATTCTGAGTCAATCTCACTATCCCCTATTTACCTTTCCCCATTACCCCAGTAACTTTGTCAATCCATCTCATCCAGGGTCATCTTCTCCTGCACTGACCCTTCACCCTTTCAAGCATAATATCCTTCTCCAAGGACTGCTCGCTTCTGGCAACATGCGCACAGTAGGTGAGAAAAACTTTAAAATCCTTGGCTCTAGAGAGTAACTTGGTTTCACCCCTCTCCAAAAGTGTTTGTTCCCTTGGCAGTCCATGGCATGTTCAATACTCTTTTCCAGCACCACAACTCATAGGTATGTTTTGTTTTTTCTGTCACCCTTAGTCACTGCCCAGCTCTCTGATGCATAGCAAGTAACCGGGAAGATCATAGCCTGGATCAGGTGCACCTTAGTCTACAGACTGACACCTTTAGACTTCAGCACTCTGGAGAGGTCCTTGACAGGAGGCTTCCCCAATGCAACTCATCTTTTGATTTCCTGGCTGCTGTTTCCAAGAGTGTTGATTATGGACCTGAAAAAGCTGAAATTGTTAACAATCTCAATCTCTTCTCTATCACGGTGCTGTCAACTGGCCCGGTGGTAAGAATCTTCTAAAAGATCATTTCTAGATCCATCCTGAAACATAATTTGTGAGCAACTGGATAATATCCATACACAGACAAGAAAGACTTGTTAATACCACTATCATTCAAATATATGCACCAACAACCAAAGCCAATGAGGAGGAAGTAGAATGTTTCTACCAACTCTTCCAGTCAGAAATTAATTGAACATTCAGCCAAGGTGCATTAATAATGGGTGACTGGAATGCAAAAGTTGGAAACAAGAGAGAAGGATCAGTAGTTGGAAAACATGGTCATGGGGACAGAAATGAGGCTGGAGATAGAAAGACCATTTGTGACTTATTCATTACAAGTATCTTTTATAAGAACTGAACAAGGGCAGTTCTGGTGGTCTAGTGTCAAGAAGCTGTGCTACAATCTCAAAGGCACAGCAGAAGATGGGGTAATCACCTCCCGTGCCAGCCGAATCCAATTCAACAGTATACAACAAGAAAAAAAAAGAAAAGAAAAAAGAAACATGATGGCTATACACATGGACTTCACGTGATGGTCTATACAGGAATCAGACTGATTATATCTGTAGAAAGAATTGTTGGAAAAGATCAATATCAGCTGTGAAAACTAGACCAAGTGCTGACTGTGGAACAGACCATCAACTACTCATATGCACATTTAAACTGAAGCAAAAGAGAATGAAATCAAATCCACAAGAACTAAAATTTGACTTTGAGTCTGTCTCACCTGAATTAAAAAACCAAATCAAAAACAGGTTTTAGGCTTTGGACACTAATGAACAAAGCGCATATGAGCTGTGGGAGGATATAAAGAATATTATCCACGATGAACGCAAAGGGTCATTACATTACAAAGACAAAGGAAGAAGAAAAGAACAAGATTCAGAAGAGTCTTGGAATACTGCACTAGAGCGCCAAGAAGCCAAAGCAAGAAATCATGAAGTTAAGGAGCTGCACGGAAGATTTCAAAAGGCAGTTCAGTAAGACAAAGAAAAGAATTATAACAAAACATGCAATGAGTTGGAGTCAGAGAATCAAATGGGATGAACTTGCTCAACATTTCTTAAGCTGAAGGAACTGAGGAAAAAATTTAAGCCTTGAGTTGCAATACTTACAGATGTTATTGGCAGAATACTGAATGATCCAGGATGCATATAAAGAAGGCGGGAGGAATACACAAACCCACTGTATCAAAAAAGAACTGACACAGAAGAATTTCATCAAACATATGATCAAGAGGCAATCGTGTTGAAGGAGGAAGTTCAAGTTGTTCTGAAGGAACTGGCAAAAAACACGGCACCAGGAACTGATGGAATACTAACTGACATATTTCAACAAAGAAATGTAGCCCTAGAAGTATTCACCAAGTTGTACCAAAAAATCTCAAGGATAGTTACTTGGCCAGCTTACTTAAGAGATCCATATTTATTCCTATTCCAAAAAAAGGGTGCTCTGAAAGAGTGTGGAAATTATCGAATAATATCACATATAAGCAAAATTTTGCTGAAGATTATCCTAAATGACTGGAAAAGTAATCAGCATAGAACTACCAGAACTAAGTTTAGGTTTAGAAGAGGCCATGGCTTTAGGAACATCATTGCCGATGTCAGATGGAACTTGGCTGAAAGCAGAGAGTACAAGAAGAATGCATATCTGTGTTTCATTGACTAGACAAAAGCATTTGACTATGGGGATCGTAACATGTTGTAGCTACTCTTGAGAAGAATGAGAATCCCAGAACAGACTGAAATGTTGCTTGATCCTGTACCATCCTCACAATTGTTGGCTGTTGGAGCACTCTGTTGTATCCATTGCTTCAATATATTTAGTCAAGGGTCTTCCTCTTTTTCACTCACGAAGCATGATGTCCTCTTTACGAGCTAGTCCCTCTTGACACCATGTCCAAAGTATATGAGACAAAGTCTTGACACCTCACTTCTAAGCAGCATTATGGCTTTACTTCTTACAAAATGGATTTGTTCAGTCTTCTGGCAGTCCACCATATATTTACTATTCTTCACCAACATGATAATACAGAGGCATCAGTTCTTTTTTATTCACTGTTCAGCTTTTGTATACCACTTTGGAACAATCTCACCAACATTTGGTATTGGAAATTTTTTATCTTTATTTATTCTGAAGGGTGAGTGTTGGTTTATGTTATCCCATGATTTGTTCTTGTATTTTTCTTGTCATTTTTAAAGCACCTTTTCACATATTTTTGGCTTTCTGCACAGGATCTATTTCAAGTATCTGTGTTTTTCTATTGAGTTATCTTTTTCCTATTAATTTTCAGAAACATTAATATCCTCTCCCATGATGAATGGTGACTTTTAAGTAACAGATCCCACTTTTAATTTTTAATTTATTCCTTTTGTGTTCCAAGAATCCCTATCTAAAAGTCATAAAGAGATTTTTCTGTTTTCTAACATTTTTAAAGTTTGTCTTATTATAGATTTAGGTCTGTATTAATTCTTACATAAAAGTGTTAGGTAGTTTCATTTCATCCTCATCTACCCCCTAAACATGCATCTAATTATCCTGGCAATACTAAAAGTAAATACTACTCTGAAATGCCTTCTTTTTCAGTAATCAAATATATATATATATTTATATGTCTAATTTCTCAAATCTATCAGTCTTTTTATTAAACCTTGCATTTAAAAATCTAGAGATTATTAGAAAGTGAGTTTAGCATGGTTGTTGGAATCAAATTTAATATACAGAAATTAATCTCATTTCTATATACCAGAACCAAGCAGAAAATGTACATTCAAACATATTAGTTCTTGGTATATTAACCTTAGGACTGTATGACCCAATGCCCTAGAGATGAAAATAAATAGGGGGGACTTCTATAACTTTCTAATATAACAAAAATATGTTCCACTCTAATAATTAAAGTGTGCTTTGGCCAATCCTGTTTGGCAATCTGTCTTACCTTCTTCCATAAAAAGAGGATACAGACTGGATATGAGGGAGGTGGTGGTGGAGTTAGGTGTCAGTGAATCTGTTCCAACTCAAAGTGACTTGCCCTTTTCATTTCCATGTAAATCTGAGAGTGAGTTTGCCATGTTCTTCCATGACTATGACATAGGGGGCTCATATAGCACAGCGGTTAAAGGAGTCACATGCTAACTGAAGTCAGTAGTTTGAACTCACCAGTTGCTAAAAGAAGAAAGACATGGTAGTCTGTTTCTATAAAGATTACAACCTTGGAAAATATGTGAGGCAGAACTTCTCCATTTTATAACTCCATCTATGGATATCATCCCTATTTTCATTCAATAGTGTTTTCTAATGTTTTGCTAGAGATCTTACAATTAATTTTATTTTTTTAAGAATTACTTCTTGAGCTGGCGAGCTCTGGTGGCCTAGTAGCAAGAAGCTGTACT
>NW_006400127.1:1248836-1250853 GCF_000299155.1 Elephantulus edwardii
CCAGTTGTTAAAAGAGGGAAAAATTTAATCAAATATATAACAAATAATTTTGAACAATATAATCTTTTAAGTTTAAGGATAGTAACATTATCAATGATTGTACAAATAATTTCCAAAACAAAGATACATATTCCAATGCAATTCCTATTTTTTTGTAAATTATTTTGATAAGAATGCTGTAAATGTGGATACAGTTCTACTATTCCTCCTCCATGCCATGAGATAGTTTTATTAGCATAAGTAGTACTCTAAGAAAGATAAAGGAAGCAATTGACAGGGAGGAATATCAGGATAATCTGAAGTTGTTACTGATATCTCCATGAAAACTATATCCTTGAAACATCTACTAGAGAGATATATTATTACCCAAAACTTTATAAAGCCAATGAACAACTTTTAATAAGAGAGTATTAGAAACATGTGCCCAATAGTTGGTATTATCTGCCATTCTGCAGCTTCGTCCTCGTCAAAGTGTGGCCTCTTTTGACTCATCTCGGGGTTTCACGTTTCTGGAGGGCACCCACAGCAGTTTTGATCCTGTAGAGATGTAAGCAAATCCTCGCCCCCACCTAATAACAAATCCCTTTTTCCATTCATTAAGTTAGCCCTTTCGATTGTGACAATCATTTGTGGTCTTTCATCATTAATAATGGTATTCCAATATATATTTGATCCTGTACTCCCCAAATAATATATGGTAGCAACAATAACTGAGTGATTCTTTGACCTTTTTGTAAATTCTGAGGCTGTGTAGTAGATACCATTATACATATTTCTCCTTCATAATCGGAATTAATAATTCCCAGATGAACAAAGATACCCTTGCTAGTTAAACTACTTCTTTTAATAATTAATCCAACACAATTTTTTGGAATAGGTCCAAAATTATTAGTCACTATCTTATAAACTCCCAATTCTGGTAAAAGAGTAATATTGTCAGTAAGAGCTATATTTAATGCTGCGCTTCCCAAGGTGGCATGAAATAAGTCTGAGACATACTGTCTTTGATCACAGTGAGATACTGCTGGCAGCTCGCATTGTTGTGGGGCCCCGAGCTGACAGGCCCCCTTGGAATTTTCCCAACCCATACTTAACACCTTGTTTATAAAATAAAGATCTACATTCATTAGTCCAATGATATCCTTTTCCACATTTTCTACAAAGCCCTGAAAGCCTGGATTTTTCTCTCCCTTCTTTCTTTCTGACAGTCTCTTTTCAAATGTTCTAATTTCCACAATTGTAACATTAAGTTTGGGACAAATTTAAAGTTTGCTTTTTTTAAAAAAAAAACCAGCTTTGTTTCTTAGCACTTAAGAAAGTCTAACCTTTTGGATTTTACAGGTAGTCAATAGAGGGTATAACTTTTCTCTTTATATCTACTGAGAACTAAGTTGCATTTTCTCTTATATCTGCTTCTAAACTTCTAGTTCATCTATTTTTGCAGCTGTGAAAGACTGGTTGTCTCTTTATTGTTGGCATTCCGGACTACCAAAAATAAAGAAAAACTAGCCATCTTTCAAATGCAGTCTATTTTTTAAAAGTTTTTACTAATTCAGAGATTTTTATCCATATTAAAATTTTTTCAGTTGCCGCTTTTAAATTCCTTTATCAATTTTTATAACTTATTCTTTGCTTACTTCATCTTCCAAATCAAGATTTTTCTCTTAAGTTAGCTTCAGTCTCTTATTTTTCATATTTCACTAAAATTATCAAATTGTATGAGCTCAAAGTACTATTATTACATTAAACCTAATAACACAACAAACAACAATAACAAACTTAAAACAATCAACACAAACTGTTACTATTCTTATTAAAGTCCATACTGGCTAAAATTCAATAGGAATTTGTTCATTATATGCTATTCGTAAATCTATTATAACATTATACTAAGTTTTAAAATTTGACTACTCTCTACCTACTGGCTTTAACCCATAATGTCACTATACATACTGAAACAACTGCAAAAATGACTATTCTCTTACTTTTACCCCTGAGCTCTTAAGTAATTCTTTAC
>NW_006400127.1:1250953-1253646 GCF_000299155.1 Elephantulus edwardii
CCTTGGAGAGGGACATCATGCTTGGGAGGGTGGAGGGACGGCACAAGAGGGGAAGACCCTCTATGAGATGGATTGATTCAGTGACTGGGGTAATCGGGGTGGGTGTGTCAGAGGCAGTGCGATTGGCACAGGACAGGCAGAGTTTAGGGATGTTGTACATAGGGTCGCTATGAGTCGCAAGCAACTCGACGGCACATAACAACAACAACCTTCAAGTAGGATCTGACTGGTACAGGAGGAGATTTGCACCTCCTTCTCCAGCAGAGCATCTGGTAGATTCAAACCGCACACCTGTGGGATTGCAGTGCAGCTTCTTGCCTCTAGGCCACCAGAGATCCCTTTCATTTTACCATTTTCTAAATAATGTGGTACTGGCAAAAGGACAAACCTATAGACCTATAAAAGAGAAAAAAGAATCCAGAAGTAAACTCATCTATCTACGGACAATTCCTTTTTACAAAAGTGCCAAGTATAATCAGTGGGGAAATATTTTCTTCAAGAAAAGAATAGTAATAGGATAACTGGATGATGATTTTGTAACATTTGAATCAAGTGCAACTCGCAGCAACCCTAAGAACAACAGATTTGTTCCCGTCCCTATCCTGTGCCATCCTCATCATCTCTAACACACTTGAGCCCACTGCTGCAGTCACTGTGCCTGTTCATCTCATTAAAGGTCTTCCTCTTTTGCTGATACTCCACTTTTCCAAGCATGATGTCCTCTTCCAAGGAACAGCTTCTCCTAGTGACATAACCAACGTATGAGACAAACGTTTGCCATATTTGCCTCTAAGAAGCATTCTAAGGAGTCTTTTCCCAAGACATATCTGTTTGTTCTTTAGGCAGTCCATGGGATGGATATGCAGCACTCTTCTCCAACATCACAACTCAAGAGCATCAATTCTTCTATCATCCTTATTTACTGTCCAGCTTTTAGATGCATTCCAATTGATCAAAAGGATCATGGCTTGAATAAGGCACAATTTAATCATCAGACTGACATCAATGTTCTACAGTATTCTGGAAAGGTCCCTAATAACTACATGCAAAAGAATGAAGATGAACCTGTCTTATACCATATACAAAATGGCTCATGGTTTAAATGTGGGAGGAAAAAAAAGTTTTGAATCTTCAAGACACTATTAAAAACTTACCTTTCTATATCATCATCTTGCTGCCTGATGAAGAACTGATATAATTCAAACGGAGATGTCTTATCTCTGTTTAGCCAAACAGCATTGCCAGCTGACTTTCCCAACTTTGCTCCAGTTGTGCTTGTAATCAGAGGGACAGTAATTCCAAAAACATCTTTTCCAGTCAACCTAGGCATAAAGAAAAACTTCATTATTTCATTGAGTGCTTCAAGCATAAGGAGTGGTCGACTTTTGCCATTTACCCTTGGGATTTTAGGTTGGTCAGTTATTCCAAGGAATCTTTCCTGACTTACTAAACAAAAGTTACATTACCCTATGAAGTGCTTTCACAGTACTCTTAATGCACTCTATTTGTTATTTTGAACTGCAATGTGGCTCTGGACAACCCACAATGTAGTGCTAGGTAGGTAAGGATCAAAGATTTTTTTAAAAATAGAATAAGTGAGAAGGAGAGTAAGCTGGGTGACAGGAGAGTCAGAGAGAGACACTAAAGATGCTGCTAAAAAAAGGATTTTTTTAAAAAGCTATCGTGCAGGACATTGCCTAGTCTTATACTCTATTTTCTTCATAACAATGCCATTATAATCTATATTAGCCACACAACTGAAGTTTAAAAAATTTTTGTCTTGTGATGCTAATAAAATACCAGCACTAACTTCCTGGAGGATACACGGATAAAGCAGAGGCCACTTAATCAAGAAAGCCCAGGGAAGTATTATAAAGGAGTACTGGAAATTTAATGCCTATGATGGAAGAAGGTTAAAGAAACTAGCTTTCAGGGTGGATTGAACTTCAACATAAAGAAAATAAATTCTTACAATTAAAAGAAAACAAATAAAACCCTACAACTGGACCAACAAATAATATGATATGGAGAAAAGATGGAGCTGTCAAAGATTTCATTTTGCTCAGATCTAAAATCAACACCCATGGAAGCAGCTGTCAAGAAATCAAGATTATCTCCATGTGCCGGTTTCTGGGTGTAAAGGCACGAGGCTTGGAGTGGACGGTACAACCTGAGGGGATGCTCAGGCGCCTCCACTTGGGACCTGAACCGCTATGCTGCTCCTGCTGAGTGGCATGCAGGACCAAGGCACCTCCATCACCCACGCTCTGACTTCTGCCTCTATACTACAGAGTATACTGCCTCTATACTACAGCTTGACAGCAAGCTGAACCTGTGGGAAGATGGCTTGAAGGTTTTGTGAAGAAGAGAAACAAAAATGCTGCTGCCTCTTTTCAGGAACTAGAGGATAAGAAAGAGTTATCAGAGGACTCAAAAGATGAAGAATTGCAGTTAGAAGAGTGTCCCATGCTGAAAATACTTGATCCCAAAGACTGGAAGAATCAGGATCATTATGCAGTTCTTGGGCTTGGCCATGAACAGATCAAAGCAGCTTATGCAGGGGAGCTCTGGTGGCCTAGTGGTAAAGAGCTGCAACTACAATCCCAGAGGCGCACGGTTCGAATCCACCAGATGCTCTGCCGGAGAAGGAGGGACAATCTCCTCCTGTACCAGTCAGATCTGATTTGACGGTA
>NW_006400127.1:1253746-1259833 GCF_000299155.1 Elephantulus edwardii
AATTAAAAAAATAAAAATAAAAAAAAATTTTAAAAAAAAGCAGCTTATGCTATCAAATCGAGTAGGCCTTATAGTGCATAGACGTTATCAATTGTTCTGAACCTTTTCCTATCCTGTGCCATCCTCACAATCTCAGATACACTCAAGCCAATTGCTGCAGTCACTGTGTAAATCCACCTGGTTGAATGAGTTTCTCTCCTTCGCTGTCCCTCCACCTTTCCGAGCATGATGTCCTTCTCTAAGGAATAACTTTTCCTAGCAATATGTCTAAAGTTTGTGATACAAAGCTTCGTCATCCTATCCTCCAAGGAGCACTTTGGCTGCATTTTCTCTAGGACATATCTATTTTGGCAGTCCATGGGATATTCAGCACTCTTCTCCTACACCACAGTTCAAAGGTATCAGTTCTTTGTCATCCTTAATCATACCTACCTTATGTATGAGGAAAAATCTCTTATCTGTAAAAACAAGAATGCATTTGTCCACCCCTCCCAAAAGTATTAAAGAGCAAGGATATCACTCTGAGGAATAAGATGTGCCTGACCAAAGGTGTGGTCTTTTCTTTTGAATGCCTTAGTTGCATGTGATTTGAGCAATGGAAAAGGAAGGCCAAAGAAGAAATGATGCCTCTAAATTTTTGTTAATTTTATGTGCCCTCCAATTGACTAAGAACTCAAAGCTACCCTATAAGTAAAAGATCAGTAAGTCTTTAAACTGAAATCCTTATTCCTTAGCACTCTGTAGAGGTTCTGGGCAGATTTCACCAAACAGCTGTTACCATAAGTGCTGACTGAGGATACTAGTTAAATGAAATCATCATCAGTTTCAATCTTTTCTCCATCTATCATGATGAATTTTTGTTTTCTTGTTGTTGAGATCTATATTGTAATCTGTAGTTTTTGATCTTCTGAATTAAGTGCTTCAAATATTCACTTTCTGCATGTCATCAGCATAACGCAATCTGATGAGTTGTCCTCCAATCCTAATGCTGCACTCTCCTTCATAAAGTCAGCTTCTCGGATTATTTGCTCAACATACGAAAGTCACACAGCTGTCGAGGACTTTTGTTCATAGGGTCGCTATGAGCTGCCTATGACTTGATGGCACTTAGCATCATAGAGAGAGACCAACTGGTCTATTAGACTGAAAGTGATGCTACCAAGCCACAAGCGGGTGACTCTAATCCACGGCCCTAAGGCCTGTCTTTAATTGTTTTGGTGAAACATTTTTCTAGGTCGTATAGCCCTGGTGTATTCACTTGCTGTACAGAGGTAACTTGTGGTCGCTGTGAAGCTGAACATTCAAATGTGATAATTGTTACCCATGGCAGACAGTGTTTGGTTGCACTCCCCGGGTAAAACTAGCTTGGAAGCAGGAGTGGCATCCACTTACATAAACAGCTTGCCTTGGGAAACCCTATGAACATGGAGAAAGAATGAAAGTCACGCAAATGTCGAGGACTTTCGTTCATAGGGTCGCTATGAGTTGCCTACGACTGGACGGCATTTAACAACAGTAACAACAACAACATATATACTAAATAGGATATACTAAATATATACTATTATATATAATATATATAAATAATACTAAAATATATACTAAATAGAAGGACACAAGTCTGACGCACATCTTTTATGATTTTAAGCCATGCAGTGTATACTTACTGTGTTCTGAGCATTTTTTTAAAAGAATTGTGGTGTTGGCAAAAAATATGGAAAATACTCTGGAATGCCAAGAGAGTAAATTAATCTACTTTGGAAGATATAAGGCCAAAGTCCTCCTCAGAAATGAGGTTAATGAGATGTCATGTCATATACTTTTGGGCATATTATCAGGAAGAGGGTCAATCCCTGGAAAAGAAGACTCTACTTGTAGATAAGCTATTACTAGAAATGGTCAATGTCAAGATTATCCTATTGTACAGGTATTAATCATAATGTTAAACATAAAACTTTCATAACTAAACCAATGAAAAACACCTAACCCTTCCTAGAATAACAGAATTTGCCCTTCTGATCCCTATTATCATACCTTGTGTCTACATTTTAACACTTGTTCTAGGAAGCCCATGGTTAGCCAAATTCTGCCATCTGGAGTCACTGATGTAAAGGGGTCAGCTCTACTAAGGTGGTCAGTCAGGACCCTGACATCAGCGACTTTGCAGGTGTTAAGCCACTGTGGAGTCAAACTTGACTCAGAGGGACCCTCCATCACCTTTAAGCTTGGATATCATTAAAATACTCCAGCTGTTCACCCTAATTTGAGGTGTTTTCCTTTAACTATTGTAACACTGTAGTTCCATCACATAGTATGTTAAGAGAAAGACCGGCTCCGCCGGAGAGTAAGCTGTAAGTTGGTTCTGACTGGACGCCAATGAGCTGTTTTAAATATTGCATTACAAGATACCTGTCAGGAAATTATTTGTCCCCAGGACTTCTCCTGGGTTTGAAATGCTTACTTGTGGATGAACTCGTATCCGGACACGATATTGCCCAGCTGATCAGATCCACCCAGCTGGACCCGGCATCCATACTGCTGAAACAAGTAGTAAAAATCATAGGCCTGAAACACCTGGTATAAGAATTCTGCCAAGCTCATGCCCTCGGGGCTCTTGAGCCGTGCCTGGACACTCAGTCGGCTAAGTAGTGTGCCCATACGGAAGTGGCCGCCCACCGCTGCCAGGAAGTCCACCAGGTGCTGCTGCTGGTACCAAGACGCGTTGTCCAGTACTGTGAAGCTCCCCCATGTCCGCCCATCTGCAAAGAGCTCCCGGTGATTAGCTGCCAGCGATTGCAGCGCACCGCGGAGGGCGCGTGCGTTCGCTCGGACGCATTCAGAATCAAGCGCCTCCCGTTCCTTAGTGCGGCCGCTGGGGTCCCCCAAGCGTGCAGTAGCGCCTCCGACCAGCGCGATCACATTGTGTCCGGCTCGCTGAAAGTGAAACAGGCCCAGTAAGGCTAGCAGATGCCCCACATGAAGCGAATCGGCCGTGGGGTCGAAGCCGCAGTAGACAGTCTGGGGGAAGTTACCCGCCGTGCGACGGTCAAACAATTCGGGAAGTTCTACCTCCGTACTTCTGTCCGGAAAAAACTCCTTAAACAGTCCTCGCTCTTTCTGCGCTGCCAAGAATCCCTGAGTGCCCGAGTGCACCTTACGTAGTCCCAGTGGCCAAACTGCTAACCAACCAGGGGTACAGAATGCCCCAAGACGGGAAATGTACCGCAGCATGGGCGCAGCCATCTTGGAGCAGCACGAAGAGAATGCTGGGACGTTGGAAGCTCCGCCCAGCCGGCCTTTTAGTGGCTTTAGTGATTTGACAGCTTGTTTCTGCTCATGCCCACGTGGACCGTGACTTCCGTGCTCTTGGAAGTTGCCGCAGTATTATTGACAATTCAAGCAGCTGTTGGGCTTTATTGTGTGACCACTCTAAGTTCTCTGAAACTTTTATTTCTTTATCCTTACAATAATAGTTCTTCCTTTTAAAGACTATCCTGAGGATTAAGAATTAAAGCCACGGTAAATGATTTACAAATGTTTGCTCTAGTTTAAATGTTCAGTATGTTTTATTTAAATTTAGAAAGACGGTCCAGAAAGTTCTTGAAATCTTAGCCTTATGCAGAAACCTATTTTTAAAAGCTGGTTTTTAATGGGGAGGTATGGATTTATGTTGATGTGCAAATGATACTCTTGGTATCAGTGGGTAAGGAGCTTTGGTGGCCCAACTTCATAATACTGTTGTTATGTATTGAGACCGAGCCAATTCATAGGTGACCCTCCAACAGATTTTTAGAAGCTGTAGATAGCAATGGAGGCCATCTCCCATGGAGCATTCGTGAATTTGAACCGCTTGACTTTTGCTTGGCAGCACAACTCCTTACCACTAAGCCACCAGGGCTCCTACAATTTTATAGGTAAGGAGCTACGGTGCCTGCCCAAAGCCTTGAGGTTCATATCCACAAGCTGCTCAGTGGGAGAAAGATGGGCAGCCGCCTCCCGTGGGATTTATGGCCTCCATGGGACGAAAATCCACTGGAGGGTCCACTATGAGTCGGTTGTTAACTTGAGGGTACATAACAGTGAGTAAGGGGAGTTCTGGTGGCCTCGTGGGTACAGAGTTATGCAACTAACACAAAGGAAAATGGTTGGTATTCACCAACGGTTCCTCAGGAATAATTGGGCAGTCTCTCCCTGTGTGATCTACAGTGTCTGTAAAACCCCCTGGAGGGTCAGTTATGAGTCAGTTCTAACTTGAGGCATAAAACGCTTCCCCAAGTGGATGGATGAATGAACTTTCAGGAAAACAAAACCCATAGCTGCTAAGTTGATTCTGACTCAAAAGAATTCTATAGTAAAGAGGGCTGTAAACTTTACAGAAAGTAGCTCTCGTAGGGTGGTCCTTAGGGAACTGCCTTGCTGATCCCAAAGCTGCACCTCGCTGGTGGTTCCCTAGGAGAAAGTTGGGCAGTCTTCTCCCTCTGGATTTATAGTCTCCGAAACCAGTTCTTAACTCCTTTGCAATAAGAGCAAGAGGGAGAGAAAGAGAAAATCTTTACAGAAGCAGACTATGACACATGAACATCAGCTGAGTGGCTCTGACATTGTGACAAGCAGCCAAGCACTTCGCCAGTGCACCACCCAGAGTCCCTTGGAATACATCTGTCTTCTATATCTATGAGCTTTTCCAGGAGATGGCAGCCTTGTCCAAGCCATTTAGAAAGAAACTGTAACAACCTGTGTAAAACCTTATGTTTTATTACCAAAAAAGAAGAAAAATAAAAAGATAATTTGGTTGAGACACAGCTTTAGCAGGGGTGGCTTAAAATTCTCACTCATTCCCTCTAAATATGTTCTGATCTGTCATCTGAGTTTCTGAGGCTCCAAATCTTCATACTAATTCAGAAATTCAATATTGTACACTTCTAGCACATTTCAAATTAAGGTGTTACAAGTGCTTGATAGGTACCATATTGAATATGCAGAATAAAGAGATTTTAAATGTTTCCTAGTGAAATTATTGCTGGGTGCCATCATGTAAACTATGACTGATGTTGTTAGGTGCTATCAAGTCGAGTACGACTCATAGCGACACTATGAACAATCTGAACCCACTTCTATCCTGTGCCATCCTCACACTTCGTGACATATAAGAGCCCATTGTGGGAGTTTTCTTCTTCTTTGCTGATGCTCCACCCTTCCCAGCACCATGTCTGTCTCCTAGGAATAACCCTCCTAGCCACATGTCCAAAGTATGCAAGGTGAAGCCTCATAGTGACCCTACAGATGACATATTTGAACCTTTCCCAAATCTGCACCATCCTTACAACCTCAGTTACACCAAAGCCCATTGTGGTATTCACTGTGTCAATCTATCTCATGGAAGATCTTCTCTTAATAGAAGAATATATATTTGTGCTTTATTGATTATGCAAAGGCATTTGACTCTGTGGATCATAACAAATTAGGGCTAATACTTAAAAAACTGGGAAATCCAGAACACTTAATTGTGCTTATACAAAACCTATACCTAGAACAAGATGCTGTTGTCTAAACTGAGCAAGGGACTATCACATGGCTTAAAAATAGGAAAGGTATGCAACCTTTCTCCATACCTGTTGAGTCTGTATGCTGAGCAAATTATCAAAGAAGCTGGACTCTATGAAGAGGAATGTGGCATCAGGATTAGAGGAAAACTCACCAGTTACCTTTGTTACCTTTGACACAACCTTGCTTGCTGAAAGTGGGAAGGACTTAAAGTACTTGTTGCAGAAGGGTAGACAATGCAGCCTACAATATGTATTGCATCTCAGTGTAAAGAATACAAAAATCCTTACCACTGGACTGATAGGCAACACCATGATGGATGTAGAAAGGATTAAGACTGTCAATGACTTCATCTTACTTGGGTCTACAATCAATATACCTGGTACCCACACTTAGGAGATCAAGACGTGTATTGCAATGGGAAAGTCTATAGTCAGGGGCCTCTTCAAATAAATGATCCAGGAAGTATTAAAAGAAGATGGAAGGAATATACTGAGTCATTATATAGAAAGGAATTGGCAGATACAGAGGAATTTAAAGAAA